>NW_027101012.1:0-354012 GCF_029633855.1 Hoplias malabaricus
TCTGCTGAAAGCAAGCTGTGCTCTGACAGTCTTTCTTATGGAGTGCAGTTCAGCTAAAAACTCTTTCTGCCTTTCATTGCAAGCGAGCCCGAAAGTGTTTTTATGCTTCATAATGGGTTGTAAAAGCAAAGATGCAGTTTGCTGAAAACAAGTTGTTCTTTGACAGTCTTGAATACTGAGTGCGGTTCAGTTAATAAAACTGTCTTTCTGGTGCTCATTGCAAGCAAGCCAGAAAGTGTTTTTCTGTGTTCCAATTGCTAGTATAAGGAAATACGCAGTCTGCTGAAAGCAAGCTGTTCTCTGACAGTCTTTCTTATGGAGTGCAGTTCAGCTAATAAAACTCTTTCTGCCTTTCATTGCAAGCGAGCCCGAAAGTGTTTTTATGCTTCATAATGGACTGTAAAAGCAAAGATGCAGTTTGCTGAAAACAAGTTGTTCTTTGACAGTCTTGAATACTGAGTGCGGTTCAGTTAATAAAACTGTCTTTCTGGTGCTCATTGCAAACAAACCAGAAAGTGTTTTTCTGTGTTCTACTTGTTAGTATAAACAAATATGCAGTCTGCTGAAAGCAAGCTGTGCTCTGACAGTCTTTCTTATGGAGCGCAGTTCAGCTAATAAAACTCTTTCTGCCTTTCATTGCAAGCGAGCCCGAAAGTGTTTTTATGCTTCATATTGGGTTGTAAAAGCAAAGATGCAGTTTGCTGAAAACAAGTTGTTCTTTGACAGTCTTGAATACTGAGTGCGGTTCAGTTAATAAAACTGTCTTTCTGGTGCTCATTGCAAGCAAGCCAGAAAGTGTTTTTCTGTGTTCCAATTGCTAGTATAAAGAAATATGCAGTCTGCTGAAAGCAAGCTGTTCTCTGACAGTCTTTCTTATGGAGTGCAGTTCAGCTAATAAAACTCTTTCTGCCTTTCATTGCAAGCGAGCCCGAAAGTGTTTTTATGCTTCATAATGGACTGTAAAAGCAAAGATGCAGTTTGCTGAAAACAAGTTGTTCTTTGACAGTCTTGAATACTAAGTGCGGTTCAGTTAATAAAACTGTCTTTCTGGTGCTCATTGCAAAAACGCCAGAAAGTGTTTTTCTGTGTTCCAATTGCTAGTATAAAGAAATACGCAGTCTGCTGAAAGCAAGCTGTTCTCTGACAGTCTTTCTTATGGAGTGCAGTTCAGCTAATAAAACTCTTTCTGCCTTTCATTGCAAGCGAGCCCGAAAGTGTTTTTATGCTTCATAATGGACTGTAAAAGCAAAGATGCAGTTTGCTGAAAACAAGTTGTTCTTTGACAGTCTTGAATACTAAGTGCGGTTCAGTTAATAAAACTGTCTTTCTGGTGCTCATTGCAAACACGCCAGAAAGTGTTTTTCTGTGTTCCAATTGCTAGTATAAAGAAATACGCAGTCTGCTGAAAGCAAGCTGTTCTCTGACAGTCTTTCTTATGGAGTGCAGTTCAGCTAATAAAACTCTTTCTGCCTTTCATTGCAAGCAAGCCCGAAAGTGTTTTTATGCTTCATAATGGACTGTAAAAGCAAAGATGCAGTTTGCTGAAAACAAGTTGTTCTTTGACAGTCTTGAATACTAAGTGCGGTTCAGTTAATAAAACTGTCTTTCTGGTGCTCATTGCAAGCAAGCCAGAAAGTGTTTTTCTGTGTTCCAATTGCTAGTATAAACAAATATGCAGTCTGCTGAAAGCAAGCTGTGCTCTGACAGTCTTTCTTATGGAGTGCAGTTCAGCTAATAAAACTCTTTCTGCCTTTCATTGCAAGCGAGCCCGAAAGTGTTTTTATGCTTCATAATGGACTGTAAAAGCAAAGATGCAGTTTGCTGAAAACAAGTTGTTCTTTGACAGTCTTGAATACTGAGTGCGGTTCAGTTAATAAAACTGTCTTTCTGGTGCTCATTGCAAACACGCCAGAAAGTGTTTTTCTGTGTTCCAATTGCTAGTATAAACAAATACGCAGTCTGCTGAAAGCAAGCTGTGCTCTGACAGTCTTTCTTATGGAGCGCAGTTCCGCTAATAAAACTCTTTCTGCCTTTCATTGCAAGCAAGCCCGAAAGTGTTTTTATGCTTCATAATGGATTGTAAAAGCAAAGATGCAGTTTGCTGAAAACAAGTTTATCTTTGACAGTCTTGAATACTGAGTGCAGTTGAGTTAATAAAACTGTCTTTCTGGTGCTCATTGCAAGCAAGCCAGAAAGTGTTTTTCTGTGTTCCAATTGCTAGTATAAACAAATATGCAGTCTGCTGAAAGCAAGCTGTTCTCTGACAGTCTTTCTTATGGAGTGCAGTTCAGCTAATAAAACTCTTTCTGCCTTTCATTGCAAGCGAGCCCGAAAGTGTTTTTATGCTTCATAATGGACTGTAAAAGCAAAGATGCAGTTTGCTGAAAACAAGTTGTTCTTTGACAGTCTTGAATACTGAGTGCGGTTCAGTTAATAAAACTGTCTTTCTGGTGCTCATTGCAAGCAAGCCAGAAAGTGTTTTTCTGTGTTCCAATTGCTAGTATAAACAAATATGCAGTCTGCTGAAAGCAAGCTGTGCTCTGACAGTCTTTCTTATGGAGCGCAGTTCAGCTAATAAAACTCTTTCTGCCTTTCATTGCAAGCGAGCCCGAAAGTGTTTTTATGCTTCATAATGGGTTGTAAAAGCAAAGATGCAGTTTGCTGAAAACAAGTTGTTCTTTGACAGTCTTGAATACTGAGTGCGGTTCAGTTAATAAAACTGTCTTTCTGGTGCTCATTGCAAGCAAGCCAGAAAGTGTTTTTCTGTGTTCCAATTGCTAGTATAAAGAAATACGCAGTCTGCTGAAAGCAAGCTGTTCTCTGACAGTCTTTCTTATGGAGTGCAGTTCAGCTAATAAAACTCTTTCTGCCTTTCATTGCAAGCGAGCCCGAAAGTGTTTTTATGCTTCATAATGGACTGTAAAAGCAAAGATGCAGTTTGCTGAAAACAAGTTGTTCTTTGACAGTCTTGAATACTAAGTGCGGTTCAGTTAATAAAACTGTCTTTCTGGTGCTCATTGCAAAAACGCCAGAAAGTGTTTTTCTGTGTTCCAATTGCTAGTATAAAGAAATACGCAGTCTGCTGAAAGCAAGCTGTTCTCTGACAGTCTTTCTTATGGAGTGCAGTTCAGCTAATAAAACTCTTTCTGCCTTTCATTGCAAGCGAGCCCGAAAGTGTTTTTATGCTTCATAATGGACTGTAAAAGCAAAGATGCAGTTTGCTGAAAACAAGTTGTTCTTTGACAGTCTTGAATACTAAGTGCGGTTCAGTTAATAAAACTGTCTTTCTGGTGCTCATTGCAAACACGCCAGAAAGTGTTTTTCTGTGTTCCAATTGCTAGTATAAACAAATATGCAGTCTGCTGAAAGCAAGCTGTGCTCTGACAGTCTTTCTTATGGAGTGCAGTTCAGCTAATAAAACTCTTTCTGCCTTTCATTGCAAGCGAGCCCGAAAGTGTTTTTATGCTTCATAATGGACTGTAAAAGCAAAGATGCAGTTTGCTGAAAACAAGTTGTTCTTTGACAGTCTTGAATACTGAGTGCGGTTCAGTTAATAAAACTGTCTTTCTGGTGCTCATTGCAAACACGCCATAAAGTGTTTTTCTGTGTTCTACTTGTTAGTATAAACAAATATGCAGTCTGCTGAAAGCAAGCTGTGCTCTGACAGTCTTTCTTATGGAGTGCAGTTCAGCTAAAAACTCTTTCTGCCTTTCATTGCAAGCGAGCCCGAAAGTGTTTTTATGCTTCATAATGGGTTGTAAAAGCAAAGATGCAGTTTGCTGAAAACAAGTTGTTCTTTGACAGTCTTGAATACTGAGTGCGGTTCAGTTAATAAAACTGTCTTTCTGGTGCTCATTGCAAGCAAGCCAGAAAGTGTTTTTCTGTGTTCCAATTGCTAGTATAAACAAATATGCAGTCTGCTGAAAGCAAGCTGTGCTCTGACAGTCTTTCTTATGGAGCGCAGTTCAGCTAATAAAACTCTTTCTGCCTTTCATTGCAAGCGAGCCCGAAAGTGTTTTTATGCTTCATAATGGGTTGTAAAAGCAAAGATGCAGTTTGCTGAAAACAAGTTGTTCTTTGACAGTCTTGAATACTGAGTGCGGTTCAGTTAATAAAACTGTCTTTCTGGTGCTCATTGCAAGCAAGCCAGAAAGTGTTTTTCTGTGTTCCAATTGCTAGTATAAAGAAATACGCAGTCTGCTGAAAGCAAGCTGTTCTCTGACAGTCTTTCTTATGGAGTGCAGTTCAGCTAATAAAACTCTTTCTGCCTTTCATTGCAAGCGAGCCCGAAAGTGTTTTTATGCTTCATAATGGACTGTAAAAGCAAAGATGCAGTTTGCTGAAAACAAGTTGTTCTTTGACAGTCTTGAATACTAAGTGCGGTTCAGTTAATAAAACTGTCTTTCTGGTGCTCATTGCAAACACGCCAGAAAGTGTTTTTCTGTGTTCCAATTGTTAGTATAAACAAATACGCAATCTGCTGAAAGCAAGCTGTGCTCTGACAGTCTTTCTTATGGAGCGCAGTTCCGCTAATAAAACTCTTTCTGCCTTTCATTGCAAGCGAGCCCGAAAGTGTTTTTATGCTTCATAATGGACTGTAAAAGCAAAGATGCAGTTTGCTGAAAACAAGTTGTTCTTTGACAGTCTTGAATACTAAGTGCGGTTCAGTTAATAAAACTGTCTTTCTGGTGCTCATTGCAAACACGCCAGAAAGTGTTTTTCTGTGTTCCAATTGCTAGTATAAAGAAATACGCAGTCTGCTGAAAGCAAGCTGTTCTCTGACAGTCTTTCTTATGGAGTGCAGTTCAGCTAATAAAACTCTTTCTGCCTTTCATTGCAAGCGAGCCCGAAAGTGTTTTTATGCTTCATAATGGACTGTAAAAGTAAAGATGCAGTTTGCTGAAAACAAGTTGTTCTTTGACAGTCTTGAATACTAAGTGCGGTTCAGTTAATAAAACTGTCTTTCTGGTGCTCATTGCAAACACGCCAGAAAGTGTTTTTCTGTGTTCTACTTGTTAGTATAAACAAATATGCAGTCTGCTGAAAGCAAGCTGTGCTCTGACAGTCTTTCTTATGGAGTGCAGTTCAGCTAATAAAACTCTTTCTGCCTTTCATTGCAAGCGAGCCCGAAAGTGTTTTTATGCTTCATAATGGGTTGTAAAAGCAAAGATGCAGTTTGCTGAAAACAAGTTGTTCTTTGACAGTCTTGAATACTGAGTGCGGTTCAGTTAATAAAACTGTCTTTCTGGTGCTCATTGCAAGCAAGCCAGAAAGTGTTTTTCTGTGTTCCAATTGCTAGTATAAAGAAATACGCAGTCTGCTGAAAGCAAGCTGTTCTCTGACAGTCTTTCTTATGGAGTGCAGTTCAGCTAATAAAACTCTTTCTGCCTTTCATTGCAAGCGAGCCCGAAAGTGTTTTTATGCTTCATAATGGACTGTAAAAGCAAAGATGCAGTTTGCTGAAAACAAGTTGTTCTTTGACAGTCTTGAATACTGAGTGCGGTTCAGTTAATAAAACTGTCTTTCTGGTGCTCATTGCAAACACGCCAGAAAGTGTTTTTCTGTGTTCCAATTGCTAGTATAAAGAAATACGCAGTCTGCTGAAAGCAAGCTGTTCTCTGACAGTCTTTCTTATGGAGTGCAGTTCAGCTAATAAAACTCTTTCTGCCTTTCATTGCAAGCGAGCCCGAAAGTGTTTTTATGCTTCATAATGGACTGTAAAAGCAAAGATGCAGTTTGCTGAAAACAAGTTGTTCTTTGACAGTCTTGAATACTAAGTGCGGTTCAGTTAATAAAACTGTCTTTCTGGTGCTCATTGCAAACACGCCAGAAAGTGTTTTTCTGTGTTCCAATTGTTAGTATAAACAAATACGCAATCTGCTGAAAGCAAGCTGTGCTCTGACAGTCTTTCTTATGGAGCGCAGTTCCGCTAATAAAACTCTTTCTGCCTTTCATTGCAAGCGAGCCCGAAAGTGTTTTTATGCTTCATAATGGATTGTAAAAGCAAAGATGCAGTTTGCTGAAAACAAGTTTATCTTTGACAGTCTTGAATACTGAGTGCAGTTGAGTTAATAAAACTGTCTTTCTGGTGCTCATTGCAAGCAAGCCAGAAAGTGTTTTTCTGTGTTCCAATTGCTAGTATAAACAAATATGCAGTCTGCTGAAAGCAAGCTGTGCTCTGACAGTCTTTCTTATGGAGTGCAGTTCAGCTAATAAAACTCTTTCTGCCTTTCATTGCAAGCGAGCCCGAAAGTGTTTTTATGCTTCATAATGGACTGTAAAAGCAAAGATGCAGTTTGCTGAAAACAAGTTGTTCTTTGACAGTCTTGAATACTGAGTGCGGTTCAGTTAATAAAACTGTCTTTCTGGTGCTCATTGCAAACACGCCAGAAAGTGTTTTTCTGTGTTCTACTTGTTAGTATAAACAAATATGCAGTCTGCTGAAAGCAAGCTGTGCTCTGACAGTCTTTCTTATGGAGTGCAGTTCAGCTAAAAACTCTTTCTGCCTTTCATTGCAAGCGAGCCCGAAAGTGTTTTTATGCTTCATAATGGGTTGTAAAAGCAAAGATGCAGTTTGCTGAAAACAAGTTGTTCTTTGACAGTCTTGAATACTGAGTGCGGTTCAGTTAATAAAACTGTCTTTCTGGTGCTCATTGCAAGCAAGCCAGAAAGTGTTTTTCTGTGTTCCAATTGCTAGTATAAGGAAATACGCAGTCTGCTGAAAGCAAGCTGTTCTCTGACAGTCTTTCTTATGGAGTGCAGTTCAGCTAATAAAACTCTTTCTGCCTTTCATTGCAAGCGAGCCCGAAAGTGTTTTTATGCTTCATAATGGACTGTAAAAGCAAAGATGCAGTTTGCTGAAAACAAGTTGTTCTTTGACAGTCTTGAATACTGAGTGCGGTTCAGTTAATAAAACTGTCTTTCTGGTGCTCATTGCAAACAAACCAGAAAGTGTTTTTCTGTGTTCTACTTGTTAGTATAAACAAATATGCAGTCTGCTGAAAGCAAGCTGTGCTCTGACAGTCTTTCTTATGGAGCGCAGTTCAGCTAATAAAACTCTTTCTGCCTTTCATTGCAAGCGAGCCCGAAAGTGTTTTTATGCTTCATATTGGGTTGTAAAAGCAAAGATGCAGTTTGCTGAAAACAAGTTGTTCTTTGACAGTCTTGAATACTGAGTGCGGTTCAGTTAATAAAACTGTCTTTCTGGTGCTCATTGCAAGCAAGCCAGAAAGTGTTTTTCTGTGTTCCAATTGCTAGTATAAAGAAATATGCAGTCTGCTGAAAGCAAGCTGTTCTCTGACAGTCTTTCTTATGGAGTGCAGTTCAGCTAATAAAACTCTTTCTGCCTTTCATTGCAAGCGAGCCCGAAAGTGTTTTTATGCTTCATAATGGACTGTAAAAGCAAAGATGCAGTTTGCTGAAAACAAGTTGTTCTTTGACAGTCTTGAATACTAAGTGCGGTTCAGTTAATAAAACTGTCTTTCTGGTGCTCATTGCAAAAACGCCAGAAAGTGTTTTTCTGTGTTCCAATTGCTAGTATAAAGAAATACGCAGTCTGCTGAAAGCAAGCTGTTCTCTGACAGTCTTTCTTATGGAGTGCAGTTCAGCTAATAAAACTCTTTCTGCCTTTCATTGCAAGCGAGCCCGAAAGTGTTTTTATGCTTCATAATGGACTGTAAAAGCAAAGATGCAGTTTGCTGAAAACAAGTTGTTCTTTGACAGTCTTGAATACTAAGTGCGGTTCAGTTAATAAAACTGTCTTTCTGGTGCTCATTGCAAACACGCCAGAAAGTGTTTTTCTGTGTTCCAATTGCTAGTATAAAGAAATACGCAGTCTGCTGAAAGCAAGCTGTTCTCTGACAGTCTTTCTTATGGAGTGCAGTTCAGCTAATAAAACTCTTTCTGCCTTTCATTGCAAGCAAGCCCGAAAGTGTTTTTATGCTTCATAATGGACTGTAAAAGCAAAGATGCAGTTTGCTGAAAACAAGTTGTTCTTTGACAGTCTTGAATACTAAGTGCGGTTCAGTTAATAAAACTGTCTTTCTGGTGCTCATTGCAAACACGCCAGAAAGTGTTTTTCTGTGTTCCAATTGTTAGTATAAACAAATACGCAATCTGCTGAAAGCAAGCTGTGCTCTGACAGTTTTTCTTATGGAGCGCAGTTCCGCTAATAAAACTCTTTCTGCCTTTCATTGCAAGCGAGCCCGAAAGTGTTTTTATGCTTCATAATGGATTGTAAAAGCAAAGATGCAGTTTGCTGAAAACAAGTTTATCTTTGACAGTCTTGAATACTGAGTGCAGTTGAGTTAATAAAACTGTCTTTCTGGTGCTCATTGCAAGCAAGCCAGAAAGTGTTTTTCTGTGTTCCAATTGCTAGTATAAACAAATATGCAGTCTGCTGAAAGCAAGCTGTGCTCTGACAGTCTTTCTTATGGAGTGCAGTTCAGCTAATAAAACTCTTTCTGCCTTTCATTGCAAGCGAGCCCGAAAGTGTTTTTATGCTTCATAATGGACTGTAAAAGCAAAGATGCAGTTTGCTGAAAACAAGTTGTTCTTTGACAGTCTTGAATACTGAGTGCGGTTCAGTTAATAAAACTGTCTTTCTGGTGCTCATTGCAAACACGCCAGAAAGTGTTTTTCTGTGTTCCAATTGCTAGTATAAACAAATACGCAGTCTGTTGAAAGCAAGCTGTGCTCTGACAGTCTTTCTTATGGAGCGCAGTTCCGCTAATAAAACTCTTTCTGCCTTTCATTGCAAGCAAGCCCGAAAGTGTTTTTATGCTTCATAATGGATTGTAAAAGCAAAGATGCAGTTTGCTGAAAACAAGTTTATCTTTGACAGTCTTGAATACTGAGTGCAGTTGAGTTAATAAAACTGTCTTTCTGGTGCTCATTGCAAGCAAGCCAGAAAGTGTTTTTCTGTGTTCCAATTGCTAGTATAAACAAATATGCAGTCTGCTGAAAGCAAGCTGTGCTCTGACAGTCTTTCTTATGGAGTGCAGTTCAGCTAATAAAACTCTTTCTGCCTTTCATTGCAAGCGAGCCCGAAAGTGTTTTTATGCTTCATAATGGACTGTAAAAGCAAAGATGCAGTTTGCTGAAAACAAGTTGTTCTTTGACAGTCTTGAATACTGAGTGCGGTTCAGTTAATAAAACTGTCTTTCTGGTGCTCATTGCAAGCAAGCCAGAAAGTGTTTTTCTGTGTTCCAATTGCTAGTATAAAGAAATACGCAGTCTGCTGAAAGCAAGCTGTTCTCTGACAGTCTTTCTTATGGAGTGCAGTTCAGCTAATAAAACTCTTTCTGCCTTTCATTGCAAGCGAGCCCGAAAGTGTTTTTATGCTTCATAATGGACTGTAAAAGCAAAGATGCAGTTTGCTGAAAACAAGTTGTTCTTTGACAGTCTTGAATACTGAGTGCGGTTCAGTTAATAAAACTGTCTTTCTGGTGCTCATTGCAAACAAACCAGAAAGTGTTTTTCTGTGTTCTACTTGTTAGTATAAACAAATATGCAGTCTGCTGAAAGCAAGCTGTGCTCTGACAGTCTTTCTTATGGAGCGCAGTTCAGCTAATAAAACTCTTTCTGCCTTTCATTGCAAGCGAGCCCGAAAGTGTTTTTATGCTTCATAATGGGTTGTAAAAGCAAAGATGCAGTTTGCTGAAAACAAGTTGTTCTTTGACAGTCTTGAATACTGAGTGCGGTTCAGTTAATAAAACTGTCTTTCTGGTGCTCATTGCAAGCAAGCCAGAAAGTGTTTTTCTGTGTTCCAATTGCTAGTATAAAGAAATATGCAGTCTGCTGAAAGCAAGCTGTTCTCTGACAGTCTTTCTTATGGAGTGCAGTTCAGCTAATAAAACTCTTTCTGCCTTTCATTGCAAGCGAGCCCGAAAGTGTTTTTATGCTTCATAATGGACTGTAAAAGCAAAGATGCAGTTTGCTGAAAACAAGTTGTTCTTTGACAGTCTTGAATACTGAGTGCGGTTCAGTTAATAAAACTGTCTTTCTGGTGCTCATTGCAAACACGCCAGAAAGTGTTTTTCTGTGTTCCAATTGCTAGTATAAACAAATACGCAGTCTGTTGAAAGCAAGCTGTGCTCTGACAGTCTTTCTTATGGAGCGCAGTTCCGCTAATAAAACTCTTTCTGCCTTTCATTGCAAGCAAGCCCGAAAGTGTTTTTATGCTTCATAATGGATTGTAAAAGCAAAGATGCAGTTTGCTGAAAACAAGTTTATCTTTGACAGTCTTGAATACTGAGTGCAGTTGAGTTAATAAAACTGTCTTTCTGGTGCTCATTGCAAGCAAGCCAGAAAGTGTTTTTCTGTGTTCCAATTGCTAGTATAAACAAATATGCAGTCTGCTGAAAGCAAGCTGTGCTCTGACAGTCTTTCTTATGGAGTGCAGTTCAGCTAATAAAACTCTTTCTGCCTTTCATTGCAAGCGAGCCCGAAAGTGTTTTTATGCTTCATAATGGACTGTAAAAGCAAAGATGCAGTTTGCTGAAAACAAGTTGTTCTTTGACAGTCTTGAATACTGAGTGCGGTTCAGTTAATAAAACTGTCTTTCTGGTGCTCATTGCAAGCAAGCCAGAAAGTGTTTTTCTGTGTTCCAATTGCTAGTATAAAGAAATACGCAGTCTGCTGAAAGCAAGCTGTTCTCTGACAGTCTTTCTTATGGAGTGCAGTTCAGCTAATAAAACTCTTTCTGCCTTTCATTGCAAGCGAGCCCGAAAGTGTTTTTATGCTTCATAATGGACTGTAAAAGCAAAGATGCAGTTTGCTGAAAACAAGTTGTTCTTTGACAGTCTTGAATACTGAGTGCGGTTCAGTTAATAAAACTGTCTTTCTGGTGCTCATTGCAAACAAACCAGAAAGTGTTTTTCTGTGTTCTACTTGTTAGTATAAACAAATATGCAGTCTGCTGAAAGCAAGCTGTGCTCTGACAGTCTTTCTTATGGAGCGCAGTTCAGCTAATAAAACTCTTTCTGCCTTTCATTGCAAGCGAGCCCGAAAGTGTTTTTATGCTTCATAATGGGTTGTAAAAGCAAAGATGCAGTTTGCTGAAAACAAGTTGTTCTTTGACAGTCTTGAATACTGAGTGCGGTTCAGTTAATAAAACTGTCTTTCTGGTGCTCATTGCAAGCAAGCCAGAAAGTGTTTTTCTGTGTTCCAATTGCTAGTATAAAGAAATATGCAGTCTGCTGAAAGCAAGCTGTTCTCTGACAGTCTTTCTTATGGAGTGCAGTTCAGCTAATAAAACTCTTTCTGCCTTTCATTGCAAGCGAGCCCGAAAGTGTTTTTATGCTTCATAATGGACTGTAAAAGCAAAGATGCAGTTTGCTGAAAACAAGTTGTTCTTTGACAGTCTTGAATACTAAGTGCGGTTCAGTTAATAAAACTGTCTTTCTGGTGCTCATTGCAAAAACGCCAGAAAGTGTTTTTCTGTGTTCCAATTGCTAGTATAAAGAAATACGCAGTCTGCTGAAAGCAAGCTGTTCTCTGACAGTCTTTCTTATGGAGTGCAGTTCAGCTAATAAAACTCTTTCTGCCTTTCATTGCAAGCGAGCCCGAAAGTGTTTTTATGCTTCATAATGGACTGTAAAAGCAAAGATGCAGTTTGCTGAAAACAAGTTGTTCTTTGACAGTCTTGAATACTAAGTGCGGTTCAGTTAATAAAACTGTCTTTCTGGTGCTCATTGCAAACACGCCAGAAAGTGTTTTTCTGTGTTCCAATTGCTAGTATAAAGAAATACGCAGTCTGCTGAAAGCAAGCTGTTCTCTGACAGTCTTTCTTATGGAGTGCAGTTCAGCTAATAAAACTCTTTCTGCCTTTCATTGCAAGCAAGCCCGAAAGTGTTTTTATGCTTCATAATGGACTGTAAAAGCAAAGATGCAGTTTGCTGAAAACAAGTTGTTCTTTGACAGTCTTGAATACTAAGTGCGGTTCAGTTAATAAAACTGTCTTTCTGGTGCTCATTGCAAACACGCCAGAAAGTGTTTTTCTGTGTTCCAATTGTTAGTATAAACAAATACGCAATCTGCTGAAAGCAAGCTGTGCTCTGACAGTTTTTCTTATGGAGCGCAGTTCCGCTAATAAAACTCTTTCTGCCTTTCATTGCAAGCGAGCCCGAAAGTGTTTTTATGCTTCATAATGGATTGTAAAAGCAAAGATGCAGTTTGCTGAAAACAAGTTTATCTTTGACAGTCTTGAATACTGAGTGCAGTTGAGTTAATAAAACTGTCTTTCTGGTGCTCATTGCAAGCAAGCCAGAAAGTGTTTTTCTGTGTTCCAATTGCTAGTATAAACAAATATGCAGTCTGCTGAAAGCAAGCTGTGCTCTGACAGTCTTTCTTATGGAGTGCAGTTCAGCTAATAAAACTCTTTCTGCCTTTCATTGCAAGCGAGCCCGAAAGTGTTTTTATGCTTCATAATGGACTGTAAAAGCAAAGATGCAGTTTGCTGAAAACAAGTTGTTCTTTGACAGTCTTGAATACTGAGTGCGGTTCAGTTAATAAAACTGTCTTTCTGGTGCTCATTGCAAACACGCCAGAAAGTGTTTTTCTGTGTTCCAATTGCTAGTATAAACAAATACGCAGTCTGCTGAAAGCAAGCTGTGCTCTGACAGTCTTTCTTATGGAGCGCAGTTCCGCTAATAAAACTCTTTCTGCCTTTCATTGCAAGCAAGCCCGAAAGTGTTTTTATGCTTCATAATGGATTGTAAAAGCAAAGATGCAGTTTGCTGAAAACAAGTTTATCTTTGACAGTCTTGAATACTGAGTGCAGTTGAGTTAATAAAACTGTCTTTCTGGTGCTCATTGCAAGCAAGCCAGAAAGTGTTTTTCTGTGTTCCAATTGCTAGTATAAACAAATATGCAGTCTGCTGAAAGCAAGCTGTGCTCTGACAGTCTTTCTTATGGAGTGCAGTTCAGCTAATAAAACTCTTTCTGCCTTTCATTGCAAGCGAGCCCGAAAGTGTTTTTATGCTTCATAATGGACTGTAAAAGCAAAGATGCAGTTTGCTGAAAACAAGTTGTTCTTTGACAGTCTTGAATACTGAGTGCGGTTCAGTTAATAAAACTGTCTTTCTGGTGCTCATTGCAAGCAAGCCAGAAAGTGTTTTTCTGTGTTCCAATTGCTAGTATAAAGAAATACGCAGTCTGCTGAAAGCAAGCTGTTCTCTGACAGTCTTTCTTATGGAGTGCAGTTCAGCTAATAAAACTCTTTCTGCCTTTCATTGCAAGCGAGCCCGAAAGTGTTTTTATGCTTCATAATGGACTGTAAAAGCAAAGATGCAGTTTGCTGAAAACAAGTTGTTCTTTGACAGTCTTGAATACTGAGTGCGGTTCAGTTAATAAAACTGTCTTTCTGGTGCTCATTGCAAACAAACCAGAAAGTGTTTTTCTGTGTTCTACTTGTTAGTATAAACAAATATGCAGTCTGCTGAAAGCAAGCTGTGCTCTGACAGTCTTTCTTATGGAGCGCAGTTCAGCTAATAAAACTCTTTCTGCCTTTCATTGCAAGCGAGCCCGAAAGTGTTTTTATGCTTCATAATGGGTTGTAAAAGCAAAGATGCAGTTTGCTGAAAACAAGTTGTTCTTTGACAGTCTTGAATACTGAGTGCGGTTCAGTTAATAAAACTGTCTTTCTGGTGCTCATTGCAAGCAAGCCAGAAAGTGTTTTTCTGTGTTCCAATTGCTAGTATAAAGAAATATGCAGTCTGCTGAAAGCAAGCTGTTCTCTGACAGTCTTTCTTATGGAGTGCAGTTCAGCTAATAAAACTCTTTCTGCCTTTCATTGCAAGCGAGCCCGAAAGTGTTTTTATGCTTCATAATGGACTGTAAAAGCAAAGATGCAGTTTGCTGAAAACAAGTTGTTCTTTGACAGTCTTGAATACTAAGTGCGGTTCAGTTAATAAAACTGTCTTTCTGGTGCTCATTGCAAAAACGCCAGAAAGTGTTTTTCTGTGTTCCAATTGCTAGTATAAAGAAATACGCAGTCTGCTGAAAGCAAGCTGTTCTCTGACAGTCTTTCTTATGGAGTGCAGTTCAGCTAATAAAACTCTTTCTGCCTTTCATTGCAAGCGAGCCCGAAAGTGTTTTTATGCTTCATAATGGACTGTAAAAGCAAAGATGCAGTTTGCTGAAAACAAGTTGTTCTTTGACAGTCTTGAATACTAAGTGCGGTTCAGTTAATAAAACTGTCTTTCTGGTGCTCATTGCAAAAACGCCAGAAAGTGTTTTTCTGTGTTCCAATTGCTAGTATAAAGAAATACGCAGTCTGCTGAAAGCAAGCTGTTCTCTGACAGTCTTTCTTATGGAGTGCAGTTCAGCTAATAAAACTCTTTCTGCCTTTCATTGCAAGCGAGCCCGAAAGTGTTTTTATGCTTCATAATGGACTGTAAAAGCAAAGATGCAGTTTGCTGAAAACAAGTTGTTCTTTGACAGTCTTGAATACTAAGTGCGGTTCAGTTAATAAAACTGTCTTTCTGGTGCTCATTGCAAACACGCCAGAAAGTGTTTTTCTGTGTTCCAATTGCTAGTATAAAGAAATACGCAGTCTGCTGAAAGCAAGCTGTTCTCTGACAGTCTTTCTTATGGAGTGCAGTTCAGCTAATAAAACTCTTTCTGCCTTTCATTGCAAGCAAGCCCGAAAGTGTTTTTATGCTTCATAATGGACTGTAAAAGCAAAGATGCAGTTTGCTGAAAACAAGTTGTTCTTTGACAGTCTTGAATACTAAGTGCGGTTCAGTTAATAAAACTGTCTTTCTGGTGCTCATTGCAAACACGCCAGAAAGTGTTTTTCTGTGTTCCAATTGTTAGTATAAACAAATACGCAATCTGCTGAAAGCAAGCTGTGCTCTGACAGTTTTTCTTATGGAGCGCAGTTCCGCTAATAAAACTCTTTCTGCCTTTCATTGCAAGCGAGCCCGAAAGTGTTTTTATGCTTCATAATGGATTGTAAAAGCAAAGATGCAGTTTGCTGAAAACAAGTTTATCTTTGACAGTCTTGAATACTGAGTGCAGTTGAGTTAATAAAACTGTCTTTCTGGTGCTCATTGCAAGCAAGCCAGAAAGTGTTTTTCTGTGTTCCAATTGCTAGTATAAACAAATATGCAGTCTGCTGAAAGCAAGCTGTGCTCTGACAGTCTTTCTTATGGAGTGCAGTTCAGCTAATAAAACTCTTTCTGCCTTTCATTGCAAGCGAGCCCGAAAGTGTTTTTATGCTTCATAATGGACTGTAAAAGCAAAGATGCAGTTTGCTGAAAACAAGTTGTTCTTTGACAGTCTTGAATACTGAGTGCGGTTCAGTTAATAAAACTGTCTTTCTGGTGCTCATTGCAAACACGCCAGAAAGTGTTTTTCTGTGTTCC
Organism: Hoplias malabaricus; assembly: GCF_029633855.1. Taxonomy (NCBI): domain Eukaryota; kingdom Metazoa; phylum Chordata; class Actinopteri; order Characiformes; family Erythrinidae; genus Hoplias; species Hoplias malabaricus. The sequence continues at coordinate 15,369 of NW_027101012.1, forward strand.
AATTGCTAGTATAAACAAATACGCAGTCTGTTGAAAGCAAGCTGTGCTCTGACAGTCTTTCTTATGGAGCGCAGTTCCGCTAATAAAACTCTTTCTGCCTTTCATTGCAAGCAAGCCCGAAAGTGTTTTTATGCTTCATAATGGATTGTAAAAGCAAAGATGCAGTTTGCTGAAAACAAGTTTATCTTTGACAGTCTTGAATACTGAGTGCAGTTGAGTTAATAAAACTGTCTTTCTGGTGCTCATTGCAAGCAAGCCAGAAAGTGTTTTTCTGTGTTCCAATTGCTAGTATAAACAAATATGCAGTCTGCTGAAAGCAAGCTGTGCTCTGACAGTCTTTCTTATGGAGTGCAGTTCAGCTAATAAAACTCTTTCTGCCTTTCATTGCAAGCGAGCCCGAAAGTGTTTTTATGCTTCATAATGGACTGTAAAAGCAAAGATGCAGTTTGCTGAAAACAAGTTGTTCTTTGACAGTCTTGAATACTGAGTGCGGTTCAGTTAATAAAACTGTCTTTCTGGTGCTCATTGCAAGCAAGCCAGAAAGTGTTTTTCTGTGTTCCAATTGCTAGTATAAAGAAATACGCAGTCTGCTGAAAGCAAGCTGTTCTCTGACAGTCTTTCTTATGGAGTGCAGTTCAGCTAATAAAACTCTTTCTGCCTTTCATTGCAAGCGAGCCCGAAAGTGTTTTTATGCTTCATAATGGACTGTAAAAGCAAAGATGCAGTTTGCTGAAAACAAGTTGTTCTTTGACAGTCTTGAATACTGAGTGCGGTTCAGTTAATAAAACTGTCTTTCTGGTGCTCATTGCAAACAAACCAGAAAGTGTTTTTCTGTGTTCTACTTGTTAGTATAAACAAATATGCAGTCTGCTGAAAGCAAGCTGTGCTCTGACAGTCTTTCTTATGGAGCGCAGTTCAGCTAATAAAACTCTTTCTGCCTTTCATTGCAAGCGAGCCCGAAAGTGTTTTTATGCTTCATAATGGGTTGTAAAAGCAAAGATGCAGTTTGCTGAAAACAAGTTGTTCTTTGACAGTCTTGAATACTGAGTGCGGTTCAGTTAATAAAACTGTCTTTCTGGTGCTCATTGCAAGCAAGCCAGAAAGTGTTTTTCTGTGTTCCAATTGCTAGTATAAAGAAATATGCAGTCTGCTGAAAGCAAGCTGTTCTCTGACAGTCTTTCTTATGGAGTGCAGTTCAGCTAATAAAACTCTTTCTGCCTTTCATTGCAAGCGAGCCCGAAAGTGTTTTTATGCTTCATAATGGACTGTAAAAGCAAAGATGCAGTTTGCTGAAAACAAGTTGTTCTTTGACAGTCTTGAATACTAAGTGCGGTTCAGTTAATAAAACTGTCTTTCTGGTGCTCATTGCAAAAACGCCAGAAAGTGTTTTTCTGTGTTCCAATTGCTAGTATAAAGAAATACGCAGTCTGCTGAAAGCAAGCTGTTCTCTGACAGTCTTTCTTATGGAGTGCAGTTCAGCTAATAAAACTCTTTCTGCCTTTCATTGCAAGCGAGCCCGAAAGTGTTTTTATGCTTCATAATGGACTGTAAAAGCAAAGATGCAGTTTGCTGAAAACAAGTTGTTCTTTGACAGTCTTGAATACTAAGTGCGGTTCAGTTAATAAAACTGTCTTTCTGGTGCTCATTGCAAACACGCCAGAAAGTGTTTTTCTGTGTTCCAATTGCTAGTATAAAGAAATACGCAGTCTGCTGAAAGCAAGCTGTTCTCTGACAGTCTTTCTTATGGAGTGCAGTTCAGCTAATAAAACTCTTTCTGCCTTTCATTGCAAGCAAGCCCGAAAGTGTTTTTATGCTTCATAATGGACTGTAAAAGCAAAGATGCAGTTTGCTGAAAACAAGTTGTTCTTTGACAGTCTTGAATACTAAGTGCGGTTCAGTTAATAAAACTGTCTTTCTGGTGCTCATTGCAAACACGCCAGAAAGTGTTTTTCTGTGTTCCAATTGTTAGTATAAACAAATACGCAATCTGCTGAAAGCAAGCTGTGCTCTGACAGTTTTTCTTATGGAGCGCAGTTCCGCTAATAAAACTCTTTCTGCCTTTCATTGCAAGCGAGCCCGAAAGTGTTTTTATGCTTCATAATGGATTGTAAAAGCAAAGATGCAGTTTGCTGAAAACAAGTTTATCTTTGACAGTCTTGAATACTGAGTGCAGTTGAGTTAATAAAACTGTCTTTCTGGTGCTCATTGCAAGCAAGCCAGAAAGTGTTTTTCTGTGTTCCAATTGCTAGTATAAACAAATATGCAGTCTGCTGAAAGCAAGCTGTGCTCTGACAGTCTTTCTTATGGAGTGCAGTTCAGCTAATAAAACTCTTTCTGCCTTTCATTGCAAGCGAGCCCGAAAGTGTTTTTATGCTTCATAATGGACTGTAAAAGCAAAGATGCAGTTTGCTGAAAACAAGTTGTTCTTTGACAGTCTTGAATACTGAGTGCGGTTCAGTTAATAAAACTGTCTTTCTGGTGCTCATTGCAAACACGCCAGAAAGTGTTTTTCTGTGTTCCAATTGCTAGTATAAACAAATACGCAGTCTGCTGAAAGCAAGCTGTGCTCTGACAGTCTTTCTTATGGAGCGCAGTTCCGCTAATAAAACTCTTTCTGCCTTTCATTGCAAGCAAGCCCGAAAGTGTTTTTATGCTTCATAATGGATTGTAAAAGCAAAGATGCAGTTTGCTGAAAACAAGTTTATCTTTGACAGTCTTGAATACTGAGTGCAGTTGAGTTAATAAAACTGTCTTTCTGGTGCTCATTGCAAGCAAGCCAGAAAGTGTTTTTCTGTGTTCCAATTGCTAGTATAAACAAATATGCAGTCTGCTGAAAGCAAGCTGTGCTCTGACAGTCTTTCTTATGGAGTGCAGTTCAGCTAATAAAACTCTTTCTGCCTTTCATTGCAAGCGAGCCCGAAAGTGTTTTTATGCTTCATAATGGACTGTAAAAGCAAAGATGCAGTTTGCTGAAAACAAGTTGTTCTTTGACAGTCTTGAATACTGAGTGCGGTTCAGTTAATAAAACTGTCTTTCTGGTGCTCATTGCAAGCAAGCCAGAAAGTGTTTTTCTGTGTTCCAATTGCTAGTATAAAGAAATACGCAGTCTGCTGAAAGCAAGCTGTTCTCTGACAGTCTTTCTTATGGAGTGCAGTTCAGCTAATAAAACTCTTTCTGCCTTTCATTGCAAGCGAGCCCGAAAGTGTTTTTATGCTTCATAATGGACTGTAAAAGCAAAGATGCAGTTTGCTGAAAACAAGTTGTTCTTTGACAGTCTTGAATACTGAGTGCGGTTCAGTTAATAAAACTGTCTTTCTGGTGCTCATTGCAAACAAACCAGAAAGTGTTTTTCTGTGTTCTACTTGTTAGTATAAACAAATATGCAGTCTGCTGAAAGCAAGCTGTGCTCTGACAGTCTTTCTTATGGAGCGCAGTTCAGCTAATAAAACTCTTTCTGCCTTTCATTGCAAGCGAGCCCGAAAGTGTTTTTATGCTTCATAATGGGTTGTAAAAGCAAAGATGCAGTTTGCTGAAAACAAGTTGTTCTTTGACAGTCTTGAATACTGAGTGCGGTTCAGTTAATAAAACTGTCTTTCTGGTGCTCATTGCAAGCAAGCCAGAAAGTGTTTTTCTGTGTTCCAATTGCTAGTATAAAGAAATATGCAGTCTGCTGAAAGCAAGCTGTTCTCTGACAGTCTTTCTTATGGAGTGCAGTTCAGCTAATAAAACTCTTTCTGCCTTTCATTGCAAGCGAGCCCGAAAGTGTTTTTATGCTTCATAATGGACTGTAAAAGCAAAGATGCAGTTTGCTGAAAACAAGTTGTTCTTTGACAGTCTTGAATACTAAGTGCGGTTCAGTTAATAAAACTGTCTTTCTGGTGCTCATTGCAAAAACGCCAGAAAGTGTTTTTCTGTGTTCCAATTGCTAGTATAAAGAAATACGCAGTCTGCTGAAAGCAAGCTGTTCTCTGACAGTCTTTCTTATGGAGTGCAGTTCAGCTAATAAAACTCTTTCTGCCTTTCATTGCAAGCGAGCCCGAAAGTGTTTTTATGCTTCATAATGGACTGTAAAAGCAAAGATGCAGTTTGCTGAAAACAAGTTGTTCTTTGACAGTCTTGAATACTAAGTGCGGTTCAGTTAATAAAACTGTCTTTCTGGTGCTCATTGCAAACACGCCAGAAAGTGTTTTTCTGTGTTCCAATTGCTAGTATAAAGAAATACGCAGTCTGCTGAAAGCAAGCTGTTCTCTGACAGTCTTTCTTATGGAGTGCAGTTCAGCTAATAAAACTCTTTCTGCCTTTCATTGCAAGCAAGCCCGAAAGTGTTTTTATGCTTCATAATGGACTGTAAAAGCAAAGATGCAGTTTGCTGAAAACAAGTTGTTCTTTGACAGTCTTGAATACTAAGTGCGGTTCAGTTAATAAAACTGTCTTTCTGGTGCTCATTGCAAACACGCCAGAAAGTGTTTTTCTGTGTTCCAATTGTTAGTATAAACAAATACGCAATCTGCTGAAAGCAAGCTGTGCTCTGACAGTCTTTCTTATGGAGCGCAGTTCCGCTAATAAAACTCTTTCTGCCTTTCATTGCAAGCGAGCCCGAAAGTGTTTTTATGCTTCATAATGGATTGTAAAAGCAAAGATGCAGTTTGCTGAAAACAAGTTTATCTTTGACAGTCTTGAATACTGAGTGCAGTTGAGTTAATAAAACTGTCTTTCTGGTGCTCATTGCAAGCAAGCCAGAAAGTGTTTTTCTGTGTTCCAATTGCTAGTATAAACAAATATGCAGTCTGCTGAAAGCAAGCTGTGCTCTGACAGTCTTTCTTATGGAGTGCAGTTCAGCTAATAAAACTCTTTCTGCCTTTCATTGCAAGCGAGCCCGAAAGTGTTTTTATGCTTCATAATGGACTGTAAAAGCAAAGATGCAGTTTGCTGAAAACAAGTTGTTCTTTGACAGTCTTGAATACTGAGTGCGGTTCAGTTAATAAAACTGTCTTTCTGGTGCTCATTGCAAACACGCCAGAAAGTGTTTTTCTGTGTTCCAATTGCTAGTATAAACAAATACGCAGTCTGCTGAAAGCAAGCTGTGCTCTGACAGTCTTTCTTATGGAGCGCAGTTCCGCTAATAAAACTCTTTCTGCCTTTCATTGCAAGCAAGCCCGAAAGTGTTTTTATGCTTCATAATGGATTGTAAAAGCAAAGATGCAGTTTGCTGAAAACAAGTTTATCTTTGACAGTCTTGAATACTGAGTGCAGTTGAGTTAATAAAACTGTCTTTCTGGTGCTCATTGCAAGCAAGCCAGAAAGTGTTTTTCTGTGTTCCAATTGCTAGTATAAACAAATATGCAGTCTGCTGAAAGCAAGCTGTGCTCTGACAGTCTTTCTTATGGAGTGCAGTTCAGCTAATAAAACTCTTTCTGCCTTTCATTGCAAGCGAGCCCGAAAGTGTTTTTATGCTTCATAATGGACTGTAAAAGCAAAGATGCAGTTTGCTGAAAACAAGTTGTTCTTTGACAGTCTTGAATACTGAGTGCGGTTCAGTTAATAAAACTGTCTTTCTGGTGCTCATTGCAAGCAAGCCAGAAAGTGTTTTTCTGTGTTCCAATTGCTAGTATAAAGAAATACGCAGTCTGCTGAAAGCAAGCTCTTCTCTGACAGTCTTTCTTATGGAGTGCAGTTCAGCTAATAAAACTCTTTCTGCCTTTCATTGCAAGCGAGCCCGAAAGTGTTTTTATGCTTCATAATGGGTTGTAAAAGCAAAGATGCAGTTTGCTGAAAACAAGTTGTTCTTTGACAGTCTTGAATACTGAGTGCGGTTCAGTTAATAAAACTGTCTTTCTGGTGCTCATTGCAAGCAAGCCAGAAAGTGTTTTTCTGTGTTCCAATTGCTAGTATAAAGAAATACGCAGTCTGCTGAAAGCAAGCTGTTCTCTGACAGTCTTTCTTATGGAGTGCAGTTCAGCTAATAAAACTCTTTCTGCCTTTCATTGCAAGCGAGCCCGAAAGTGTTTTTATGCTTCATAATGGACTGTAAAAGCAAAGATGCAGTTTGCTGAAAACAAGTTGTTCTTTGACAGTCTTGAATACTAAGTGCGGTTCAGTTAATAAAACTGTCTTTCTGGTGCTCATTGCAAACACGCCAGAAAGTGTTTTTCTGTGTTCCAATTGTTAGTATAAACAAATACGCAATCTGCTGAAAGCAAGCTGTGCTCTGACAGTCTTTCTTATGGAGCGCAGTTCCGCTAATAAAACTCTTTCTGCCTTTCATTGCAAGCGAGCCCGAAAGTGTTTTTATGCTTCATAATGGATTGTAAAAGCAAAGATGCAGTTTGCTGAAAACAAGTTTATCTTTGACAGTCTTGAATACTGAGTGCAGTTGAGTTAATAAAACTGTCTTTCTGGTGCTCATTGCAAGCAAGCCAGAAAGTGTTTTTCTGTGTTCCAATTGCTAGTATAAACAAATATGCAGTCTGCTGAAAGCAAGCTGTGCTCTGACAGTCTTTCTTATGGAGTGCAGTTCAGCTAATAAAACTCTTTCTGCCTTTCATTGCAAGCGAGCCCGAAAGTGTTTTTATGCTTCATAATGGACTGTAAAAGCAAAGATGCAGTTTGCTGAAAACAAGTTGTTCTTTGACAGTCTTGAATACTGAGTGCGGTTCAGTTAATAAAACTGTCTTTCTGGTGCTCATTGCAAGCAAGCCAGAAAGTGTTTTTCTGTGTTCCAATTGCTAGTATAAAGAAATACGCAGTCTGCTGAAAGCAAGCTCTTCTCTGACAGTCTTTCTTATGGAGTGCAGTTCAGCTAATAAAACTCTTTCTGCCTTTCATTGCAAGCGAGCCCGGAAGTGTTTTTATGCTTCATAATGGACTGTAAAAGCAAAGATGCAGTTTGCTGAAAACAAGTTGTTCTTTGACAGTCTTGAATACTGAGTGCGGTTCAGTTAATAAAACTGTCTTTCTGGTGCTCATTGCAAACAAACCAGAAAGTGTTTTTCTGTGTTCTACTTGTTAGTATAAACAAATATGCAGTCTGCTGAAAGCAAGCTGTGCTCTGACAGTCTTTCTTATGGAGTGCAGTTCAGCTAATAAAACTCTTTCTGCCTTTCATTGCAAGCGAGCCCGAAAGTGTTTTTATGCTTCATAATGGGTTGTAAAAGCAAAGATGCAGTTTGCTGAAAACAAGTTGTTCTTTGACAGTCTTGAATACTGAGTGCGGTTCAGTTAATAAAACTGTCTTTCTGGTGCTCATTGCAAGCAAGCCAGAAAGTGTTTTTCTGTGTTCCAATTGCTAGTATAAGGAAATACGCAGTCTGCTGAAAGCAAGCTGTTCTCTGACAGTCTTTCTTATGGAGTGCAGTTCAGCTAATAAAACTCTTTCTGCCTTTCATTGCAAGCGAGCCCGAAAGTGTTTTTATGCTTCATAATGGACTGTAAAAGCAAAGATGCAGTTTGCTGAAAACAAGTTGTTCTTTGACAGTCTTGAATACTGAGTGCGGTTCAGTTAATAAAACTGTCTTTCTGGTGCTCATTGCAAACAAACCAGAAAGTGTTTTTCTGTGTTCTACTTGTTAGTATAAACAAATATGCAGTCTGCTGAAAGCAAGCTGTGCTCTGACAGTCTTTCTTATGGAGCGCAGTTCAGCTAATAAAACTCTTTCTGCCTTTCATTGCAAGCGAGCCCGAAAGTGTTTTTATGCTTCATAATGGGTTGTAAAAGCAAAGATGCAGTTTGCTGAAAACAAGTTGTTCTTTGACAGTCTTGAATACTGAGTGCGGTTCAGTTAATAAAACTGTCTTTCTGGTGCTCATTGCAAGCAAGCCAGAAAGTGTTTTTCTGTGTTCCAATTGCTAGTATAAAGAAATATGCAGTCTGCTGAAAGCAAGCTGTTCTCTGACAGTCTTTCTTATGGAGTGCAGTTCAGCTAATAAAACTCTTTCTGCGTTTCATTGCAAGCGAGCCCGAAAGTGTTTTTATGCTTCATAATGGACTGTAAAAGCAAAGATGCAGTTTGCTGAAAACAAGTTGTTCTTTGACAGTCTTGAATACTAAGTGCGGTTCAGTTAATAAAACTGTCTTTCTGGTGCTCATTGCAAACACGCCAGAAAGTGTTTTTCTGTGTTCCAATTGCTAGTATAAACAAATACGCAATCTGCTGAAAGCAAGCTGTTCTCTGACAGTCTTTCTTATGGAGCGCAGTTCCGCTAATAAAACTCTTTCTGCCTTTCATTGCAAGCGAGCCCGAAAGTGTTTTTATGCTTCATAATGGACTGTAAAAGCAAAGATGCAGTTTGCTGAAAACAAGTTTATCTTTGACAGTCTTGAATACTGAGTGCAGTTGAGTTAATAAAACTGTCTTTCTGGTGCTCATTGCAAGCAAGCCAGAAAGTGTTTTTCTGTGTTCCAATTGCTAGTATAAAGAAATATGCAGTCTGCTGAAAGCAAGCTGTGCTCTGACAGTCTTTCTTATGGAGTGCAGTTCAGCTAATAAAACTCTTTCTGCCTTTCATTGCAAGCGAGCCCGAAAGTGTTTTTATGCTTCATAATGGACTGTAAAAGCAAAGATGCAGTTTGCTGAAAACAAGTTGTTCTTTGACAGTCTTGAATACTGAGTGCGGTTCAGTTAATAAAACTGTCTTTCTGGTGCTCATTGCAAGCAAGCCAGAAAGTGTTTTTCTGTGTTCCAATTGCTAGTATAAAGAAATACGCAGTCTGCTGAAAGCAAGCTGTGCTCTGACAGTCTTTCTTATGGAGCGCAGTTCCGCTAATAAAACTCTTTCTGCCTTTCATTGCAAGCGAGCCCGAAAGTGTTTTTATGCTTCATAATGGATTGTAAAAGCAAAGATGCAGTTTGCTGAAAACAAGTTTATCTTTGACAGTCTTGAATACTGAGTGCAGTTGAGTTAATAAAACTGTCTTTCTGGTGCTCATTGCAAGCAAGCCAGAAAGTGTTTTTCTGTGTTCCAATTGCTAGTATAAACAAATATGCAGTCTGCTGAAAGCAAGCTGTGCTCTGACAGTCTTTCTTATGGAGTGCAGTTCAGCTAATAAAACTCTTTCTGCCTTTCATTGCAAGCGAGCCCGAAAGTGTTTTTATGCTTCATAATGGACTGTAAAAGCAAAGATGCAGTTTGCTGAAAACAAGTTGTTCTTTGACAGTCTTGAATACTGAGTGCGGTTCAGTTAATAAAACTGTCTTTCTGGTGCTCATTGCAAGCAAGCCAGAAAGTGTTTTTCTGTGTTCCAATTGCTAGTATAAAGAAATACGCAGTCTGCTGAAAGCAAGCTCTTCTCTGACAGTCTTTCTTATGGAGTGCAGTTCAGCTAATAAAACTCTTTCTGCCTTTCATTGCAAGCGAGCCCGAAAGTGTTTTTATGCTTCATAATGGACTGTAAAAGCAAAGATGCAGTTTGCTGAAAACAAGTTGTTCTTTGACAGTCTTGAATACTAAGTGCGGTTCAGTTAATAAAACTGTCTTTCTGGTGCTCATTGCAAAAACGCCAGAAAGTGTTTTTCTGTGTTCCAATTGCTAGTATAAAGAAATACGCAGTCTGCTGAAAGCAAGCTGTTCTCTGACAGTCTTTCTTATGGAGTGCAGTTCAGCTAATAAAACTCTTTCTGCCTTTCATTGCAAGCGAGCCCGAAAGTGTTTTTATGCTTCATAATGGACTGTAAAAGCAAAGATGCAGTTTGCTGAAAACAAGTTGTTCTTTGACAGTCTTGAATACTAAGTGCGGTTCAGTTAATAAAACTGTCTTTCTGGTGCTCATTGCAAACACGCCAGAAAGTGTTTTTCTGTGTTCCAATTGCTAGTATAAAGAAATACGCAGTCTGCTGAAAGCAAGCTGTTCTCTGACAGTCTTTCTTATGGAGTGCAGTTCAGCTAATAAAACTCTTTCTGCCTTTCATTGCAAGCAAGCCCGAAAGTGTTTTTATGCTTCATAATGGACTGTAAAAGCAAAGATGCAGTTTGCTGAAAACAAGTTGTTCTTTGACAGTCTTGAATACTAAGTGCGGTTCAGTTAATAAAACTGTCTTTCTGGTGCTCATTGCAAACACGCCAGAAAGTGTTTTTCTGTGTTCCAATTGTTAGTATAAACAAATACGCAATCTGCTGAAAGCAAGCTGTGCTCTGACAGTCTTTCTTATGGAGCGCAGTTCCGCTAATAAAACTCTTTCTGCCTTTCATTGCAAGCGAGCCCGAAAGTGTTTTTATGCTTCATAATGGATTGTAAAAGCAAAGATGCAGTTTGCTGAAAACAAGTTTATCTTTGACAGTCTTGAATACTGAGTGCAGTTGAGTTAATAAAACTGTCTTTCTGGTGCTCATTGCAAGCAAGCCAGAAAGTGTTTTTCTGTGTTCCAATTGCTAGTATAAACAAATATGCAGTCTGCTGAAAGCAAGCTGTGCTCTGACAGTCTTTCTTATGGAGTGCAGTTCAGCTAATAAAACTCTTTCTGCCTTTCATTGCAAGCGAGCCCGAAAGTGTTTTTATGCTTCATAATGGACTGTAAAAGCAAAGATGCAGTTTGCTGAAAACAAGTTGTTCTTTGACAGTCTTGAACACTGAGTGCGGTTCAGTTAATAAAACTGTCTTTCTGGTGCTCATTGCAAACACGCCAGAAAGTGTTTTTCTGTGTTCCAATTGCTAGTATAAACAAATACGCAGTCTGCTGAAAGCAAGCTGTGCTCTGACAGTCTTTCTTATGGAGCGCAGTTCCGCTAATAAAACTCTTTCTGCCTTTCATTGCAAGCAAGCCCGAAAGTGTTTTTATGCTTCATAATGGATTGTAAAAGCAAAGATGCAGTTTGCTGAAAACAAGTTTATCTTTGACAGTCTTGAATACTGAGTGCAGTTGAGTTAATAAAACTGTCTTTCTGGTGCTCATTGCAAGCAAGCCAGAAAGTGTTTTTCTGTGTTCCAATTGCTAGTATAAACAAATATGCAGTCTGCTGAAAGCAAGCTGTGCTCTGACAGTCTTTCTTATGGAGTGCAGTTCAGCTAATAAAACTCTTTCTGCCTTTCATTGCAAGCGAGCCCGAAAGTGTTTTTATGCTTCATAATGGACTGTAAAAGCAAAGATGCAGTTTGCTGAAAACAAGTTGTTCTTTGACAGTCTTGAATACTGAGTGCGGTTCAGTTAATAAAACTGTCTTTCTGGTGCTCATTGCAAGCAAGCCAGAAAGTGTTTTTCTGTGTTCCAATTGCTAGTATAAAGAAATACGCAGTCTGCTGAAAGCAAGCTCTTCTCTGACAGTCTTTCTTATGGAGTGCAGTTCAGCTAATAAAACTCTTTCTGCCTTTCATTGCAAGCGAGCCCGAAAGTGTTTTTATGCTTCATAATGGACTGTAAAAGCAAAGATGCAGTTTGCTGAAAACAAGTTGTTCTTTGACAGTCTTGAATACTGAGTGCGGTTCAGTTAATAAAACTGTCTTTCTGGTGCTCATTGCAAACAAACCAGAAAGTGTTTTTCTGTGTTCTACTTGTTAGTATAAACAAATATGCAGTCTGCTGAAAGCAAGCTGTGCTCTGACAGTCTTTCTTATGGAGTGCAGTTCAGCTAATAAAACTCTTTCTGCCTTTCATTGCAAGCGAGCCCGAAAGTGTTTTTATGCTTCATAATGGGTTGTAAAAGCAAAGATGCAGTTTGCTGAAAACAAGTTGTTCTTTGACAGTCTTGAATACTGAGTGCGGTTCAGTTAATAAAACTGTCTTTCTGGTGCTCATTGCAAGCAAGCCAGAAAGTGTTTTTCTGTGTTCCAATTGCTAGTATAAAGAAATACGCAGTCTGCTGAAAGCAAGCTGTTCTCTGACAGTCTTTCTTATGGAGTGCAGTTCAGCTAATAAACCTCTTTCTGCCTTTCATTGCAAGCGAGCCCGAAAGTGTTTTTATGCTTCATAATGGACTGTAAAAGCAAAGATGCAGTTTGCTGAAAACAAGTTGTTCTTTGACAGTCTTGAATACTAAGTGCGGTTCAGTTAATAAAACTGTCTTTCTGGTGCTCATTGCAAGCAAGCCAGAAAGTGTTTTTCTGTGTTCCAATTGCTAGTATAAATAAATACGCAGTCTGCTGAAAGCAAGCTCTTCTCTGACAGTCTTTCTTATGGAGTGCAGTTCAGCTAATAAAACTCTTTCTGCCTTTCATTGCAAGCGAGCCCGAAAGTGTTTTTATGCTTCATAATGGACTGTAAAAGCAAAGATGCAGTTTGCTGAAAACAAGTTGTTCTTTGACAGTCTTGAATACTAAGTGCGGTTCAGTTAATAAAACTGTCTTTCTGGTGCTCATTGCAAACACGCCAGAAAGTGTTTTTCTGTGTTCCAATTGTTAGTATAAACAAATACGCAATCTGCTGAAAGCAAGCTGTGCTCTGACAGTCTTTCTTATGGAGCGCAGTTCCGCTAATAAAACTCTTTCTGCCTTTCATTGCAAGCGAGCCCGAAAGTGTTTTTATGCTTCATAATGGATTGTAAAAGCAAAGATGCAGTTTGCTGAAAACAAGTTTATCTTTGACAGTCTTGAATACTGAGTGCAGTTGAGTTAATAAAACTGTCTTTCTGGTGCTCATTGCAAGCAAGCCAGAAAGTGTTTTTCTGTGTTCCAATTGCTAGTATAAACAAATATGCAGTCTGCTGAAAGCAAGCTGTGCTCTGACAGTCTTTCTTATGGAGTGCAGTTCAGCTAATAAAACTCTTTCTGCCTTTCATTGCAAGCGAGCCCGAAAGTGTTTTTATGCTTCATAATGGACTGTAAAAGCAAAGATGCAGTTTGCTGAAAACAAGTTGTTCTTTGACAGTCTTGAACACTGAGTGCGGTTCAGTTAATAAAACTGTCTTTCTGGTGCTCATTGCAAACACGCCAGAAAGTGTTTTTCTGTGTTCCAATTGCTAGTATAAACAAATACGCAGTCTGCTGAAAGCAAGCTGTGCTCTGACAGTCTTTCTTATGGAGCGCAGTTCCGCTAATAAAACTCTTTCTGCCTTTCATTGCAAGCAAGCCCGAAAGTGTTTTTATGCTTCATAATGGATTGTAAAAGCAAAGATGCAGTTTGCTGAAAACAAGTTTATCTTTGACAGTCTTGAATACTGAGTGCAGTTGAGTTAATAAAACTGTCTTTCTGGTGCTCATTGCAAGCAAGCCAGAAAGTGTTTTTCTGTGTTCCAATTGCTAGTATAAACAAATATGCAGTCTGCTGAAAGCAAGCTGTGCTCTGACAGTCTTTCTTATGGAGTGCAGTTCAGCTAATAAAACTCTTTCTGCCTTTCATTGCAAGCGAGCCCGAAAGTGTTTTTATGCTTCATAATGGACTGTAAAAGCAAAGATGCAGTTTGCTGAAAACAAGTTGTTCTTTGACAGTCTTGAATACTGAGTGCGGTTCAGTTAATAAAACTGTCTTTCTGGTGCTCATTGCAAGCAAGCCAGAAAGTGTTTTTCTGTGTTCCAATTGCTAGTATAAAGAAATACGCAGTCTGCTGAAAGCAAGCTCTTCTCTGACAGTCTTTCTTATGGAGTGCAGTTCAGCTAATAAAACTCTTTCTGCCTTTCATTGCAAGCGAGCCCGAAAGTGTTTTTATGCTTCATAATGGACTGTAAAAGCAAAGATGCAGTTTGCTGAAAACAAGTTGTTCTTTGACAGTCTTGAATACTGAGTGCGGTTCAGTTAATAAAACTGTCTTTCTGGTGCTCATTGCAAACAAACCAGAAAGTGTTTTTCTGTGTTCTACTTGTTAGTATAAACAAATATGCAGTCTGCTGAAAGCAAGCTGTGCTCTGACAGTCTTTCTTATGGAGTGCAGTTCAGCTAATAAAACTCTTTCTGCCTTTCATTGCAAGCGAGCCCGAAAGTGTTTTTATGCTTCATAATGGGTTGTAAAAGCAAAGATGCAGTTTGCTGAAAACAAGTTGTTCTTTGACAGTCTTGAATACTGAGTGCGGTTCAGTTAATAAAACTGTCTTTCTGGTGCTCATTGCAAGCAAGCCAGAAAGTGTTTTTCTGTGTTCCAATTGCTAGTATAAAGAAATACGCAGTCTGCTGAAAGCAAGCTGTTCTCTGACAGTCTTTCTTATGGAGTGCAGTTCAGCTAATAAACCTCTTTCTGCCTTTCATTGCAAGCGAGCCCGAAAGTGTTTTTATGCTTCATAATGGACTGTAAAAGCAAAGATGCAGTTTGCTGAAAACAAGTTGTTCTTTGACAGTCTTGAATACTAAGTGCGGTTCAGTTAATAAAACTGTCTTTCTGGTGCTCATTGCAAACACGCCAGAAAGTGTTTTTCTGTGTTCCAATTGCTAGTATAAAGAAATACGCAGTCTGCTGAAAGCAAGCTGTTCTCTGACAGTCTTTCTTATGGAGTGCAGTTCAGCTAATAAAACTCTTTCTGCCTTTCATTGCAAGCGAGCCCGAAAGTGTTTTTATGCTTCATAATGGATTGTAAAAGCAAAGATGCAGTTTGCTGAAAACAAGTTTATCTTTGACAGTCTTGAATACTGAGTGCGGTTCAGTTAATAAAACTGTCTTTCTGGTGCTCATTGCAAACACGCCAGAAAGTGTTTTTCTGTGTTCTACTTGTTAGTATAAACAAATATGCAGTCTGCTGAAAGCAAGCTGTGCTCTGACAGTCTTTCTTATGGAGTGCAGTTCAGCTAAAAACTCTTTCTGCCTTTCATTGCAAGCGAGCCCGAAAGTGTTTTTATGCTTCATAATGGACTGTAAAAGCAAAGATGCAGTTTGCTGAAAACAAGTTGTTCTTTGACAGTCTTGAATACTGAGTGCGGTTCAGTTAATAAAACTGTCTTTCTGGTGCTCATTGCAAACAAACCAGAAAGTGTTTTTCTGTGTTCTACTTGTTAGTATAAACAAATATGCAGTCTGCTGAAAGCAAGCTGTGCTCTGACAGTCTTTCTTATGGAGTGCAGTTCAGCTAATAAAACTCTTTCTGCCTTTCATTGCAAGCGAGCCCGAAAGTGTTTTTATGCTTCATAATGGGTTGTAAAAGCAAAGATGCAGTTTGCTGAAAACAAGTTGTTCTTTGACAGTCTTGAATACTGAGTGCGGTTCAGTTAATAAAACTGTCTTTCTGGTGCTCATTGCAAGCAAGCCAGAAAGTGTTTTTCTGTGTTCCAATTGCTAGTATAAACAAATATGCAGTCTGCTGAAAGCAAGCTGTGCTCTGACAGTCTTTCTTATGGAGCGCAGTTCAGCTAATAAAACTCTTTCTGCCTTTCATTGCAAGCGAGCCCGAAAGTGTTTTTATGCTTCATAATGGGTTGTAAAAGCAAAGATGCAGTTTGCTGAAAACAAGTTGTTCTTTGACAGTCTTGAATACTGAGTGCGGTTCAGTTAATAAAACTGTCTTTCTGGTGCTCATTGCAAGCAAGCCAGAAAGTGTTTTTCTGTGTTCCAATTGCTAGTATAAAGAAATACGCAGTCTGCTGAAAGCAAGCTGTTCTCTGACAGTCTTTCTTATGGAGTGCAGTTCAGCTAATAAAACTCTTTCTGCCTTTCATTGCAAGCGAGCCCGAAAGTGTTTTTATGCTTCATAATGGACTGTAAAAGCAAAGATGCAGTTTGCTGAAAACAAGTTGTTCTTTGACAGTCTTGAATACTAAGTGCGGTTCAGTTAATAAAACTGTCTTTCTGGTGCTCATTGCAAAAACGCCAGAAAGTGTTTTTCTGTGTTCCAATTGCTAGTATAAAGAAATACGCAGTCTGCTGAAAGCAAGCTGTGCTCTGACAGTCTTTCTTATGGAGTGCAGTTCAGCTAATAAAACTCTTTCTGCCTTTCATTGCAAGCGAGCCCGAAAGTGTTTTTATGCTTCATAATGGACTGTAAAAGCAAAGATGCAGTTTGCTGAAAACAAGTTGTTCTTTGACAGTCTTGAATACTGAGTGCGGTTCAGTTAATAAAACTGTCTTTCTGGTGCTCATTGCAAACACGCCAGAAAGTGTTTTTCTGTGTTCTACTTGTTAGTATAAACAAATATGCAGTCTGCTGAAAGCAAGCTGTGCTCTGACAGTCTTTCTTATGGAGTGCAGTTCAGCTAAAAACTCTTTCTGCCTTTCATTGCAAGCGAGCCCGAAAGTGTTTTTATGCTTCATAATGGGTTGTAAAAGCAAAGATGCAGTTTGCTGAAAACAAGTTGTTCTTTGACAGTCTTGAATACTGAGTGCGGTTCAGTTAATAAAACTGTCTTTCTGGTGCTCATTGCAAGCAAGCCAGAAAGTGTTTTTCTGTGTTCCAATTGCTAGTATAAACAAATATGCAGTCTGCTGAAAGCAAGCTGTGCTCTGACAGTCTTTCTTATGGAGCGCAGTTCAGCTAATAAAACTCTTTCTGCCTTTCATTGCAAGCGAGCCCGAAAGTGTTTTTATGCTTCATAATGGGTTGTAAAAGCAAAGATGCAGTTTGCTGAAAACAAGTTGTTCTTTGACAGTCTTGAATACTAAGTGCGGTTCAGTTAATAAAACTGTCTTTCTGGTGCTCATTGCAAACACGCCAGAAAGTGTTTTTCTGTGTTCCAATTGTTAGTATAAACAAATACGCAATCTGCTGAAAGCAAGCTGTGCTCTGACAGTCTTTCTTATGGAGCGCAGTTCCGCTAATAAAACTCTTTCTGCCTTTCATTGCAAGCGAGCCCGAAAGTGTTTTTATGCTTCATAATGGACTGTAAAAGCAAAGATGCAGTTTGCTGAAAACAAGTTGTTCTTTGACAGTCTTGAATACTAAGTGCGGTTCAGTTAATAAAACTGTCTTTCTGGTGCTCATTGCAAACACGCCAGAAAGTGTTTTTCTGTGTTCCAATTGCTAGTATAAAGAAATACGCAGTCTGCTGAAAGCAAGCTGTTCTCTGACAGTCTTTCTTATGGAGTGCAGTTCAGCTAATAAAACTCTTTCTGCCTTTCATTGCAAGCGAGCCCGAAAGTGTTTTTATGCTTCATAATGGACTGTAAAAGTAAAGATGCAGTTTGCTGAAAACAAGTTGTTCTTTGACAGTCTTGAATACTAAGTGCGGTTCAGTTAATAAAACTGTCTTTCTGGTGCTCATTGCAAACACGCCAGAAAGTGTTTTTCTGTGTTCTACTTGTTAGTATAAACAAATATGCAGTCTGCTGAAAGCAAGCTGTGCTCTGACAGTCTTTCTTATGGAGTGCAGTTCAGCTAATAAAACTCTTTCTGCCTTTCATTGCAAGCGAGCCCGAAAGTGTTTTTATGCTTCATAATGGGTTGTAAAAGCAAAGATGCAGTTTGCTGAAAACAAGTTGTTCTTTGACAGTCTTGAATACTGAGTGCGGTTCAGTTAATAAAACTGTCTTTCTGGTGCTCATTGCAAGCAAGCCAGAAAGTGTTTTTCTGTGTTCCAATTGCTAGTATAAAGAAATACGCAGTCTGCTGAAAGCAAGCTGTTCTCTGACAGTCTTTCTTATGGAGTGCAGTTCAGCTAATAAAACTCTTTCTGCCTTTCATTGCAAGCGAGCCCGAAAGTGTTTTTATGCTTCATAATGGACTGTAAAAGCAAAGATGCAGTTTGCTGAAAACAAGTTGTTCTTTGACAGTCTTGAATACTGAGTGCGGTTCAGTTAATAAAACTGTCTTTCTGGTGCTCATTGCAAACACGCCAGAAAGTGTTTTTCTGTGTTCCAATTGCTAGTATAAAGAAATACGCAGTCTGCTGAAAGCAAGCTGTTCTCTGACAGTCTTTCTTATGGAGTGCAGTTCAGCTAATAAAACTCTTTCTGCCTTTCATTGCAAGCGAGCCCGAAAGTGTTTTTATGCTTCATAATGGACTGTAAAAGCAAAGATGCAGTTTGCTGAAAACAAGTTGTTCTTTGACAGTCTTGAATACTAAGTGCGGTTCAGTTAATAAAACTGTCTTTCTGGTGCTCATTGCAAACACGCCAGAAAGTGTTTTTCTGTGTTCCAATTGTTAGTATAAACAAATACGCAATCTGCTGAAAGCAAGCTGTGCTCTGACAGTCTTTCTTATGGAGCGCAGTTCCGCTAATAAAACTCTTTCTGCCTTTCATTGCAAGCGAGCCCGAAAGTGTTTTTATGCTTCATAATGGATTGTAAAAGCAAAGATGCAGTTTGCTGAAAACAAGTTTATCTTTGACAGTCTTGAATACTGAGTGCAGTTGAGTTAATAAAACTGTCTTTCTGGTGCTCATTGCAAGCAAGCCAGAAAGTGTTTTTCTGTGTTCCAATTGCTAGTATAAACAAATATGCAGTCTGCTGAAAGCAAGCTGTGCTCTGACAGTCTTTCTTATGGAGTGCAGTTCAGCTAATAAAACTCTTTCTGCCTTTCATTGCAAGCGAGCCCGAAAGTGTTTTTATGCTTCATAATGGACTGTAAAAGCAAAGATGCAGTTTGCTGAAAACAAGTTGTTCTTTGACAGTCTTGAATACTGAGTGCGGTTCAGTTAATAAAACTGTCTTTCTGGTGCTCATTGCAAACACGCCAGAAAGTGTTTTTCTGTGTTCTACTTGTTAGTATAAACAAATATGCAGTCTGCTGAAAGCAAGCTGTGCTCTGACAGTCTTTCTTATGGAGTGCAGTTCAGCTAAAAACTCTTTCTGCCTTTCATTGCAAGCGAGCCCGAAAGTGTTTTTATGCTTCATAATGGACTGTAAAAGCAAAGATGCAGTTTGCTGAAAACAAGTTGTTCTTTGACAGTCTTGAATACTGAGTGCGGTTCAGTTAATAAAACTGTCTTTCTGGTGCTCATTGCAAGCAAGCCAGAAAGTGTTTTTCTGTGTTCCAATTGCTAGTATAAAGAAATACGCAGTCTGCTGAAAGCAAGCTGTTCTCTGACAGTCTTTCTTATGGAGTGCAGTTCAGCTAATAAAACTCTTTCTGCCTTTCATTGCAAGCGAGCCCGAAAGTGTTTTTATGCTTCATAATGGACTGTAAAAGCAAAGATGCAGTTTGCTGAAAACAAGTTGTTCTTTGACAGTCTTGAATACTGAATGTGGTTCAGTTAATAAAACTGTCTTTCTGGTGCTCATTGCAAACAAACCAGAAAGTGTTTTTCTGTGTTCTACTTGTTAGTATAAACAAATATGCAGTCTGCTGAAAGCAAGCTGTGCTCTGACAGTCTTTCTTATGGAGTGCAGTTCAGCTAATAAAACTCTTTCTGCCTTTCATTGCAAGCGAGCCCGAAAGTGTTTTTATGCTTCATAATGGACTGTAAAAGCAAAGATGCAGTTTGCTGAAAACAAGTTGTTCTTTGACAGTCTTGAATACTAAGTGCGGTTTAGTTAATAAAACTGTCTTTCTGGTGCTCATTGCAAACACGCCAGAAAGTGTTTTTCTGTGTTCCAATTGTTAGTATAAACAAATACGCAGTCTGCTGAAAGCAAGCTGTGCTCTGACAGTCTTTCTTATGGAGCGCAGTTCCGCTAATAAAACTCTTTCTGCCTTTCATTGCAAGCGAGCCCGAAAGTGTTTTTATGCTTCATAATGGACTGTAAAAGCAAAGATGCAGTTTGCTGAAAACAAGTTGTTCTTTGACAGTCTTGAATACTGAGTGCGGTTCAGTTAATAAAACTGTCTTTCTGGTGCTCATTGCAAGCAAGCCAGAAAGTGTTTTTCTGTGTTCCAATTGCTAGTATAAAGAAATACGCAGTCTGCTGAAAGCAAGCTGTTCTCTGACAGTCTTTCTTATGGAGTGCAGTTCAGCTAATAAAACTCTTTCTGCCTTTCATTGCAAGCGAGCCCGAAAGTGTTTTTATGCTTCATAATGGACTGTAAAAGCAAAGATGCAGTTTGCTGAAAACAAGTTGTTCTTTGACAGTCTTGAATACTGAGTGCGGTTCAGTTAATAAAACTGTCTTTCTGGTGCTCATTGCAAACAAACCAGAAAGTGTTTTTCTGTGTTCTACTTGTTAGTATAAACAAATATGCAGTCTGCTGAAAGCAAGCTGTGCTCTGACAGTCTTTCTTATGGAGTGCAGTTCAGCTAATAAAACTCTTTCTGCCTTTCATTGCAAGCGAGCCCGAAAGTGTTTTTATGCTTCATAATGGGTTGTAAAAGCAAAGATGCAGTTTGCTGAAAACAAGTTGTTCTTTGACAGTCTTGAATACTGAGTGCAGTTCAGTTAATAAAACTGTCTTTCTGGTGCTCATTGCAAACAAACCAGAAAGTGTTTTTCTGTGTTCTACTTGTTAGTATAAACAAATATGCAGTCTGCTGAAAGCAAGCTGTGCTCTGACAGTCTTTCTTATGGAGTGCAGTTCAGCTAATAAAACTCTTTCTGCCTTTCATTGCAAGCGAGCCCGAAAGTGTTTTTATGCTTCATAATGGGTTGTAAAAGCAAAGATGCAGTTTGCTGAAAACAAGTTGTTCTTTGACAGTCTTGAATACTGAGTGCGGTTCAGTTAATAAAACTGTCTTTCTGGTGCTCATTGCAAGCAAGCCAGAAAGTGTTTTTCTGTGTTCCAATTGCTAGTATAAAGAAATACGCAGTCTGCTGAAAGCAAGCTGTTCTCTGACAGTCTTTCTTATGGAGTGCAGTTCAGCTAATAAAACTCTTTCTGCCTTTCATTGCAAGCGAGCCCGAAAGTGTTTTTATGCTTCATAATGGACTGTAAAAGCAAAGATGCAGTTTGCTGAAAACAAGTTGTTCTTTGACAGTCTTGAATACTAAGTGCGGTTCAGTTAATAAAACTGTCTTTCTGGTGCTCATTGCAAACACGCCAGAAAGTGTTTTTCTGTGTTCCAATTGTTAGTATAAACAAATACGCAGTCTGCTGAAAGCAAGCTGTGCTCTGACAGTCTTTCTTATGTAGTGCAGTTCAGCTAATAAAACTCTTTCTGCCTTTCATTGCAAGCGAGCCCGAAAGTGTTTTTATGCTTCATAATGGGTTGTAAAAGCAAAGATGCAGTTTGCTGAAAACAAGTTGTTCTTTGACAGTCTTGAATACTGAGTGCGGTTCAGTTAATAAAACTGTCTTTCTGGTGCTCATTGCAAGCAAGCCAGAAAGTGTTTTTCTGTGTTCCAATTGCTAGTATAAAGAAATACGCAGTCTGCTGAAAGCAAGCTGTTCTCTGACAGTCTTTCTTATGGAGTGCAGTTCAGCTAATAAAACTCTTTCTGCCTTTCATTGCAAGCGAGCCCGAAAGTGTTTTTATGCTTCATAATGGACTGTAAAAGCAAAGATGCAGTTTGCTGAAAACAAGTTGTTCTTTGACAGTCTTGAATACTGAGTGCGGTTCAGTTAATAAAACTGTCTTTCTGGTGCTCATTGCAAACAAACCAGAAAGTGTTTTTCTGTGTTCTACTTGTTAGTATAAACAAATATGCAGTCTGCTGAAAGCAAGCTGTGCTCTGACAGTCTTTCTTATGGAGTGCAGTTCAGCTAATAAAACTCTTTCTGCCTTTCATTGCAAGCGAGCCCAAAAGTGTTTTTATGCTTCATAATGGACTGTAAAAGCAAAGATGCAGTTTGCTGAAAACAAGTTGTTCTTTGACAGTCTTGAATACTGAGTGCGGTTCGGTTAATAAAACTGTCTTTCTGGTGCTCATTGCAAACAAACCAGAAAGTGTTTTTCTGTGTTCTACTTGTTAGTATAAACAAATATGCAGTCTGCTGAAAGCAAGCTGAGCTCTGACAGTCTTTCTTATGGAGTGCAGTTCAGCTAATAAAACTCTTTCTGCCTTTCATTGCAAGCGAGCCCGAAAGTGTTTTTATGCTTCATAATGGGTTGTAAAAGCAAAGATGCAGTTTGCTGAAAACAAGTTGTTCTTTGACAGTCTTGAATACTGAGTGCAGTTCAGTTAATAAAACTGTCTTTCTGGTGCTCATTGCAAACAAACCAGAAAGTGTTTTTCTGTGTTCTACTTGTTAGTATAAACAAATATGCAGTCTGCTGAAAGCAAGCTGTGCTCTGACAGTCTTTCTTATGGAGTGCAGTTCAGCTAATAAAACTCTTTCTGCCTTTCATTGCAAGCGAGCCCGAAAGTGTTTTTATGCTTCATAATGGGTTGTAAAAGCAAAGATGCAGTTTGCTGAAAACAAGTTGTTCTTTGACAGTCTTGAATACTGAGTGCGGTTCAGTTAATAAAACTGTCTTTCTGGTGCTCATTGCAAGCAAGCCAGAAAGTGTTTTTCTGTGTTCCAATTGCTAGTATAAAGAAATACGCAGTCTGCTGAAAGCAAGCTGTTCTCTGACAGTCTTTCTTATGGAGTGCAGTTCAGCTAATAAAACTCTTTCTGCCTTTCATTGCAAGCGAGCCCGAAAGTGTTTTTATGCTTCATAATGGACTGTAAAAGCAAAGATGCAGTTTGCTGAAAACAAGTTGTTCTTTGACAGTCTTGAATACTAAGTGCGGTTCAGTTAATAAAACTGTCTTTCTGGTGCTCATTGCAAACACGCCAGAAAGTGTTTTTCTGTGTTCCAATTGTTAGTATAAACAAATACGCAGTCTGCTGAAAGCAAGCTGTGCTCTGACAGTCTTTCTTATGTAGTGCAGTTCAGCTAATAAAACTCTTTCTGCCTTTCATTGCAAGCGAGCCCGAAAGTGTTTTTATGCTTCATAATGGGTTGTAAAAGCAAAGATGCAGTTTGCTGAAAACAAGTTGTTCTTTGACAGTCTTGAATACTGAGTGCGGTTCAGTTAATAAAACTGTATTTCTGGTGCTCATTGCAAGCAAGCCAGAAAGTGTTTTTCTGTGTTCCAATTGCTAGTATAAAGAAATACGCAGTCTGCTGAAAGCAAGCTGTTCTCTGACAGTCTTTCTTATGGAGTGCAGTTCAGCTAATAAAACTCTTTCTGCCTTTCATTGCAAGCGAGCCCGAAAGTGTTTTTATGCTTCATAATGGACTGTAAAAGCAAAGATGCAGTTTGCTGAAAACAAGTTGTTCTTTGACAGTCTTGAATACTGAGTGCGGTTCAGTTAATAAAACTGTCTTTCTGGTGCTCATTGCAAACAAACCAGAAAGTGTTTTTCTGTGTTCTACTTGTTAGTATAAACAAATATTCAGTCTGCTGAAAGCAAGCTGTGCTCTGACAGTCTTTCTTATGGAGTGCAGTTCAGCTAATAAAACTCTTTCTGCCTTTCATTGCAAGCGAGCCCGAAAGTGTTTTTATGCTTCATAATGGACTGTAAAAGCAAAGATGCAGTTTGCTGAAAACAAGTTGTTCTTTGACAGTCTTGAATACTGAGTGCGGTTCAGTTAATAAAACTGTCTTTCTGGTGCTCATTGCAAACACGCCAGAAAGTGTTTTTCTGTGTTCTACTTGTTAGTATAAACAAATATGCAGTCTGCTGAGAGCAAGCTGTGCTCTGACAGTCTTTCTTATGGAGTGCAGTTCAGCTAAAAACTCTTTCTGCCTTTCATTGCAAGCAAGCCCGAAAGTGTTTTTATGCTTCATAATGGATTGTAAAAGCAAAGATGCAGTTTGCTGAAAACAAGTTTATCTTTGACAGTCTTGAATACTGAGTGCAGTTGAGTTAATAAAACTGTCTTTCTGGTGCTCATTGCAAGCAAGCCAGAAAGTGTTTTTCTGTGTTCCAATTGCTAGTATAAACAAATATGCAGTCTGCTGAAAGCAAGCTGTGCTCTGACAGTCTTTCTTATGGAGTGCAGTTCAGCTAATAAAACTCTTTCTGCCTTTCATTGCAAGCGAGCCCGAAAGTGTTTTTATGCTTCATAATGGGTTGTAAAAGCAAAGATGCAGTTTGCTGAAAACAAGTTGTTCTTTGACAGTCTTGAATACTGAGTGCGGTTCAGTTAATAAAACTGTCTTTCTGGTGCTCATTGCAAGCAAGCCAGAAAGTGTTTTTCTGTGTTCCAATTGCTAGTATAAAGAAATACGCAGTCTGCTGAAAGCAAGCTGTTCTCTGACAGTCTTTCTTATGGAGTGCAGTTCAGCTAATAAAACTCTTTCTGCCTTTCATTGCAAGCGAGCCCGAAAGTGTTTTTATGCTTCATAATGGACTGTAAAAGCAAAGATGCAGTTTGCTGAAAACAAGTTGTTCTTTGACAGTCTTGAATACTAAGTGCGGTTCAGTTAATAAAACTGTCTTTCTGGTGCTCATTGCAAACACGCCAGAAAGTGTTTTTCTGTGTTCCAATTGTTAATATAAACAAATACGCAGTCTGCTGAAAGCAAGCTGTGCTCTGACAGTCTTTCTTATGGAGCGCAGTTCCGCTAATAAAACTCTTTCTGCCTTTCATTGCAAGCAAGCCCGAAAGTGTTTTTATGCTTCATAATGGATTGTAAAAGCAAAGATGCAGTTTGCTGAAAACAAGTTTATCTTTGACAGTCTTGAATACTGAGTGCAGTTGAGTTAATAAAACTGTCTTTCTGGTGCTCATTGCAAGCAAGCCAGAAAGTGTTTTTCTGTGTTCCAATTGCTAGTATAAACAAATATGCAGTCTGCTGAAAGCAAGCTGTGCTCTGACAGTCTTTCTTATGGAGTGCAGTTCAGCTAAAAACTCTTTCTGCCTTTCATTGCAAGCGAGCCCGAAAGTGTTTTTATGCTTCATAATGGACTGTAAAAGCAAAGATGCAGTTTGCTGAAAACAAGTTGTTCTTTGACAGTCTTGAATACTGAGTGCGGTTCAGTTAATAAAACTGTCTTTCTGGTGCTCATTGCAAACAAACCAGAAAGTGTTTTTCTGTGTTCTACTTGTTAGTATAAACCAATATGCAGTCTGCTGAAAGCAAGCTGTGCTCTGACAGTCTTTCTTATGGAGTGCAGTTCAGCTAATAAAACTCTTTCTGCCTTTCATTGCAAGCGAGCCCGAAAGTGTTTTTATGCTTCATAATGGGTTGTAAAAGCAAAGATGCAGTTTGCTGAAAACAAGTTGTTCTTTGACAGTCTTGAATACTGAGTGCGGTTCAGTTAATAAAACTGTCTTTCTGGTGCTCATTGCAAGCAAGCCAGAAAGTGTTTTTCTGTGTTCCAATTGCTAGTATAAACAAATATGCAGTCTGCTGAAAGCAAGCTGTGCTCTGACAGTCTTTCTTATGGAGCGCAGTTCAGCTAATAAAACTCTTTCTGCCTTTCATTGCAAGCGAGCCCGAAAGTGTTTTTATGCTTCATAATGGGTTGTAAAAGCAAAGATGCAGTTTGCTGAAAACAAGTTGTTCTTTGACAGTCTTGAATACTGAGTGCGGTTCAGTTAATAAAACTGTCTTTCTGGTGCTCATTGCAAGCAAGCCAGAAAGTGTTTTTCTGTGTTCCAATTGCTAGTATAAAGAAATACGCAGTCTGCTGAAAGCAAGCTGTTCTCTGACAGTCTTTCTTATGGAGTGCAGTTCAGCTAATAAAACTCTTTCTGCCTTTCATTGCAAGCGAGCCCGAAAGTGTTTTTATGCTTCATAATGGACTGTAAAAGCAAAGATGCAGTTTGCTGAAAACAAGTTGTTCTTTGACAGTCTTGAACACTAAGTGCGGTTCAGTTAATAAAACTGTCTTTCTGGTGCTCATTGCAAAAACGCCAGAAAGTGTTTTTCTGTGTTCCAATTGCTAGTATAAAGAAATACGCAGTCTGCTGAAAGCAAGCTGTTCTCTGACAGTCTTTCTTATGGAGTGCAGTTCAGCTAATAAAACTCTTTCTGCCTTTCATTGCAAGCGAGCCCGAAAGTGTTTTTATGCTTCATAATGGACTGTAAAAGCAAAGATGCAGTTTGCTGAAAACAAGTTGTTCTTTGACAGTCTTGAATACTAAGTGCGGTTCAGTTAATAAAACTGTCTTTCTGGTGCTCATTGCAAACACGCCAGAAAGTGTTTTTCTGTGTTCCAATTGCTAGTATAAAGAAATACGCAGTCTGCTGAAAGCAAGCTGTTCTCTGACAGTCTTTCTTATGGAGTGCAGTTCAGCTAATAAAACTCTTTCTGCCTTTCATTGCAAGCGAGCCCGAAAGTGTTTTTATGCTTCATAATGGACTGTAAAAGCAAAGATGCAGTTTGCTGAAAACAAGTTGTTCTTTGACAGTCTTGAATACTAAGTGCGGTTCAGTTAATAAAACTGTCTTTCTGGTGCTCATTGCAAACACGCCAGAAAGTGTTTTTCTGTGTTCCAATTGCTAGTATAAACAAATATGCAGTCTGCTGAAAGCAAGCTGTGCTCTGACAGTCTTTCTTATGGAGTGCAGTTCAGCTAATAAAACTCTTTCTGCCTTTCATTGCAAGCGAGCCCGAAAGTGTTTTTATGCTTCATAATGGACTGTAAAAGCAAAGATGCAGTTTGCTGAAAACAAGTTGTTCTTTGACAGTCTTGAATACTGAGTGCGGTTCAGTTAATAAAACTGTCTTTCTGGTGCTCATTGCAAACACGCCAGAAAGTGTTTTTCTGTGTTCTACTTGTTAGTATAAACAAATATGCAGTCTGCTGAAAGCAAGCTGTGCTCTGACAGTCTTTCTTATGGAGTGCAGTTCAGCTAAAAACTCTTTCTGCCTTTCATTGCAAGCGAGCCCGAAAGTGTTTTTATGCTTCATAATGGACTGTAAAAGCAAAGATGCAGTTTGCTGAAAACAAGTTGTTCTTTGACAGTCTTGAATACTGAGTGCGGTTCAGTTAATAAAACTGTCTTTCTGGTGCTCATTGCAAACAAACCAGAAAGTGTTTTTCTGTGTTCTACTTGTTAGTATAAACAAATATGCAGTCTGCTGAAAGCAAGCTGTGCTCTGACAGTCTTTCTTATGGAGTGCAGTTCAGCTAATAAAACTCTTTCTGCCTTTCATTGCAAGCGAGCCCGAAAGTGTTTTTATGCTTCATAATGGGTTGTAAAAGCAAAGATGCAGTTTGCTGAAAACAAGTTGTTCTTTGACAGTCTTGAATACTGAGTGCGGTTCAGTTAATAAAACTGTCTTTCTGGTGCTCATTGCAAGCAAGCCAGAAAGTGTTTTTCTGTGTTCCAATTGCTAGTATAAACAAATATGCAGTCTGCTGAAAGCAAGCTGTGCTCTGACAGTCTTTCTTATGGAGCGCAGTTCAGCTAATAAAACTCTTTCTGCCTTTCATTGCAAGCGAGCCCGAAAGTGTTTTTATGCTTCATAATGGGTTGTAAAAGCAAAGATGCAGTTTGCTGAAAACAAGTTGTTCTTTGACAGTCTTGAATACTGAGTGCGGTTCAGTTAATAAAACTGTCTTTCTGGTGCTCATTGCAAGCAAGCCAGAAAGTGTTTTTCTGTGTTCCAATTGCTAGTATAAAGAAATACGCAGTCTGCTGAAAGCAAGCTGTTCTCTGACAGTCTTTCTTATGGAGTGCAGTTCAGCTAATAAAACTCTTTCTGCCTTTCATTGCAAGCGAGCCCGAAAGTGTTTTTATGCTTCATAATGGACTGTAAAAGCAAAGATGCAGTTTGCTGAAAACAAGTTGTTCTTTGACAGTCTTGAATACTAAGTGCGGTTCAGTTAATAAAACTGTCTTTCTGGTGCTCATTGCAAACACGCCAGAAAGTGTTTTTCTGTGTTCCAATTGTTAGTATAAACAAATACGCAATCTGCTGAAAGCAAGCTGTGCTCTGACAGTCTTTCTTATGGAGCGCAGTTCCGCTAATAAAACTCTTTCTGCCTTTCATTGCAAGCGAGCCCGAAAGTGTTTTTATGCTTCATAATGGACTGTAAAAGCAAAGATGCAGTTTGCTGAAAACAAGTTGTTCTTTGACAGTCTTGAATACTAAGTGCGGTTCAGTTAATAAAACTGTCTTTCTGGTGCTCATTGCAAACACGCCAGAAAGTGTTTTTCTGTGTTCCAATTGCTAGTATAAAGAAATACGCAGTCTGCTGAAAGCAAGCTGTTCTCTGACAGTCTTTCTTATGGAGTGCAGTTCAGCTAATAAAACTCTTTCTGCCTTTCATTGCAAGCGAGCCCGAAAGTGTTTTTATGCTTCATAATGGACTGTAAAAGTAAAGATGCAGTTTGCTGAAAACAAGTTGTTCTTTGACAGTCTTGAATACTAAGTGCGGTTCAGTTAATAAAACTGTCTTTCTGGTGCTCATTGCAAACACGCCAGAAAGTGTTTTTCTGTGTTCTACTTGTTAGTATAAACAAATATGCAGTCTGCTGAAAGCAAGCTGTGCTCTGACAGTCTTTCTTATGGAGTGCAGTTCAGCTAATAAAACTCTTTCTGCCTTTCATTGCAAGCGAGCCCGAAAGTGTTTTTATGCTTCATAATGGGTTGTAAAAGCAAAGATGCAGTTTGCTGAAAACAAGTTGTTCTTTGACAGTCTTGAATACTGAGTGCGGTTCAGTTAATAAAACTGTCTTTCTGGTGCTCATTGCAAGCAAGCCAGAAAGTGTTTTTCTGTGTTCCAATTGCTAGTATAAAGAAATACGCAGTCTGCTGAAAGCAAGCTGTTCTCTGACAGTCTTTCTTATGGAGTGCAGTTCAGCTAATAAAACTCTTTCTGCCTTTCATTGCAAGCGAGCCCGAAAGTGTTTTTATGCTTCATAATGGACTGTAAAAGCAAAGATGCAGTTTGCTGAAAACAAGTTGTTCTTTGACAGTCTTGAATACTGAGTGCGGTTCAGTTAATAAAACTGTCTTTCTGGTGCTCATTGCAAACACGCCAGAAAGTGTTTTTCTGTGTTCTACTTGTTAGTATAAACAAATATGCAGTCTGCTGAAAGCAAGCTGTGCTCTGACAGTCTTTCTTATGGAGTGCAGTTCAGCTAATAAAACTCTTTCTGCCTTTCATTGCAAGCGAGCCCGAAAGTGTTTTTATGCTTCATAATGGACTGTAAAAGCAAAGATGCAGTTTGCTGAAAACAAGTTGTTCTTTGACAGTCTTGAATACTGAATGTGGTTCAGTTAATAAAACTGTCTTTCTGGTGCTCATTGCAAACAAACCAGAAAGTGTTTTTCTGTGTTCTACTTGTTAGTATAAACAAATATGCAGTCTGCTGAAAGCAAGCTGTGCTCTGACAGTCTTTCTTATGGAGTGCAGTTCAGCTAATAAAACTCTTTCTGCCTTTCATTGCAAGCGAGCCCGAAAGTGTTTTTATGCTTCATAATGGACTGTAAAAGCAAAGATGCAGTTTGCTGAAAACAAGTTGTTCTTTGACAGTCTTGAATACTAAGTGCGGTTTAGTTAATAAAACTGTCTTTCTGGTGCTCATTGCAAACACGCCAGAAAGTGTTTTTCTGTGTTCCAATTGTTAGTATAAACAAATACGCAGTCTGCTGAAAGCAAGCTGTGCTCTGACAGTCTTTCTTATGGAGCGCAGTTCCGCTAATAAAACTCTTTCTGCCTTTCATTGCAAGCGAGCCCGAAAGTGTTTTTATGCTTCATAATGGACTGTAAAAGCAAAGATGCAGTTTGCTGAAAACAAGTTGTTCTTTGACAGTCTTGAATACTGAGTGCGGTTCAGTTAATAAAACTGTCTTTCTGGTGCTCATTGCAAGCAAGCCAGAAAGTGTTTTTCTGTGTTCCAATTGCTAGTATAAAGAAATACGCAGTCTGCTGAAAGCAAGCTGTTCTCTGACAGTCTTTCTTATGGAGTGCAGTTCAGCTAATAAAACTCTTTCTGCCTTTCATTGCAAGCGAGCCCGAAAGTGTTTTTATGCTTCATAATGGACTGTAAAAGCAAAGATGCAGTTTGCTGAAAACAAGTTGTTCTTTGACAGTCTTGAATACTGAGTGCGGTTCAGTTAATAAAACTGTCTTTCTGGTGCTCATTGCAAACAAACCAGAAAGTGTTTTTCTGTGTTCTACTTGTTAGTATAAACAAATATGCAGTCTGCTGAAAGCAAGCTGTGCTCTGACAGTCTTTCTTATGGAGTGCAGTTCAGCTAATAAAACTCTTTCTGCCTTTCATTGCAAGCGAGCCCGAAAGTGTTTTTATGCTTCATAATGGATTGTAAAAGCAAAGATGCAGTTTGCTGAAAACAAGTTTATCTTTGACAGTCTTGAATACTGAGTGCAGTTGAGTTAATAAAACTGTCTTTCTGGTGCTCATTGCAAGCAAGCCAGAAAGTGTTTTTCTGTGTTCCAATTGCTAGTATAAACAAATATGCAGTCTGCTGAAAGCAAGCTGTGCTCTGACAGTCTTTCTTATGGAGTGCAGTTCAGCTAATAAAACTCTTTCTGCCTTTCATTGCAAGCGAGCCCGAAAGTGTTTTTATGCTTCATAATGGACTGTAAAAGCAAAGATGCAGTTTGCTGAAAACAAGTTGTTCTTTGACAGTCTTGAATACTGAGTGCGGTTCAGTTAATAAAACTGTCTTTCTGGTGCTCATTGCAAACACGCCAGAAAGTGTTTTTCTGTGTTCTACTTGTTAGTATAAACAAATATGCAGTCTGCTGAAAGCAAGCTGTGCTCTGACAGTCTTTCTTATGGAGTGCAGTTCAGCTAATAAAACTCTTTCTGCCTTTCATTGCAAGCGAGCCCGAAAGTGTTTTTATGCTTCATAATGGACTGTAAAAGCAAAGATGCAGTTTGCTGAAAACAAGTTGTTCTTTGACAGTCTTGAATACTGAATGTGGTTCAGTTAATAAAACTGTCTTTCTGGTGCTCATTGCAAACAAACCAGAAAGTGTTTTTCTGTGTTCTACTTGTTAGTATAAACAAATATGCAGTCTGCTGAAAGCAAGCTGTGCTCTGACAGTCTTTCTTATGGAGTGCAGTTCAGCTAATAAAACTCTTTCTGCCTTTCATTGCAAGCGAGCCCGAAAGTGTTTTTATGCTTCATAATGGACTGTAAAAGCAAAGATGCAGTTTGCTGAAAACAAGTTGTTCTTTGACAGTCTTGAATACTAAGTGCGGTTTAGTTAATAAAACTGTCTTTCTGGTGCTCATTGCAAACACGCCAGAAAGTGTTTTTCTGTGTTCCAATTGTTAGTATAAACAAATACGCAGTCTGCTGAAAGCAAGCTGTGCTCTGACAGTCTTTCTTATGGAGCGCAGTTCCGCTAATAAAACTCTTTCTGCCTTTCATTGCAAGCGAGCCCGAAAGTGTTTTTATGCTTCATAATGGACTGTAAAAGCAAAGATGCAGTTTGCTGAAAACAAGTTGTTCTTTGACAGTCTTGAATACTGAGTGCGGTTCAGTTAATAAAACTGTCTTTCTGGTGCTCATTGCAAGCAAGCCAGAAAGTGTTTTTCTGTGTTCCAATTGCTAGTATAAAGAAATACGCAGTCTGCTGAAAGCAAGCTGTTCTCTGACAGTCTTTCTTATGGAGTGCAGTTCAGCTAATAAAACTCTTTCTGCCTTTCATTGCAAGCGAGCCCGAAAGTGTTTTTATGCTTCATAATGGACTGTAAAAGCAAAGATGCAGTTTGCTGAAAACAAGTTGTTCTTTGACAGTCTTGAATACTGAGTGCGGTTCAGTTAATAAAACTGTCTTTCTGGTGCTCATTGCAAACAAACCAGAAAGTGTTTTTCTGTGTTCTACTTGTTAGTATAAACAAATATGCAGTCTGCTGAAAGCAAGCTGTGCTCTGACAGTCTTTCTTATGGAGTGCAGTTCAGCTAATAAAACTCTTTCTGCCTTTCATTGCAAGCGAGCCCGAAAGTGTTTTTATGCTTCATAATGGGTTGTAAAAGCAAAGATGCAGTTTGCTGAAAACAAGTTGTTCTTTG
Source organism: Hoplias malabaricus (assembly GCF_029633855.1). NCBI lineage: Eukaryota > Metazoa > Chordata > Actinopteri > Characiformes > Erythrinidae > Hoplias > Hoplias malabaricus. Next base: position 46,907 of record NW_027101012.1, read on the forward strand.
ACAGTCTTGAATACTGAGTGCAGTTCAGTTAATAAAACTGTCTTTCTGGTGCTCATTGCAAACAAACCAGAAAGTGTTTTTCTGTGTTCTACTTGTTAGTATAAACAAATATGCAGTCTGCTGAAAGCAAGCTGTGCTCTGACAGTCTTTCTTATGGAGTGCAGTTCAGCTAATAAAACTCTTTCTGCCTTTCATTGCAAGCGAGCCCGAAAGTGTTTTTATGCTTCATAATGGGTTGTAAAAGCAAAGATGCAGTTTGCTGAAAACAAGTTGTTCTTTGACAGTCTTGAATACTGAGTGCGGTTCAGTTAATAAAACTGTCTTTCTGGTGCTCATTGCAAGCAAGCCAGAAAGTGTTTTTCTGTGTTCCAATTGCTAGTATAAAGAAATACGCAGTCTGCTGAAAGCAAGCTGTTCTCTGACAGTCTTTCTTATGGAGTGCAGTTCAGCTAATAAAACTCTTTCTGCCTTTCATTGCAAGCGAGCCCGAAAGTGTTTTTATGCTTCATAATGGACTGTAAAAGCAAAGATGCAGTTTGCTGAAAACAAGTTGTTCTTTGACAGTCTTGAATACTAAGTGCGGTTCAGTTAATAAAACTGTCTTTCTGGTGCTCATTGCAAACACGCCAGAAAGTGTTTTTCTGTGTTCCAATTGTTAGTATAAACAAATACGCAGTCTGCTGAAAGCAAGCTGTGCTCTGACAGTCTTTCTTATGTAGTGCAGTTCAGCTAATAAAACTCTTTCTGCCTTTCATTGCAAGCGAGCCCGAAAGTGTTTTTATGCTTCATAATGGGTTGTAAAAGCAAAGATGCAGTTTGCTGAAAACAAGTTGTTCTTTGACAGTCTTGAATACTGAGTGCGGTTCAGTTAATAAAACTGTCTTTCTGGTGCTCATTGCAAGCAAGCCAGAAAGTGTTTTTCTGTGTTCCAATTGCTAGTATAAAGAAATACGCAGTCTGCTGAAAGCAAGCTGTTCTCTGACAGTCTTTCTTATGGAGTGCAGTTCAGCTAATAAAACTCTTTCTGCCTTTCATTGCAAGCGAGCCCGAAAGTGTTTTTATGCTTCATAATGGACTGTAAAAGCAAAGATGCAGTTTGCTGAAAACAAGTTGTTCTTTGACAGTCTTGAATACTGAGTGCGGTTCAGTTAATAAAACTGTCTTTCTGGTGCTCATTGCAAACAAACCAGAAAGTGTTTTTCTGTGTTCTACTTGTTAATATAAACAAATATGCAGTCTGCTGAAAGCAAGCTGTGCTCTGACAGTCTTTCTTATGGAGTGCAGTTCAGCTAATAAAACTCTTTCTGCCTTTCATTGCAAGCGAGCCCAAAAGTGTTTTTATGCTTCATAATGGACTGTAAAAGCAAAGATGCAGTTTGCTGAAAACAAGTTGTTCTTTGACAGTCTTGAATACTGAGTGCGGTTCGGTTAATAAAACTGTCTTTCTGGTGCTCATTGCAAACAAACCAGAAAGTGTTTTTCTGTGTTCTACTTGTTAGTATAAACAAATATGCAGTCTGCTGAAAGCAAGCTGAGCTCTGACAGTCTTTCTTATGGAGTGCAGTTCAGCTAATAAAACTCTTTCTGCCTTTCATTGCAAGCGAGCCCGAAAGTGTTTTTATGCTTCATAATGGGTTGTAAAAGCAAAGATGCAGTTTGCTGAAAACAAGTTGTTCTTTGACAGTCTTGAATACTGAGTGCGGTTCAGTTAATAAAACTGTCTTTCTGGTGCTCATTGCAAGCAAGCCAGAAAGTGTTTTTCTGTGTTCCAATTGCTAGTATAAAGAAATACGCAGTCTGCTGAAAGCAAGCTGTTCTCTGACAGTCTTTCTTATGGAGTGCAGTTCAGCTAATAAAACTCTTTCTGCCTTTCATTGCAAGCGAGCCCGAAAGTGTTTTTATGCTTCATAATGGACTGTAAAAGCAAAGATGCAGTTTGCTGAAAACAAGTTGTTATTTGACAGTCTTGAATACTAAGTGCGGTTCAGTTAATAAAACTGTCTTTCTGGTGCTCATTGCAAACACGCCAGAAAGTGTTTTTCTGTGTTCCAATTGTTAGTATAAACAAATACGCAGTCTGCTGAAAGCAAGCTGTGCTCTGACAGTCTTGCTTATGTAGTGCAGTTCAGCTAATAAAACTCTTTCTGCCTTTCATTGCAAGCGAGCCCGAAAGTGTTTTTATGCTTCATAATGGGTTGTAAAAGCAAAGATGCAGTTTGCTGAAAACAAGTTGTTCTTTGACAGTCTTGAATACTGAGTGCGGTTCAGTTAATAAAACTGTCTTTCTGGTGCTCATTGCAAGCAAGCCAGAAAGTGTTTTTCTGTGTTCCAATTGCTAGTATAAAGAAATACGCAGTCTGCTGAAAGCAAGCTGTTCTCTGACAGTCTTTCTTATGGAGTGCAGTTCAGCTAATAAAACTCTTTCTGCCTTTCATTGCAAGCGAGCCCGAAAGTGTTTTTATGCTTCATAATGGACTGTAAAAGCAAAGATGCAGTTTGCTGAAAACAAGTTGTTCTTTGACAGTCTTGAATACTGAGTGCGGTTCAGTTAATAAAACTGTCTTTCTGGTGCTCATTGCAAACAAACCAGAAAGTGTTTTTCTGTGTTCTACTTGTTAGTATAAACAAATATGCAGTCTGCTGAAAGCAAGCTGTGCTCTGACAGTCTTTCTTATGGAGTGCAGTTCAGCTAATAAAACTCTTTCTGCCTTTCATTGCAAGCGAGCCCGAAAGTGTTTTTATGCTTCATAATGGGTTGTAAAAGCAAAGATGCAGTTTGCTGAAAACAAGTTGTTCTTTGACAGTCTTGAATACTGAGTGCGGTTCAGTTAATAAAACTGTCTTTCTGGTGCTCATTGCAAGCAAGCCAGAAAGTGTTTTTCTGTGTTCCAATTGCTAGTATAAAGAAATACGCAGTCTGCTGAAAGCAAGCTGTTCTCTGACAGTCTTTCTTATGGAGTGCAGTTCAGCTAATAAAACTCTTTCTGCCTTTCATTGCAAGCGAGCCCGAAAGTGTTTTTATGCTTCATAATGGACTGTAAAAGCAAAGATGCAGTTTGCTGAAAACAAGTTGTTCTTTGACAGTCTTGAATACTGAGTGCGGTTCAGTTAATAAAACTGTCTTTCTGGTGCTCATTGCAAACAAACCAGAAAGTGTTTTTCTGTGTTCTACTTGTTAGTATAAACAAATATGCAGTCTGCTGAAAGCAAGCTGTGCTCTGACAGTCTTTCTTATGGAGTGCAGTTCAGCTAATAAAACTCTTTCTGCCTTTCATTGCAAGCGAGCCCGAAAGTGTTTTTATGCTTCATAATGGGTTGTAAAAGCAAAGATGCAGTTTGCTGAAAACAAGTTGTTCTTTGACAGTCTTGAATACTGAGTGCGGTTCAGTTAATAAAACTGTCTTTCTGGTGCTCATTGCAAGCAAGCCAGAAAGTGTTTTTCTGTGTTCCAATTGCTAGTATAAAGAAATACGCAGTCTGCTGAAAGCAAGCTGTTCTCTGACAGTCTTTCTTATGGAGTGCAGTTCAGCTAATAAAACTCTTTCTGCCTTTCATTGCAAGCGAGCCCGAAAGTGTTTTTATGCTTCATAATGGACTGTAAAAGCAAAGATGCAGTTTGCTGAAAACAAGTTGTTCTTTGACAGTCTTGAATACTAAGTGCGGTTCAGTTAATAAAACTGTCTTTCTGGTGCTCATTGCAAACACGCCAGAAAGTGTTTTTCTGTGTTCCAATTGTTAATATAAACAAATACGCAGTCTGCTGAAAGCAAGCTGTGCTCTGACAGTCTTTCTTATGGAGCGCAGTTCCGCTAATAAAACTCTTTCTGCCTTTCATTGCAAGCAAGCCCGAAAGTGTTTTTATGCTTCATAATGGATTGTAAAAGCAAAGATGCAGTTTGCTGAAAACAAGTTTATCTTTGACAGTCTTGAATACTGAGTGCAGTTGAGTTAATAAAACTGTCTTTCTGGTGCTCATTGCAAGCAAGCCAGAAAGTGTTTTTCTGTGTTCCAATTGCTAGTATAAACAAATATGCAGTCTGCTGAAAGCAAGCTGTGCTCTGACAGTCTTTCTTATGGAGTGCAGTTCAGCTAATAAAACTCTTTCTGCCTTTCATTGCAAGCGAGCCCGAAAGTGTTTTTATGCTTCATAATGGACTGTAAAAGCAAAGATGCAGTTTGCTGAAAACAAGTTGTTCTTTGACAGTCTTGAATACTGAGTGCGGTTCAGTTAATAAAACTGTCTTTCTGGTGCTCATTGCAAGCAAGCCAGAAAGTGTTTTTCTGTGTTCCAATTGCTAGTATAAAGAAATACGCAGTCTGCTGAAAGCAAGCTCTTCTCTGACAGTCTTTCTTATGGAGTGCAGTTCAGCTAATAAAACTCTTTCTGCCTCTCATTGCAAGCGAGCCCGAAAGTGTTTTTATGCTTCATAATGGACTGTAAAAGCAAAGATGCAGTTTGCTGAAAACAAGTTGTTCTTTGACAGTCTTGAATACTGAGTGCGGTTCAGTTAATAAAACTGTCTTTCTGGTGCTCATTGCAAGCAAGCCAGAAAGTGTTTTTCTGTGTTCCAATTGCTAGTATAAAGAAATACGCAGTCTGCTGAAAGCAAGCTCTTCTCTGACAGTCTTTCTTATGGAGTGCAGTTCAGCTAATAAAACTCTTTCTGCCTCTCATTGCAAGCGAGCCCGAAAGTGTTTTTATGCTTCATAATGGACTGTAAAAGCAAAGATGCAGTTTGCTGAAAACAAGTTGTTCTTTGACAGTCTTGAATACTGAGTGCGGTTCAGTTAATAAAACTGTCTTTCTGGTGCTCATTGCAAACAAACCAGAAAGTGTTTTTCTGTGTTCTACTTGTTAGTATAAACAAATATGCAGTCTGCTGAAAGCAAGCTGTGCTCTGACAGTCTTTCTTATGGAGTGCAGTTCAGGTAAAAACTCTTTCTGCCTTTCATTGCAAGCGAGCCCGAAAGTGTTTTTATGCTTCATAATGGACTGTAAAAGCAAAGATGCAGTTTGCTGAAAACAAGTTGTTCTTTGACAGTCTTGAATACTGAGTGCGGTTCAGTTAATAAAACTGTCTTTCTGGTGCTCATTGCAAACAAACCAGAAAGTGTTTTTCTGTGTTCTACTTGTTAGTATAAACAAAAATGCAGTCTGCTGAAAGCAAGCTGTGCTCTGACAGTCTTTCTTATGGAGTGCAGTTCAGCTAATAAAACTCTTTCTGCCTTTCATTGCAAGCGAGCCCGAAAGTGTTTTTATGCTTCATAATGGGCTGTAAAAGCAAAGATGCAGTTTGCTGAAAACAAGTTGTTCTTTGACAGTCTTGAATACTGAGTGCGGTTCAGTTAATAAAACTGTCTTTCTGGTGCTCATTGCAAGCAAGCCAGAAAGTGTTTTTCTGTGTTCCAATTGCTAGTATAAAGAAATACGCAGTCTGCTGAAAGCAAGCTGTTCTCTGACAGTCTTTCTTATGGAGTGCAGTTCAGCTAATAAAACTCTTTCTGCCTTTCATTGCAAGCGAGCCCGAAAGTGTTTTTATGCTTCATAATGGACTGTAAAAGCAAAGATGCAGTTTGCTGAAAACAAGTTGTTCTTTGACAGTCTTGAATACTGAGTGCGGTTCAGTTAATAAAACTGTCTTTCTGGTGCTCATTGCAAACAAACCAGAAAGTGTTTTTCTGTGTTCTACTTGTTAGTATAAACAAATATGCAGTCTGCTGAAAGCAAGCTGTGCTCTGACAGTCTTTCTTATGGAGCGCAGTTCAGGTAATAAAACTCTTTCTGCCTTTCATTGCAAGCGAGCCCGAAAGTGTTTTTATGCTTCATAATGGGTTGTAAAAGCAAAGATGCAGTTTGCTGAAAACAAGTTGTTCTTTGACAGTCTTGAATACTGAGTGCGGTTCAGTTAATAAAACTGTCTTTCTGGTGCTCATTGCAAGCAAGCCAGAAAGTGTTTTTCTGTGTTCCAATTGCTAGTATAAAGAAATATGCAGTCTGCTGAAAGCAAGCTGTTCTCTGACAGTCTTTCTTATCGAGTGCAGTTCAGCTAATAAAACTCTTTCTGCCTTTCATTGCAAGCGAGCCCGAAAGTGTTTTTATGCTTCATAATGGACTGTAAAAGCAAAGATGCAGTTTGCTGAAAACAAGTTGTTCTTTGACAGTCTTGAATACTAAGTGCGGTTCAGTTAATAAAACTGTCTTTCTGGTGCTCATTGCAAAAACGCCAGAAAGTGTTTTTCTGTGTTCCAATTGCTAGTATAAAGAAATACGCAGTCTGCTGAAAGCAAGCTGTTCTCTGACAGTCTTTCTTATGGAGTGCAGTTCAGCTAATAAAACTCTTTCTGCCTTTCATTGCAAGCGAGCCCGAAAGTGTTTTTATGCTTCATAATGGACTGTAAAAGCAAAGATGCAGTTTGCTGAAAACAAGTTGTTCTTTGACAGTCTTGAATACTAAGTGCGGTTCAGTTAATAAAACTGTCTTTCTGGTGCTCATTGCAAAAACGCCAGAAAGTGTTTTTCTGTGTTCCAATTGCTAGTATAAAGAAATACGCAGTCTGCTGAAAGCAAGCTGTTCTCTGACAGTCTTTCTTATGGAGTGCAGTTCAGCTAATAAAACTCTTTCTGCCTTTCATTGCAAGCGAGCCCGAAAGTGTTTTTATGCTTCATAATGGACTGTAAAAGCAAAGATGCAGTTTGCTGAAAACAAGTTGTTCTTTGACAGTCTTGAATACTAAGTGCGGTTCAGTTAATAAAACTGTCTTTCTGGTGCTCATTGCAAACACGCCAGAAAGTGTTTTTCTGTGTTCCAATTGCTAGTATAAAGAAATACGCAGTCTGCTGAAAGCAAGCTGTTCTCTGACAGTCTTTCTTATGGAGTGCAGTTCAGCTAATAAAACTCTTTCTGCCTTTCATTGCAAGCGAGCCCGAAAGTGTTTTTATGCTTCATAATGGACTGTAAAAGCAAAGATGCAGTTTGCTGAAAACAAGTTGTTCTTTGACAGTCTTGAATACTAAGTGCGGTTCAGTTAATAAAACTGTCTTTCTGGTGCTCATTGCAAACACGCCAGAAAGTGTTTTTCTGTGTTCCAATTGTTAGTATAAACAAATACGCAATCTGCTGAAAGCAAGCTGTGCTCTGACAGTCTTTCTTATGGAGCGCAGTTCCGCTAATAAAACTCTTTCTGCCTTTCATTGCAAGCGAGCCCGAAAGTGTTTTTATGCTTCATAATGGATTGTAAAAGCAAAGATGCAGTTTGCTGAAAACAAGTTTATCTTTGACAGTCTTGAATACTGAGTGCAGTTGAGTTAATAAAACTGTCTTTCTGGTGCTCATTGCAAGCAAGCCAGAAAGTGTTTTTCTGTGTTCCAATTGCTAGTATAAACAAATATGCAGTCTGCTGAAAGCAAGCTGTGCTCTGACAGTCTTTCTTATGGAGTGCAGTTCAGCTAATAAAACTCTTTCTGCCTTTCATTGCAAGCGAGCCCGAAAGTGTTTTTATGCTTCATAATGGACTGTAAAAGCAAAGATGCAGTTTGCTGAAAACAAGTTGTTCTTTGACAGTCTTGAATACTGAGTGCGGTTCAGTTAATAAAACTGTCTTTCTGGTGCTCATTGCAAACACGCCAGAAAGTGTTTTTCTGTGTTCCAATTGCTAGTATAAACAAATACGCAGTCTGCTGAAAGCAAGCTGTGCTCTGACAGTCTTTCTTATGGAGCGCAGTTCCGCTAATAAAACTCTTTCTGCCTTTCATTGCAAGCAAGCCCGAAAGTGTTTTTATGCTTCATAATGGATTGTAAAAGCAAAGATGCAGTTTGCTGAAAACAAGTTTATCTTTGACAGTCTTGAATACTGAGTGCAGTTGAGTTAATAAAACTGTCTTTCTGGTGCTCATTGCAAGCAAGCCAGAAAGTGTTTTTCTGTGTTCCAATTGGTAGTATAAAGAAATACGCAGTCTGCTGAAAGCAAGCTCTTCTCTGACAGTCTTTCTTATGGAGTGCAGTTCAGCTAATAAAACTCTTTCTGCCTTTCATTGCAAGCGAGCCCGGAAGTGTTTTTATGCTTCATAATGGACTGTAAAAGCAAAGATGCAGTTTGCTGAAAACAAGTTGTTCTTTGACAGTCTTGAATACTGAGTGCGGTTCAGTTAATAAAACTGTCTTTCTGGTGCTCATTGCAAACAAACCAGAAAGTGTTTTTCTGTGTTCTACTTGTTAGTATAAACAAATATGCAGTCTGCTGAAAGCAAGCTGTGCTCTGACAGTCTTTCTTATGGAGTGCAGTTCAGCTAATAAAACTCTTTCTGCCTTTCATTGCAAGCGAGCCCGAAAGTGTTTTTATGCTTCATAATGGACTGTAAAAGCAAAGATGCAGTTTGCTGAAAACAAGTTGTTCTTTGACAGTCTTGAATACTGAGTGCGGTTCAGTTAATAAAACTGTCTTTCTGGTGCTCATTGCAAACAAACCAGAAAGTGTTTTTCTGTGTTCTACTTGTTAGTATAAACAAATATGCAGTCTGCTGAAAGCAAGCTGTGCTCTGACAGTCTTTGTTATGGAGTGCAGTTCAGCTAATAAAACTCTTTCTGCCTTTCATTGCAAGCGAGCCCGAAAGTGTTTTTATGCTTCATAATGGACTGTAAAAGCAAAGATGCAGTTTGCTGAAAACAAGTTGTTCTTTGACAGTCTTGAATACTGAGTGCGGTTCAGTTAATAAAACTGTCTTTCTGGTGCTCATTGCAAACAAACCAGAAAGTGTTTTTCTGTGTTCTACTTGTTAGTATAAACAAATATGCAGTTTGCTGAAAACAAGTTGTTCTTTGACAGTCTTGAATACTAAGTGCGGTTCAGTTAATAAAACTGTCTTTCTGGTGCTCATTGCAAAAACGCCAGAAAGTGTTTTTCTGTGTTCCAATTGCTAGTATAAAGAAATACGCAGTCTGCTGAAAGCAAGCTGTTCTCTGACAGTCTTTCTTATGGAGTGCAGTTCAGCTAATAAAACTCTTTCTGCCTTTCATTGCAAGCGAGCCCGAAAGTGTTTTTATGCTTCATAATGGACTGTAAAAGCAAAGATGCAGTTTGCTGAAAACAAGTTGTTCTTTGACAGTCTTGAATACTAAGTGCGGTTCAGTTAATAAAACTGTCTTTCTGGTGCTCATTGCAAACACGCCAGAAAGTGTTTTTCTGTGTTCCAATTGCTAGTATAAAGAAATACGCAGTCTGCTGAAAGCAAGCTGTTCTCTGACAGTCTTTCTTATGGAGTGCAGTTCAGCTAATAAAACTCTTTCTGCCTTTCATTGCAAGCGAGCCCGAAAGCGTTTTTATGCTTCATAATGGACTGTAAAAGCAAAGATGCAGTTTGCTGAAAACAAGTTGTTCTTTGACAGTCTTGAATACTAAGTGCGGTTCAGTTAATAAAACTGTCTTTCTGGTGCTCATTGCAAACACGCCAGAAAGTGTTTTTCTGTGTTCCAATTGTTAGTATAAACAAATACGCAATCTGCTGAAAGCAAGCTGTGCTCTGACAGTCTTTCTTATGGAGCGCAGTTCCGCTAATAAAACTCTTTCTGCCTTTCATTGCAAGCGAGCCCGAAAGTGTTTTTATGCTTCATAATGGATTGTAAAAGCAAAGATGCAGTTTGCTGAAAACAAGTTTATCTTTGACAGTCTTGAATACTGAGTGCAGTTGAGTTAATAAAACTGTCTTTCTGGTGCTCATTGCAAGCAAGCCAGAAAGTGTTTTTCTGTGTTCCAATTGCTAGTATAAACAAATATGCAGTCTGCTGAAAGCAAGCTGTGCTCTGACAGTCTTTCTTATGGAGTGCAGTTCAGCTAATAAAACTCTTTCTGCCTTTCATTGCAAGCGAGCCCGAAAGTGTTTTTATGCTTCATAATGGACTGTAAAAGCAAAGATGCAGTTTGCTGAAAACAAGTTGTTCTTTGACAGTCTTGAATACTGAGTGCGGTTCAGTTAATAAAACTGTCTTTCTGGTGCTCATTGCAAACACGCCAGAAAGTGTTTTTCTGTGTTCCAATTGCTAGTATAAACAAATACGCAGTCTGCTGAAAGCAAGCTGTGCTCTGACAGTCTTTCTTATGGAGCGCAGTTCCGCTAATAAAACTCTTTCTGCCTTTCATTGCAAGCAAGCCCGAAAGTGTTTTTATGCTTCATAATGGATTGTAAAAGCAAAGATGCAGTTTGCTGAAAACAAGTTTATCTTTGACAGTCTTGAATACTGAGTGCAGTTGAGTTAATAAAACTGTCTTTCTGGTGCTCATTGCAAGCAAGCCAGAAAGTGTTTTTCTGTGTTCCAATTGCTAGTATAAAGAAATACGCAGTCTGCTGAAAGCAAGCTCTTCTCTGACAGTCTTTCTTATGGAGTGCAGTTCAGCTAATAAAACTCTTTCTGCCTTTCATTGCAAGCGAGCCCGGAAGTGTTTTTATGCTTCATAATGGACTGTAAAAGCAAAGATGCAGTTTGCTGAAAACAAGTTGTTCTTTGACAGTCTTGAATACTGAGTGCGGTTCAGTTAATAAAACTGTCTTTCTGGTGCTCATTGCAAACAAACCAGAAAGTGTTTTTCTGTGTTCTACTTGTTAGTATAAACAAATATGCAGTCTGCTGAAAGCAAGCTGTGCTCTGACAGTCTTTCTTATGGAGTGCAGTTCAGCTAATAAAACTCTTTCTGCCTTTCATTGCAAGCGAGCCCGAAAGTGTTTTTATGCTTCATAATGGACTGTAAAAGCAAAGATGCAGTTTGCTGAAAACAAGTTGTTCTTTGACAGTCTTGAATACTGAGTGCGGTTCAGTTAATAAAACTGTCTTTCTGGTGCTCATTGCAAACAAACCAGAAAGTGTTTTTCTGTGTTCTACTTGTTAGTATAAACAAATATGCAGTCTGCTGAAAGCAAGCTGTGCTCTGACAGTCTTTCTTATGGAGCGCAGTTCAGGTAATAAAACTCTTTCTGCCTTTCATTGCAAGCGAGCCCGAAAGTGTTTTTATGCTTCATAATGGGTTGTAAAAGCAAAGATGCAGTTTGCTGAAAACAAGTTGTTCTTTGACAGTCTTGAATACTGAGTGCGGTTCAGTTAATAAAACTGTCTTTCTGGTGCTCATTGCAAGCAAGCCAGAAAGTGGTTTTCTGTGTTCCAAATGCTAGTATAAACAAATACGCAGTCTGCTGAAAGCAAGCTGTGCTCTGACAGTCTTTCTTATGGAGCGCAGTTCCGCTAATAAAACTCTTTCTGCCTTTCATTGCAAGCAAGCCCGAAAGTGTTTTTATGCTTCATAATGGATTGTAAAAGCAAAGATGCAGTTTGCTGAAAACAAGTTTATCTTTGACAGTCTTGAATACTGAGTGCAGTTGAGTTAATAAAACTGTCTTTCTGGTGCTCATTGCAAGCAAGCCAGAAAGTGTTTTTCTGTGTTCCAATTGCTAGTATAAAGAAATACGCAGTCTGCTGAAAGCAAGCTCTTCTCTGACAGTCTTTCTTATGGAGTGCAGTTCAGCTAATAAAACTCTTTCTGCCTTTCATTGCAAGCGAGCCCGGAAGTGTTTTTATGCTTCATAATGGACTGTAAAAGCAAAGATGCAGTTTGCTGAAAACAAGTTGTTCTTTGACAGTCTTGAATACTGAGTGCGGTTCAGTTAATAAAACTGTCTTTCTGGTGCTCATTGCAAACAAACCAGAAAGTGTTTTTCTGTGTTCTACTTGTTAGTATAAACAAATATGCAGTCTGCTGAAAGCAAGCTGTGCTCTGACAGTCTTTCTTATGGAGTGCAGTTCAGCTAATAAAACTCTTTCTGCCTTTCATTGCAAGCGAGCCCGAAAGTGTTTTTATGCTTCATAATGGACTGTAAAAGCAAAGATGCAGTTTGCTGAAAACAAGTTGTTCTTTGACAGTCTTGAATACTGAGTGCGGTTCAGTTAATAAAACTGTCTTTCTGGTGCTCATTGCAAACAAACCAGAAAGTGTTTTTCTGTGTTCTACTTGTTAGTATAAACAAATATGCAGTCTGCTGAAAGCAAGCTGTGCTCTGACAGTCTTTGTTATGGAGTGCAGTTCAGCTAATAAAACTCTTTCTGCCTTTCATTGCAAGCTAGCCCGAAAGTGTTTTTATGCTTCATAATGGACTGTAAAAGCAAAGATGCAGTTTGCTGAAAACAAGTTGTTCTTTGACAGTCTTGAATACTGAGTGCGGTTCAGTTAATAAAACTGTCTTTCTGGTGCTCATTGCAAACAAACCAGAAAGTGTTTTTCTGTGTTCTACTTGTTAGTATAAACAAATATGCAGTTTGCTGAAAACAAGTTGTTCTTTGACAGTCTTGAATACTAAGTGCGGTTCAGTTAATAAAACTGTCTTTCTGGTGCTCATTGCAAAAACGCCAGAAAGTGTTTTTCTGTGTTCCAATTGCTAGTATAAAGAAATACGCAGTCTGCTGAAAGCAAGCTGTTCTCTGACAGTCTTTCTTATGGAGTGCAGTTCAGCTAATAAAACTCTTTCTGCCTTTCATTGCAAGCGAGCCCGAAAGTGTTTTTATGCTTCATAATGGACTGTAAAAGCAAAGATGCAGTTTGCTGAAAACAAGTTGTTCTTTGACAGTCTTGAATACTAAGTGCGGTTCAGTTAATAAAACTGTCTTTCTGGTGCTCATTGCAAACACGCCAGAAAGTGTTTTTCTGTGTTCCAATTGCTAGTATAAAGAAATACGCAGTCTGCTGAAAGCAAGCTGTTCTCTGACAGTCTGTCTTATGGAGTGCAGTTCAGCTAATAAAACTCTTTCTGCCTTTCATTGCAAGCGAGCCCGAAAGTGTTTTTATGCTTCATAATGGACTGTAAAAGCAAAGATGCAGTTTGCTGAAAACAAGTTGTTCTTTGACAGTCTTGAATACTAAGTGCGGTTCAGTTAATAAAACTGTCTTTCTGGTGCTCATTGCAAACACGCCAGAAAGTGTTTTTCTGTGTTCCAATTGTTAGTATAAACAAATACGCAATCTGCTGAAAGCAAGCTGTGCTCTGACAGTCTTTCTTATGGAGCGCAGTTCCGCTAATAAAACTCTTTCTGCCTTTCATTGCAAGCGAGCCCGAAAGTGTTTTTATGCTTCATAATGGATTGTAAAAGCAAAGATGCAGTTTGCTGAAAACAAGTTTATCTTTGACAGTCTTGAATACTGAGTGCAGTTGAGTTAATAAAACTGTCTTTCTGGTGCTCATTGCAAGCAAGCCAGAAAGTGTTTTTCTGTGTTCCAATTGCTAGTATAAACAAATATGCAGTCTGCTGAAAGCAAGCTGTGCTCTGACAGTCTTTCTTATGGAGTGCAGTTCAGCTAATAAAACTCTTTCTGCCTTTCATTGCAAGCGAGCCCGAAAGTGTTTTTATGCTTCATAATGGACTGTAAAAGCAAAGATGCAGTTTGCTGAAAACAAGTTGTTCTTTGACAGTCTTGAATACTGAGTGCGGTTCAGTTAATAAAACTGTCTTTCTGGTGCTCATTGCAAACACGCCAGAAAGTGTTTTTCTGTGTTCCAATTGCTAGTATAAACAAATACGCAGTCTGCTGAAAGCAAGCTGTGCTCTGACAGTCTTTCTTATGGAGCGCAGTTCCGCTAATAAAACTCTTTCTGCCTTTCATTGCAAGCAAGCCCGAAAGTGTTTTTATGCTTCATAATGGATTGTAAAAGCAAAGATGCAGTTTGCTGAAAACAAGTTTATCTTTGACAGTCTTGAATACTGAGTGCAGTTGAGTTAATAAAACTGTCTTTCTGGTGCTCATTGCAAGCAAGCCAGAAAGTGTTTTTCTGTGTTCCAATTGCTAGTATAAAGAAATACGCAGTCTGCTGAAAGCAAGCTCTTCTCTGACAGTCTTTCTTATGGAGTGCAGTTCAGCTAATAAAACTCTTTCTGCCTTTCATTGCAAGCGAGCCCGGAAGTGTTTTTATGCTTCATAATGGACTGTAAAAGCAAAGATGCAGTTTGCTGAAAACAAGTTGTTCTTTGACAGTCTTGAATACTGAGTGCGGTTCAGTTAATAAAACTGTCTTTCTGGTGCTCATTGCAAACAAACCAGAAAGTGTTTTTCTGTGTTCTACTTGTTAGTATAAACAAATATGCAGTCTGCTGAAAGCAAGCTGTGCTCTGACAGTCTTTCTTATGGAGTGCAGTTCAGCTAATAAAACTCTTTCTGCCTTTCATTGCAAGCGAGCCCGAAAGTGTTTTTATGCTTCATAATGGACTGTAAAAGCAAAGATGCAGTTTGCTGAAAACAAGTTGTTCTTTGACAGTCTTGAATACTGAGTGCGGTTCAGTTAATAAAACTGTCTTTCTGGTGCTCATTGCAAACAAACCAGAAAGTGTTTTTCTGTGTTCTACTTGTTAGTATAAACAAATATGCAGTCTGCTGAAAGCAAGCTGTGCTCTGACAGTCTTTCTTATGGAGCGCAGTTCAGGTAATAAAACTCTTTCTGCCTTTCATTGCAAGCGAGCCCGAAAGTGTTTTTATGCTTCATAATGGGTTGTAAAAGCAAAGATGCAGTTTGCTGAAAACAAGTTGTTCTTTGACAGTCTTGAATACTGAGTGCGGTTCAGTTAATAAAACTGTCTTTCTGGTGCTCATTGCAAGCAAGCCAGAAAGTGTTTTTCTGTGTTCCAATTGCTAGTATAAAGAAATATGCAGTCTGCTGAAAGCAAGCTGTTCTCTGACAGTCTTTCTTATGGAGTGCAGTTCAGCTAATAAAACTCTTTCTGCCTTTCATTGCAAGCGAGCCCGAAAGTGTTTTTATGCTTCATAATGGACTGTAAAAGCAAAGATGCAGTTTGCTGAAAACAAGTTGTTCTTTGACAGTCTTGAATACTAAGTGCGGTTCAGTTAATAAAACTGTCTTTCTGGTGCTCATTGCAAACACGCCAGAAAGTGTTTTTCTGTGTTCCAATTGCTAGTATAAAGAAATACGCAGTCTGCTGAAAGCAAGCTGTTCTCTGACAGTCTTTCTTATGGAGTGCAGTTCAGCTAATAAAACTCTTTCTGCCTTTCATTGCAAGCGAGCCCGAAAGTGTTTTTATGCTTCATAATGGACTGTAAAAGCAAAGATGCAGTTTGCTGAAAACAAGTTGTTCTTTGACAGTCTTGAATACTAAGTGCGGTTCAGTTAATAAAACTGTCTTTCTGGTGCTCATTGCAAACACGCCAGAAAGTGTTTTTCTGTGTTCTAATTGTTAGTATAAACAAATACGCAATCTGCTGAAAGCAAGCTGTGCTCTGACAGTCTTTCTTATGGAGCGCAGTTCCGCTAATAAAACTCTTTCTGCCTTTCATTGCAAGCGAGCCCGAAAGTGTTTTTATGCTTCATAATGGATTGTAAAAGCAAAGATGCAGTTTGCTGAAAACAAGTTTATCTTTGACAGTCTTGAATACTGAGTGCAGTTGAGTTAATAAAACTGTCTTTCTGGTGCTCATTGCAAGCAAGCCAGAAAGTGTTTTTCTGTGTTCCAATTGCTAGTATAAACAAATATGCAGTCTGCTGAAAGCAAGCTGTGCTCTGACAGTCTTTCTTATGGAGTGCAGTTCAGCTAATAAAACTCTTTCTGCCTTTCATTGCAAGCGAGCCCGAAAGTGTTTTTATGCTTCATAATGGACTGTAAAAGCAAAGATGCAGTTTGCTGAAAACAAGTTGTTCTTTGACAGTCTTGAATACTGAGTGCGGTTCAGTTAATAAAACTGTCTTTCTGGTGCTCATTGCAAACGAACCAGAAAGTGTTTTTCTGTGTTCTACTTGTTAGTATAAACAAATATGCAGTCTGCTGAAAGCAAGCTGTGCTCTGACAGTCTTTCTTATGGAGTGCAGTTCAGCTAATAAAACTCTTTCTGCCTTTCATTGCAAGCGAGCCCGAAAGTGTTTTTATGCTTCATAATGGGTTGTAAAAGCAAAGATGCAGTTTGCTGAAAACAAGTTGTTCTTTGACAGTCTTGAATACTAAGTGCGGTTCAGTTAATAAAACTGTCTTTCTGGTGCTCATTGCAAACACGCCAGAAAGTGTTTTTCTGTGTTCCAATTGCTAGTATAAACAAATACGCAGTCTGCTGAAAGCAAGCTGTGCTCTGACAGTCTTTCTTATGGAGCGCAGTTCCGCTAATAAAACTCTTTCTGCCTTTCATTGCAAGCAAGCCCGAAAGTGTTTTTATGCTTCATAATGGATTGTAAAAGCAAAGATGCAGTTTGCTGAAAACAAGTTTATCTTTGACAGTCTTGATTACTGAGTGCAGTTGAGTTAATAAAACTGTCTTTCTGGTGCTCATTGCAAGCAAGCCAGAAAGTGTTTTTCTGTGTTCCAATTGCTAGTATAAACAAATATGCAGTCTGCTGAAAGCAAGCTGTGCTCTGACAGTCTTTCTTATGGAGTGCAGTTCAGCTAATAAAACTCTTTCTGCCTTTCATTGCAAGCGAGCCCGAAAGTGTTTTTATGCTTCATAATGGACTGTAAAAGCAAAGATGCAGTTTGCTGAAAACAAGTTGTTCTTTGACAGTCTTGAATACTGAGTGCGGTTCAGTTAATAAAACTGTCTTTCTGGTGCTCATTGCAAACGAACCAGAAAGTGTTTTTCTGTGTTCTACTTGTTAGTATAAACAAATATGCAGTCTGCTGAAAGCAAGCTGTGCTCTGACAGTCTTTCTTATGGAGTGCAGTTCAGCTAATAAAACTCTTTCTGCCTTTCATTGCAAGCGAGCCCGAAAGTGTTTTTATGCTTCATAATGGGTTGTAAAAGCAAAGATGCAGTTTGCTGAAAACAAGTTGTTCTTTGACAGTCTTGAATACTGAGTGCGGTTCAGTTAATAAAACTGTCTTTCTGGTGCTCATTGCAAGCAAGCCAGAAAGTGTTTTTCTGTGTTCCAATTGCTAGTATAAAGAAATACGCAGTCTGCTGAAAGCAAGCTCTTCTCTGACAGTCTTTCTTATGGAGTGCAGTTCAGCTAATAAAACTCTTTCTGCCTTTCATTGCAAGCGAGCCCGGAAGTGTTTTTATGCTTCATAATGGACTGTAAAAGCAAAGATGCAGTTTGCTGAAAACAAGTTGTTCTTTGACAGTCTTGAATACTGAGTGCGGTTCAGTTAATAAAACTGTCTTTCTGGTGCTCATTGCAAACGAACCAGAAAGTGTTTTTCTGTGTTCTACTTGTTAGTATAAACAAATATGCAGTCTGCTGAAAGCAAGCTGTGCTCTGACAGTCTTTCTTATGGAGTGCAGTTCAGCTAATAAAACTCTTTCTGCCTTTCATTGCAAGCGAGCCCGAAAGTGTTTTTATGCTTCATAATGGGTTGTAAAAGCAAAGATGCAGTTTGCTGAAAACAAGTTGTTCTTTGACAGTCTTGAATACTGAGTGCGGTTCAGTTAATAAAACTGTCTTTCTGGTGCTCATTGCAAGCAAGCCAGAAAGTGTTTTTCTGTGTTCCAATTGCTAGTATAAAGAAATATGCAGTCTGCTGAAAGCAAGCTGTGCTCTGACAGTCTTTCTTATGGAGCGCAGTTCCGCTAATAAAACTCTTTCTGCCTTTCATTGCAAGCGAGCCCGAAAGTGTTTTTATGCTTCATAATGGACTGTAAAAGCAAAGATGCAGTTTGCTGAAAACAAGTTGTTCTTTGACAGTCTTGAATACTAAGTGCGGTTCAGTTAATAAAACTGTCTTTCTGGTGCTCATTGCAAAAACGCCAGAAAGTGTTTTTCTGTGTTCCAATTGCTAGTATAAAGAAATACGCAGTCTGCTGAAAGCAAGCTGTTCTCTGACAGTCTTTCTTATGGAGTGCAGTTCAGCTAATAAAACTCTTTCTGCCTTTCATTGCAAGCGAGCCCGAAAGTGTTTTTATGCTTCATAATGGACTGTAAAAGCAAAGATGCAGTTTGCTGAAAACAAGTTGTTCTTTGACAGTCTTGAATACTAAGTGCGGTTCAGTTAATAAAACTGTCTTTCTGGTGCTCATTGCAAACACGCCAGAAAGTGTTTTTCTGTGTTCCAATTGCTAGTATAAAGAAATACGCAGTCTGCTGAAAGCAAGCTGTTCTCTGACAGTCTTTCTTATGGAGTGCAGTTCAGCTAATAAAACTCTTTCTGCCTTTCATTGCAAGCGAGCCCGAAAGTGTTTTTATGCTTCATAATGGACTGTAAAAGCAAAGATGCAGTTTGCTGAAAACAAGTTGTTCTTTGACAGTCTTGAATACTAAGTGCGGTTCAGTTAATAAAACTGTCTTTCTGGTGCTCATTGCAAACACGCCAGAAAGTGTTTTTCTGTGTTCCAATTGCTAGTATAAGGAAATACGCAGTCTGCTGAAAGCAAGCTGTTCTCTGACAGTCTTTCTTATGGAGTGCAGTTCAGCTAATAAAACTCTTTCTGCCTTTCATTGCAAGCGAGCCCGAAAGTGTTTTTATGCTTCATAATGGACTGTAAAAGCAAAGATGCAGTTTGCTGAAAACAAGTTGTTCTTTGACAGTCTTGAATACTAAGTGCGGTTCAGTTAATAAAACTGTCTTTCTGGTGCTCATTGCAAACACGCCAGAAAGTGTTTTTCTGTGTTCTAATTGTTAGTATAAACAAATACGCAATCTGCTGAAAGCAAGCTGTGCTCTGACAGTCTTTCTTATGGAGCGCAGTTCCGCTAATAAAACTCTTTCTGCCTTTCATTGCAAGCGAGCCCGAAAGTGTTTTTATGCTTCATAATGGATTGTAAAAGCAAAGATGCAGTTTGCTGAAAACAAGTTTATCTTTGACAGTCTTGAATACTGAGTGCAGTTGAGTTAATAAAACTGTCTTTCTGGTGCTCATTGCAAGCAAGCCAGAAAGTGTTTTTCTGTGTTCCAATTGCTAGTATAAACAAATATGCAGTCTGCTGAAAGCAAGCTGTGCTCTGACAGTCTTTCTTATGGAGTGCAGTTCAGCTAATAAAACTCTTTCTGCCTTTCATTGCAAGCGAGCCCGAAAGTGTTTTTATGCTTCATAATGGACTGTAAAAGCAAAGATGCAGTTTGCTGAAAACAAGTTGTTCTTTGACAGTCTTGAATACTGAGTGCGGTTCAGTTAATAAAACTGTCTTTCTGGTGCTCATTGCAAACAAACCAGAAAGTGTTTTTCTGTGTTCTACTTGTTAGTATAAACAAATATGCAGTCTGCTGAAAGCAAGCTGTGCTCTGACAGTCTTTCTTATGGAGCGCAGTTCAGCTAATAAAACTCTTTCTGCCTTTCATTGCAAGCGAGCCCGAAAGTGTTTTTATGCTTCATAATGGGTTGTAAAAGCAAAGATGCAGTTTGCTGAAAACAAGTTGTTTTTTGACAGTCTTGAATACTGAGTGCGGTTCAGTTAATAAAACTGTCTTTCTGGTGCTCATTGCAAGCAAGCCAGAAAGTGTTTTTCTGTGTTCCAATTGCTAGTATAAAGAAATATGCAGTCTGCTGAAAGCAAGCTGTGCTCTGACAGTCTTTCTTATGGAGCGCAGTTCCGCTAATAAAACTCTTTCTGCCTTTCATTGCAAGCGAGCCCGAAAGTGTTTTTATGCTTCATAATGGACTGTAAAAGCAAAGATGCAGTTTGCTGAAAACAAGTTGTTCTTTGACAGTCTTGAATACTAAGTGCGGTTCAGTTAATAAAACTGTCTTTCTGGTGCTCATTGCAAAAACGCCAGAAAGTGTTTTTCTGTGTTCCAATTGCTAGTATAAAGAAATACGCAGTCTGCTGAAAGCAAGCTGTTCTCTGACAGTCTTTCTTATGGAGTGCAGTTCAGCTAATAAAACTCTTTCTGCCTTTCATTGCAAGCGAGCCCGAAAGTGTTTTTATGCTTCATAATGGACTGTAAAAGCAAAGATGCAGTTTGCTGAAAACAAGTTGATCTTTGACAGTCTTGAATACTAAGTGCGGTTCAGTTAATAAAACTGTCTTTCTGGTGCTCATTGCAAACACGCCAGAAAGTGTTTTTCTGTGTTCCAATTGCTAGTATAAAGAAATACGCAGTCTGCTGAAAGCAAGCTGTTCTCTGACAGTCTTTCTTATGGAGTGCAGTTCAGCTAATAGAACTCTTTCTGCCTTTCATTGCAAGCGAGCCCGAAAGTGTTTTTATGCTTCATAATGGACTGTAAAAGCAAAGATGCAGTTTGCTGAAAACAAGTTGTTCTTTGACAGTCTTGAATACTAAGTGCGGTTCAGTTAATAAAACTGTCTTTCTGGTGCTCATTGCAAAAACGCCAGAAAGTGTTTTTCTGTGTTCCAATTGCTAGTATAAAGAAATACGCAGTCTGCTGAAAGCAAGCTGTTCTCTGACAGTCTTTCTTATGGAGTGCAGTTCAGCTAATAAAACTCTTTCTGCCTTTCATTGCAAGCGAGCCCGAAAGTGTTTTTATGCTTCATAATGGACTGTAAAAGCAAAGATGCAGTTTGCTGAAAACAAGTTGTTCTTTGACAGTCTTGAATACTAAGTGCGGTTCAGTTAATAAAACTGTCTTTCTGGTGCTCATTGCAACCACGCCAGAAAGTGTTTTTCTGTGTTCCAATTGCTAGTATAAAGAAATACGCAGTCTGCTGAAAGCAAGCTGTTCTCTGACAGTCTTTCTTATGGAGTGCAGTTCAGCTAATAAAACTCTTTCTGCCTTTCATTGCAAGCGAGCCCGAAAGTGTTTTTATGCTTCATAATGGACTGTAAAAGCAAAGATGCAGTTTGCTGAAAACAAGTTGTTCTTTGACAGTCTTGAATACTAAGTGCGGTTCAGTTAATAAAACTGTCTTTCTGGTGCTCATTGCAAACACGCCAGAAAGTGTTTTTCTGTGTTCCAATTGCTAGTATAAGGAAATACGCAGTCTGCTGAAAGCAAGCTGTTCTCTGACAGTCTTTCTTATGGAGTGCAGTTCAGCTAATAAAACTCTTTCTGCCTTTCATTGCAAGCGAGCCCGAAAGTGTTTTTATGCTTCATAATGGACTGTAAAAGCAAAGATGCAGTTTGCTGAAAACAAGTTGTTCTTTGACAGTCTTGAATACTAAGTGCGGTTCAGTTAATAAAACTGTCTTTCTGGTGCTCATTGCAAACACGCCAGAAAGTGTTTTTCTGTGTTCTAATTGTTAGTATAAACAAATACGCAATCTGCTGAAAGCAAGCTGTGCTCTGACAGTCTTTCTTATGGAGCGCAGTTCCGCTAATAAAACTCTTTCTGCCTTTCATTGCAAGCGAGCCCGAAAGTGTTTTTATGCTTCATAATGGATTGTAAAAGCAAAGATGCAGTTTGCTGAAAACAAGTTTATCTTTGACAGTCTTGAATACTGAGTGCAGTTGAGTTAATAAAACTGTCTTTCTGGTGCTCATTGCAAGCAAGCCAGAAAGTGTTTTTCTGTGTTCCAATTGCTAGTATAAACAAATATGCAGTCTGCTGAAAGCAAGCTGTGCTCTGACAGTCTTTCTTATGGAGTGCAGTTCAGCTAATAAAACTCTTTCTGCCTTTCATTGCAAGCGAGCCCGAAAGTGTTTTTATGCTTCATAATGGACTGTAAAAGCAAAGATGCAGTTTGCTGAAAACAAGTTGTTCTTTGACAGTCTTGAATACTGAGTGCGGTTCAGTTAATAAAACTGTCTTTCTGGTGCTCATTGCAAACAAACCAGAAAGTGTTTTTCTGTGTTCTACTTGTTAGTATAAACAAATATGCAGTCTGCTGAAAGCAAGCTGTGCTCTGACAGTCTTTCTTATGGAGCGCAGTTCAGCTAATAAAACTCTTTCTGCCTTTCATTGCAAGCGAGCCCGAAAGTGTTTTTATGCTTCATAATGGGTTGTAAAAGCAAAGATGCAGTTTGCTGAAAACAAGTTGTTCTTTGACAGTCTTGAATACTGAGTGCGGTTCAGTTAATAAAACTGTCTTTCTGGTGCTCATTGCAAGCAAGCCAGAAAGTGTTTTTCTGTGTTCCAATTGCTAGTATAAAGAAATATGCAGTCTGCTGAAAGCAAGCTGTGCTCTGACAGTCTTTCTTATGGAGCGCAGTTCCGCTAATAAAACTCTTTCTGCCTTTCATTGCAAGCGAGCCCGAAAGTGTTTTTATGCTTCATAATGGACTGTAAAAGCAAAGATGCAGTTTGCTGAAAACAAGTTGTTCTTTGACAGTCTTGAATACTAAGTGCGGTTCAGTTAATAAAACTGTCTTTCTGGTGCTCATTGCAAAAACGCCAGAAAGTGTTTTTCTGTGTTCCAATTGCTAGTATAAAGAAATACGCAGTCTGCTGAAAGCAAGCTGTTCTCTGACAGTCTTTCTTATGGAGTGCAGTTCAGCTAATAAAACTCTTTCTGCCTTTCATTGCAAGCGAGCCCGAAAGTGTTTTTATGCTTCATAATGGACTGTAAAAGCAAAGATGCAGTTTGCTGAAAACAAGTTGTTCTTTGACAGTCTTGAATACTAAGTGCGGTTCAGTTAATAAAACTGTCTTTCTGGTGCTCATTGCAAACACGCCAGAAAGTGTTTTTCTGTGTTCCAATTGCTAGTATAAAGAAATACGCAGTCTGCTGAAAGCAAGCTGTTCTCTGACAGTCTTTCTTATGGAGTGCAGTTCAGCTAATAAAACTCTTTCTGCCTTTCATTGCAAGCGAGCCCGAAAGTGTTTTTATGCTTCATAATGGACTGTAAAAGCAAAGATGCAGTTTGCTGAAAACAAGTTGTTCTTTGACAGTCTTGAATACTAAGTGCGGTTCAGTTAATAAAACTGTCTTTCTGGTGCTCATTGCAAACACGCCAGAAAGTGTTTTTCTGTGTTCCAATTGCTAGTATAAGGAAATACGCAGTCTGCTGAAAGCAAGCTGTTCTCTGACAGTCTTTCTTATGGAGTGCAGTTCAGCTAATAAAACTCTTTCTGCCTTTCATTGCAAGCGAGCCCGAAAGTGTTTTTATGCTTCATAATGGACTGTAAAAGCAAAGATGCAGTTTGCTGAAAACAAGTTGTTCTTTGACAGTCTTGAATACTAAGTGCGGTTCAGTTAATAAAACTGTCTTTCTGGTGCTCATTGCAAACACGCCAGAAAGTGTTTTTCTGTGTTCTAATTGTTAGTATAAACAAATACGCAATCTGCTGAAAGCAAGCTGTGCTCTGACAGTCTTTCTTATGGAGCGCAGTTCCGCTAATAAAACTCTTTCTGCCTTTCATTGCAAGCGAGCCCGAAAGTGTTTTTATGCTTCATAATGGATTGTAAAAGCAAAGATGCAGTTTGCTGAAAACAAGTTTATCTTTGACAGTCTTGAATACTGAGTGCAGTTGAGTTAATAAAACTGTCTTTCTGGTGCTCATTGCAAGCAAGCCAGAAAGTGTTTTTCTGTGTTCCAATTGCTAGTATAAACAAATATGCAGTCTGCTGAAAGCAAGCTGTGCTCTGACAGTCTTTCTTATGGAGTGCAGTTCAGCTAATAAAACTCTTTCTGCCTTTCATTGCAAGCGAGCCCGAAAGTGTTTTTATGCTTCATAATGGACTGTAAAAGCAAAGATGCAGTTTGCTGAAAACAAGTTGTTCTTTGACAGTCTTGAATACTGAGTGCGGTTCAGTTAATAAAACTGTCTTTCTGGTGCTCATTGCAAACAAACCAGAAAGTGTTTTTCTGTGTTCTACTTGTTAGTATAAACAAATATGCAGTCTGCTGAAAGCAAGCTGTGCTCTGACAGTCTTTCTTATGGAGCGCAGTTCAGCTAATAAAACTCTTTCTGCCTTTCATTGCAAGCGAGCCCGAAAGTGTTTTTATGCTTCATAATGGGTTGTAAAAGCAAAGATGCAGTTTGCTGAAAACAAGTTGTTTTTTGACAGTCTTGAATACTGAGTGCGGTTCAGTTAATAAAACTGTCTTTCTGGTGCTCATTGCAAGCAAGCCAGAAAGTGTTTTTCTGTGTTCCAATTGCTAGTATAAAGAAATATGCAGTCTGCTGAAAGCAAGCTGTGCTCTGACAGTCTTTCTTATGGAGCGCAGTTCCGCTAATAAAACTCTTTCTGCCTTTCATTGCAAGCGAGCCCGAAAGTGTTTTTATGCTTCATAATGGACTGTAAAAGCAAAGATGCAGTTTGCTGAAAACAAGTTGTTCTTTGACAGTCTTGAATACTAAGTGCGGTTCAGTTAATAAAACTGTCTTTCTGGTGCTCATTGCAAAAACGCCAGAAAGTGTTTTTCTGTGTTCCAATTGCTAGTATAAAGAAATACGCAGTCTGCTGAAAGCAAGCTGTTCTCTGACAGTCTTTCTTATGGAGTGCAGTTCAGCTAATAAAACTCTTTCTGCCTTTCATTGCAAGCGAGCCCGAAAGTGTTTTTATGCTTCATAATGGACTGTAAAAGCAAAGATGCAGTTTGCTGAAAACAAGTTGATCTTTGACAGTCTTGAATACTAAGTGCGGTTCAGTTAATAAAACTGTCTTTCTGGTGCTCATTGCAAACACGCCAGAAAGTGTTTTTCTGTGTTCCAATTGCTAGTATAAAGAAATACGCAGTCTGCTGAAAGCAAGCTGTTCTCTGACAGTCTTTCTTATGGAGTGCAGTTCAGCTAATAGAACTCTTTCTGCCTTTCATTGCAAGCGAGCCCGAAAGTGTTTTTATGCTTCATAATGGACTGTAAAAGCAAAGATGCAGTTTGCTGAAAACAAGTTGTTCTTTGACAGTCTTGAATACTAAGTGCGGTTCAGTTAATAAAACTGTCTTTCTGGTGCTCATTGCAAAAACGCCAGAAAGTGTTTTTCTGTGTTCCAATTGCTAGTATAAAGAAATACGCAGTCTGCTGAAAGCAAGCTGTTCTCTGACAGTCTTTCTTATGGAGTGCAGTTCAGCTAATAAAACTCTTTCTGCCTTTCATTGCAAGCGAGCCCGAAAGTGTTTTTATGCTTCATAATGGACTGTAAAAGCAAAGATGCAGTTTGCTGAAAACAAGTTGTTCTTTGACAGTCTTGAATACTAAGTGCGGTTCAGTTAATAAAACTGTCTTTCTGGTGCTCATTGCAACCACGCCAGAAAGTGTTTTTCTGTGTTCCAATTGCTAGTATAAAGAAATACGCAGTCTGCTGAAAGCAAGCTGTTCTCTGACAGTCTTTCTTATGGAGTGCAGTTCAGCTAATAAAACTCTTTCTGCCTTTCATTGCAAGCGAGCCCGAAAGTGTTTTTATGCTTCATAATGGACTGTAAAAGCAAAGATGCAGTTTGCTGAAAACAAGTTGTTCTTTGACAGTCTTGAATACTAAGTGCGGTTCAGTTAATAAAACTGTCTTTCTGGTGCTCATTGCAAACACGCCAGAAAGTGTTTTTCTGTGTTCCAATTGCTAGTATAAGGAAATACGCAGTCTGCTGAAAGCAAGCTGTTCTCTGACAGTCTTTCTTATGGAGTGCAGTTCAGCTAATAAAACTCTTTCTGCCTTTCATTGCAAGCGAGCCCGAAAGTGTTTTTATGCTTCATAATGGACTGTAAAAGCAAAGATGCAGTTTGCTGAAAACAAGTTGTTCTTTGACAGTCTTGAATACTAAGTGCGGTTCAGTTAATAAAACTGTCTTTCTGGTGCTCATTGCAAACACGCCAGAAAGTGTTTTTCTGTGTTCTAATTGTTAGTATAAACAAATACGCAATCTGCTGAAAGCAAGCTGTGCTCTGACAGTCTTTCTTATGGAGCGCAGTTCCGCTAATAAAACTCTTTCTGCCTTTCATTGCAAGCGAGCCCGAAAGTGTTTTTATGCTTCATAATGGATTGTAAAAGCAAAGATGCAGTTTGCTGAAAACAAGTTTATCTTTGACAGTCTTGAATACTGAGTGCAGTTGAGTTAATAAAACTGTCTTTCTGGTGCTCATTGCAAGCAAGCCAGAAAGTGTTTTTCTGTGTTCCAATTGCTAGTATAAACAAATATGCAGTCTGCTGAAAGCAAGCTGTGCTCTGACAGTCTTTCTTATGGAGTGCAGTTCAGCTAATAAAACTCTTTCTGCCTTTCATTGCAAGCGAGCCCGAAAGTGTTTTTATGCTTCATAATGGACTGTAAAAGCAAAGATGCAGTTTGCTGAAAACAAGTTGTTCTTTGACAGTCTTGAATACTGAGTGCGGTTCAGTTAATAAAACTGTCTTTCTGGTGCTCATTGCAAACAAACCAGAAAGTGTTTTTCTGTGTTCTACTTGTTAGTATAAACAAATATGCAGTCTGCTGAAAGCAAGCTGTGCTCTGACAGTCTTTCTTATGGAGCGCAGTTCAGCTAATAAAACTCTTTCTGCCTTTCATTGCAAGCGAGCCCGAAAGTGTTTTTATGCTTCATAATGGGTTGTAAAAGCAAAGATGCAGTTTGCTGAAAACAAGTTGTTCTTTGACAGTCTTGAATACTGAGTGCGGTTCAGTTAATAAAACTGTCTTTCTGGTGCTCATTGCAAGCAAGCCAGAAAGTGTTTTTCTGTGTTCCAATTGCTAGTATAAAGAAATATGCAGTCTGCTGAAAGCAAGCTGTGCTCTGACAGTCTTTCTTATGGAGCGCAGTTCCGCTAATAAAACTCTTTCTGCCTTTCATTGCAAGCGAGCCCGAAAGTGTTTTTATGCTTCATAATGGACTGTAAAAGCAAAGATGCAGTTTGCTGAAAACAAGTTGTTCTTTGACAGTCTTGAATACTAAGTGCGGTTCAGTTAATAAAACTGTCTTTCTGGTGCTCATTGCAAAAACGCCAGAAAGTGTTTTTCTGTGTTCCAATTGCTAGTATAAAGAAATACGCAGTCTGCTGAAAGCAAGCTGTTCTCTGACAGTCTTTCTTATGGAGTGCAGTTCAGCTAATAAAACTCTTTCTGCCTTTCATTGCAAGCGAGCCCGAAAGTGTTTTTATGCTTCATAATGGACTGTAAAAGCAAAGATGCAGTTTGCTGAAAACAAGTTGTTCTTTGACAGTCTTGAATACTAAGTGCGGTTCAGTTAATAAAACTGTCTTTCTGGTGCTCATTGCAAACACGCCAGAAAGTGTTTTTCTGTGTTCCAATTGCTAGTATAAAGAAATACGCAGTCTGCTGAAAGCAAGCTGTTCTCTGACAGTCTTTCTTATGGAGTGCAGTTCAGCTAATAAAACTCTTTCTGCCTTTCATTGCAAGCGAGCCCGAAAGTGTTTTTATGCTTCATAATGGACTGTAAAAGCAAAGATGCAGTTTGCTGAAAACAAGTTGTTCTTTGACAGTCTTGAATACTAAGTGCGGTTCAGTTAATAAAACTGTCTTTCTGGTGCTCATTGCAAACACGCCAGAAAGTGTTTTTCTGTGTTCCAATTGCTAGTATAAGGAAATACGCAGTCTGCTGAAAGCAAGCTGTTCTCTGACAGTCTTTCTTATGGAGTGCAGTTCAGCTAATAAAACTCTTTCTGCCTTTCATTGCAAGCGAGCCCGAAAGTGTTTTTATGCTTCATAATGGACTGTAAAAGCAAAGATGCAGTTTGCTGAAAACAAGTTGTTCTTTGACAGTCTTGAATACTAAGTGCGGTTCAGTTAATAAAACTGTCTTTCTGGTGCTCATTGCAAACACGCCAGAAAGTGTTTTTCTGTGTTCTAATTGTTAGTATAAACAAATACGCAATCTGCTGAAAGCAAGCTGTGCTCTGACAGTCTTTCTTATGGAGCGCAGTTCCGCTAATAAAACTCTTTCTGCCTTTCATTGCAAGCGAGCCCGAAAGTGTTTTTATGCTTCATAATGGATTGTAAAAGCAAAGATGCAGTTTGCTGAAAACAAGTTTATCTTTGACAGTCTTGAATACTGAGTGCAGTTGAGTTAATAAAACTGTCTTTCTGGTGCTCATTGCAAGCAAGCCAGAAAGTGTTTTTCTGTGTTCCAATTGCTAGTATAAACAAATATGCAGTCTGCTGAAAGCAAGCTGTGCTCTGACAGTCTTTCTTATGGAGTGCAGTTCAGCTAATAAAACTCTTTCTGCCTTTCATTGCAAGCGAGCCCGAAAGTGTTTTTATGCTTCATAATGGACTGTAAAAGCAAAGATGCAGTTTGCTGAAAACAAGTTGTTCTTTGACAGTCTTGAATACTGAGTGCGGTTCAGTTAATAAAACTGTCTTTCTGGTGCTCATTGCAAACAAACCAGAAAGTGTTTTTCTGTGTTCTACTTGTTAGTATAAACAAATATGCAGTCTGCTGAAAGCAAGCTGTGCTCTGACAGTCTTTCTTATGGAGCGCAGTTCAGCTAATAAAACTCTTTCTGCCTTTCATTGCAAGCGAGCCCGAAAGTGTTTTTATGCTTCATAATGGGTTGTAAAAGCAAAGATGCAGTTTGCTGAAAACAAGTTGTTCTTTGACAGTCTTGAATACTGAGTGCGGTTCAGTTAATAAAACTGTCTTTCTGGTGCTCATTGCAAGCAAGCCAGAAAGTGTTTTTCTGTGTTCCAATTGCTAGTATAAAGAAATATGCAGTCTGCTGAAAGCAAGCTGTGCTCTGACAGTCTTTCTTATGGAGCGCAGTTCCGCTAATAAAACTCTTTCTGCCTTTCATTGCAAGCGAGCCCGAAAGTGTTTTTATGCTTCATAATGGACTGTAAAAGCAAAGATGCAGTTTGCTGAAAACAAGTTGTTCTTTGACAGTCTTGAATACTAAGTGCGGTTCAGTTAATAAAACTGTCTTTCTGGTGCTCATTGAAAAAACGCCAGAAAGTGTTTTTCTGAGTTCCAATTGCTAGTATAAAGAAATACGCAGTCTGCTGAAAGCAAGCTGTTCTCTGACAGTCTTTCTTATGGAGTGCAGTTCAGCTAATAAAACTCTTTCTGCCTTTCATTGCAAGCGAGCCCGAAAGTGTTTTTATGCTTCATAATGGACTGTAAAAGCAAAGATGCAGTTTGCTGAAAACAAGTTGTTCTTTGACAGTCTTGAATACTAAGTGCGGTTCAGTTAATAAAACTGTCTTTCTGGTGCTCATTGCAAACACGCCAGAAAGTGTTTTTCTGTGTTCCAATTGCTAGTATAAAGAAATACGCAGTCTGCTGAAAGCAAGCTGTTCTCTGACAGTCTTTCTTATGGAGTGCAGTTCAGCTAATAAAACTCTTTCTGCCTTTCATTGCAAGCGAGCCCGAAAGTGTTTTTATGCTTCATAATGGACTGTAAAAGCAAAGATGCAGTTTGCTGAAAACAAGTTGTTCTTTGACAGTCTTGAATACTAAGTGCGGTTCAGTTAATAAAACTGTCTTTCTGGTGCTCATTGCAAACACGCCAGAAAGTGTTTTTCTGTGTTCTAATTGTTAGTATAAACAAATACGCAATCTGCTGAAAGCAAGCTGTGCTCTGACAGTCTTTCTTATGGAGCGCAGTTCCGCTAATAAAACTCTTTCTGCCTTTCATTGCAAGCGAGCCCGAAAGTGTTTTTATGCTTCATAATGGATTGTAAAAGCAAAGATGCAGTTTGCTGAAAACAAGTTTATCTTTGACAGTCTTGAATACTGAGTGCAGTTGAGTTAATAAAACTGTCTTTCTGGTGCTCATTGCAAGCAAGCCAGAAAGTGTTTTTCTGTGTTCCAATTGCTAGTATAAACAAATATGCAGTCTGCTGAAAGCAAGCTGTGCTCTGACAGTCTTTCTTATGGAGTGCAGTTCAGCTAATAAAACTCTTTCTGCCTTTCATTGCAAGCGAGCCCGAAAGTGTTTTTATGCTTCATAATGGACTGTAAAAGCAAAGATGCAGTTTGCTGAAAACAAGTTGTTCTTTGACAGTCTTGAATACTGAGTGCGGTTCAGTTAATAAAACTGTCTTTCTGGTGCTCATTGCAAACACGCCAGAAAGTGTTTTTCTGTGTTCCAATTGCTAGTATAAACAAATACGCAGTCTGCTGAAAGCAAGCTGTGCTCTGACAGTCTTTCTTATGGAGTGCAGTTCCGCTAATAAAACTCTTTCTGCCTTTCATTGCAAGCAAGCCCGAAAGTGTTTTTATGCTTCATAATGGATTGTAAAAGCAAAGATGCAGTTTGCTGAAAACAAGTTTATCTTTGACAGTCTTGAATACTGAGTGCAGTTGAGTTAATAAAACTGTCTTTCTGGTGCTCATTGCAAGCAAGCCAGAAAGTGTTTTTCTGTGTTCCAATTGCTAGTATAAACAAATATGCAGTCTGCTGAAAGCAAGCTGTGCTCTGACAGTCTTTCTTATGGAGTGCAGTTCAGCTAATGAAACTCTTTCTGCCTTTCATTGCAAGCGAGCCCGAAAGTGTTTTTATGCTTCATAATGGACTGTAAAAGCAAAGATGCAGTTTGCTGAAAACAAGTTGTTCTTTGACAGTCTTGAATACTGAGTGCAGTTGAGTTAATAAAACTGTCTTTCTGGTGCTCATTGCAAGCAAGCCAGAAAGTGTTTTTCTGTGTTCCAATTGCTAGTATAAACAAATATGCAGTCTGCTGAAAGCAAGCTGTGCTCTGACAGTCTTTCTTATGGAGTGCAGTTCAGCTAATAAAACTCTTTCTGCCTTTCATTGCAAGCGAGCCCGAAAGTGTTTTTATGCTTCATAATGGACTGTAAAAGCAAAGATGCAGTTTGCTGAAAACAAGTTGTTCTTTGACAGTCTTGAATACTGAGTGCGGTTCAGTTAATAAAACTGTCTTTCTGGTGCTCATTGCAAACGAACCAGAAAGTGTTTTTCTGTGTTCTACTTGTTAGTATAAACAAATATGCAGTCTGCTGAAAGCAAGCTGTGCTCTGACAGTCTTTCTTATGGAGTGCAGTTCAGCTAATAAAACTCTTTCTGCCTTTCATTGCAAGCGAGCCCGAAAGTGTTTTTATGCTTCATAATGGGTTGTAAAAGCAAAGATGCAGTTTGCTGAAAACAAGTTGTTCTTTGACAGTCTTGAATACTGAGTGCGGTTCAGTTAATAAAACTGTCTTTCTGGTGCTCATTGCAAACGAACCAGAAAGTGTTTTTCTGTGTTCTACTTGTTAGTATAAACAAATATGCAGTCTGCTGAAAGCAAGCTGTGCTCTGACAGTCTTTCTTATGGAGTGCAGTTCAGCTAATAAAACTCTTTCTGC
Organism: Hoplias malabaricus; assembly: GCF_029633855.1. Lineage (NCBI taxonomy): Eukaryota > Metazoa > Chordata > Actinopteri > Characiformes > Erythrinidae > Hoplias > Hoplias malabaricus. Next base: position 77,895 of record NW_027101012.1, read on the forward strand.
CTTTCATTGCAAGCGAGCCCGAAAGTGTTTTTATGCTTCATAATGGACTGTAAAAGCAAAGATGCAGTTTGCTGAAAACAAGTTGTTCTTTGACAGTCTTGAATACTGAGTGCGGTTCAGTTAATAAAACTGTCTTTCTGGTGCTCATTGCAAACACGCCAGAAAGTGTTTTTCTGTGTTCCAATTGCTAGTATAAAGAAATACGCAGTCTGCTGAAAGCAAGCTGTGCTCTGACAGTCTTTCTTATGGAGTGCAGTTCAGCTAATAAAACTCTTTCTGCCTTTCATTGCAAGCGAGCCCGAAAGTGTTTTTATGCTTCATAATGGACTGTAAAAGCAAAGATGCAGTTTGCTGAAAACAAGTTGTTCTTTGACAGTCTTGAATACTGAGTGCGGTTCAGTTAATAAAACTGTCTTTCTGGTGCTCATTGCAAACAAACCAGAAAGTGTTTTTCTGTGTTCTACTTGTTAGTATAAACAAATATGCAGTCTGCTGAAAGCAAGCTGTGCTCTGACAGTCTTTCTTATGGAGCGCAGTTCAGCTAATAAAACTCTTTCTGCCTTTCATTGCAAGCGAGCCCGAAAGTGTTTTTATGCTTCATAATGGGTTGTAAAAGCAAAGATGCAGTTTGCTGAAAACAAGTTGTTCTTTGACAGTCTTGAATACTGAGTGCGGTTCAGTTAATAAAACTGTCTTTCTGGTGCTCATTGCAAGCAAGCCAGAAAGTGTTTTTCTGTGTTCCAATTGCTAGTATAAAGAAATATGCAGTCTGCTGAAAGCAAGCTGTGCTCTGACAGTCTTTCTTATGGAGCGCAGTTCCGCTAATAAAACTCTTTCTGCCTTTCATTGCAAGCGAGCCCGAAAGTGTTTTTATGCTTCATAATGGACTGTAAAAGCAAAGATGCAGTTTGCTGAAAACAAGTTGTTCTTTGACAGTCTTGAATACTAAGTGCGGTTCAGTTAATAAAACTGTCTTTCTGGTGCTCATTGCAAGAACGCCAGAAAGTGTTTTTCTGTGTTCCAATTGCTAGTATAAAGAAATACGCAGTCTGCTGAAAGCAAGCTGTTCTCTGACAGTCTTTCTTATGGAGTGCAGTTCAGCTAATAAAACTCTTTCTGCCTTTCATTGCAAGCGAGCCCGAAAGTGTTTTTATGCTTCATAATGGACTGTAAAAGCAAAGATGCAGTTTGCTGAAAACAAGTTGTTCTTTGACAGTCTTGAATACTAAGTGCGGTTCAGTTAATAAAACTGTCTTTCTGGTGCTCATTGCAAACACGCCAGAAAGTGTTTTTCTGTGTTCCAATTGTTAGTATAAACAAATACGCAATCTGCTGAAAGCAAGCTGTGCTCTGACAGTCTTTCTTATGGAGCGCAGTTCCGCTAATAAAACTCTTTCTGCCTTTCATTGCAAGCGAGCCCGAAAGTGTTTTTATGCTTCATAATGGATTGTAAAAGCAAAGATGCAGTTTGCTGAAAACAAGTTTATGTTTGACAGTCTTGAATACTGAGTGCAGTTGAGTTAATAAAACTGTCTTTCTGGTGCTCATTGCAAGCAAGCCAGAAAGTGTTTTTCTGTGTTCCAATTGCTAGTATAAACAAATATGCAGTCTGCTGAAAGCAAGCTGTGCTCTGACAGTCTTTCTTATGGAGTGCAGTTCAGCTAAAAACTCTTTCTGCCTTTCATTGCAAGCAAGCCCGAAAGTGTTTTTATGCTTCATAATGGATTGTAAAAGCAAAGATGCAGTTTGCTGAAAACAAGTTTATCTTTGACAGTCTTGAATACTGAGTGCAGTTCAGTTAATAAAACTGTCTTTCTGGTGCTCATTGCAAGCAAGCCAGAAAGTGTTTTTCTGTGTTCCAATTGCTAGTATAAACAAATATGCAGTCTGCTGAAAGCAAGCTGTGCTCTGACAGTCTTTCTTATGGAGTGCAGTTCAGCTAATAAAACTCTTTCTGCCTTTCATTGCAAGCGAGCCCGAAAGTGTTTTTATGCTTCATAATGGGTTGTAAAAGCAAAGATGCAGTTTGCTGAAAACAAGTTGTTCTTTGACAGTCTTGAATACTGAGTGCAGTTGAGTTAATAAAACTGTCTTTCTGGTGCTCATTGCAAGCAAGCCAGAAAGTGTTTTTCTGTGTTCCAATTGCTAGTATAAACAAATATGCAGTCTGCTGAAAGCAAGCTGTGCTCTGACAGTCTTTCTTATGGAGTGCAGTTCAGCTAATAAAACTCTTTCTGCCTTTCATTGCAAGCGAGCCCGAAAGTGTTTTTATGCTTCATAATGGACTGTAAAAGCAAAGATGCAGTTTGCTGAAAACAAGTTGTTCTTTGACAGTCTTGAATACTAAGTGCGGTTCAGTTAATAAAACTGTCTTTCTGGTGCTCATTGCAAACACGCCAGAAAGTGTTTTTCTGTGTTCCAATTGTTAGTATAAACAAATACGCAATCTGCTGAAAGCAAGCTGTGCTCTGACAGTCTTTCTTATGGAGCGCAGTTCCGCTAATAAAACTCTTTCTGCCTTTCATTGCAAGCGAGCCCGAAAGTGTTTTTATGCTTCATAATGGATTGTAAAAGCAAAGATGCAGTTTGCTGAAAACAAGTTTATCTTTGACAGTCTTGAATACTGAGTGCGGTTCAGTTAATAAAACTGTCTTTCTGGTGCTCATTGCAAACACGCCAGAAAGTGTTTTTCTGTGTTCTACTTGTTAGTATAAACAAATATGCAGTCTGCTGAAAGCAAGCTGTGCTCTGACAGTCTTTCTTATGGAGTGCAGTTCAGCTAAAAACTCTTTCTGCCTTTCATTGCAAGCGAGCCCGAAAGTGTTTTTATGCTTCATAATGGACTGTAAAAGCAAAGATGCAGTTTGCTGAAAACAAGTTGTTCTTTGACAGTCTTGAATACTGAGTGCGGTTCAGTTAATAAAACTGTCTTTCTGGTGCTCATTGCAAGCAAGCCAGAAAGTGTTTTTCTGTGTTCTAATTGCTAGTATAAACAAATACGCAGTCTGCTGAAAGCAAGCTGTGCTCTGACAGTCTTTCTTATGGAGCGCAGTTCCGCTAATAAAACTCTTTCTGCCTTTCATTGCAAGCGAGCCCGAAAGTGTTTTTATGCTTCATAATGGACTGTAAAAGCAAAGATGCAGTTTGCTGAAAACAAGTTGTTCTTTGACAGTCTTGAATACTAAGTGCGGTTCAGTTAATAAAACTGTCTTTCTGGTGCTCATTGCAAACACGCCAGAAAGTGTTTTTCTGTGTTCCAATTGTTAGTATAAACAAATACGCAATCTGCTGAAAGCAAGCTGTGCTCTGACAGTCTTTCTTATGGAGCGCAGTTCCGCTAATAAAACTCTTTCTGCCTTTCATTGCAAGCGAGCCCGAAAGTGTTTTTATGCTTCATAATGGATTGTAAAAGCAAAGATGCAGTTTGCTGAAAACAAGTTTATCTTTGACAGTCTTGAATACTGAGTGCAGTTGAGTTAATAAAACTGTCTTTCTGGTGCTCATTGCAAGCAAGCCAGAAAGTGTTTTTCTGTGTTCCAATTGCTAGTATAAACAAATATGCAGTCTGCTGAAAGCAAGCTGTGCTCTGACAGTCTTTCTTATGGAGTGCAGTTCAGCTAAAAACTCTTTCTGCCTTTCATTGCAAGCAAGCCCGAAAGTGTTTTTATACTTCATAATGGATTGTAAAAGCAAAGATGCAGTTTGCTGAAAACAAGTTTATCTTTGACAGTCTTGAATACTGAGTGCAGTTGAGTTAATAAAACTGTCTTTCTGGTGCTCATTGCAAGCAAGCCAAAAAGTGTTTTTCTGTGTTCCAATTGCTAGTATAAACAAATATGCAGTCTGCTGAAAGCAAGCTGTGCTCTGACAGTCTTTCTTATGGAGTGCAGTTCAGCTAATAAAACTCTTTCTGCCTTTCATTGCAAGCGAGCCCGAAAGTGTTTTTATGCTTCATAATGGGTTGTAAAAGCAAAGATGCAGTTTGCTGAAAACAAGTTGTTCTTTGACAGTCTTGAATACTGAGTGCAGTTGAGTTAATAAAACTGTCTTTCTGGTGCTCATTGCAAGCAAGCCAGAAAGTGTTTTTCTGTGTTCCAATTGCTAGTATAAACAAATATGCAGTCTGCTGAAAGCAAGCTGTGCTCTGACAGTCTTTCTTATGGAGTGCAGTTCAGCTAATAAAACTCTTTCTGCCTTTCATTGCAAGCGAGCCCGAAAGTGTTTTTATGCTTCATAATGGACTGTAAAAGCAAAGATGCAGTTTGCTGAAAACAAGTTGTTCTTTGACAGTCTTGAATACTAAGTGCGGTTCAGTTAATAAAACTGTCTTTCTGGTGCTCATTGCAAACACGCCAGAAAGTGTTTTTCTGTGTTCCAATTGTTAGTATAAACAAATACGCAATCTGCTGAAAGCAAGCTGTGCTCTGACAGTCTTTCTTATGGAGCGCAGTTCCGCTAATAAAACTCTTTCTGCCTTTCATTGCAAGCGAGCCCGAAAGTGTTTTTATGCTTCATAATGGATTGTAAAAGCAAAGATGCAGTTTGCTGAAAACAAGTTTATCTTTGACAGTCTTGAATACTGAGTGCGGTTCAGTTAATAAAACTGTCTTTCTGGTGCTCATTGCAAACACGCCAGAAAGTGTTTTTCTGTGTTCTACTTGTTAGTATAAACAAATATGCAGTCTGCTGAAAGCAAGCTGTGCTCTGACAGTCTTTCTTATGGAGTGCAGTTCAGCTAAAAACTCTTTCTGCCTTTCATTGCAAGCGAGCCCGAAAGTGTTTTTATGCTTCATAATGGACTGTAAAAGCAAAGATGCAGTTTGCTGAAAACAAGTTGTTCTTTGACAGTCTTGAATACTGAGTGCGGTTCAGTTAATAAAACTGTCTTTCTGGTGCTCATTGCAAACAAACCAGAAAGTGGTTTTCTGTGTTCTACTTGTTAGTATAAACAAATATGCAGTCTGCTGAAAGCAAGCTGTGCTCTGACAGTCTTTCTTATGGAGCGCAGTTCCGCTAATAAAACTCTTTCTGCCTTTCATTGCAAGCGAGCCCGAAAGTGTTTTTATGCTTCATAATGGGTTGTAAAAGCAAAGATGCAGTTTGCTGAAAACAAGTTGTTCTTTGACAGTCTTGAATACTGAGTGCGGTTCAGTTAATAAAACTGTCTTTCTGGTGCTCATTGCAAGCAAGCCAGAAAGTGTTTTTCTGTGTTCCAATTGCTAGTATAAAGAAATACGCAGCCTGCTGAAAGCAAGCTGTTCTCTGACAGTCTTTCTTATGGAGTGCAGTTCAGCTAATAAAACTCTTTCTGCCTTTCATTGCAAGCGAGCCCGAAAGTGTTTTTATGCTTCATATTGGACTGTAAAAGCAAAGATGCAGTTTGCTGAAAACAAGTTGTTCTTTGACAGTCTTGAATACTAAGTGCGGTTCAGTTAATAAAACTGTCTTTCTGGTGCTCATTGCAAACACGCCAGAAAGTGTTTTTCTGTGTTCCAATTGCTAGTATAAAGAAATACGCAGTCTGCTGAAAGCAAGCTGTTCTCTGACAGTCTTTCTTATGGAGTGCAGTTCGGCTAATAAAACTCTTTCTGCCTTTCATTGCAAGCGAGCCCGAAAGTGTTTTTATGCTTCATAATGGACTGTAAAAGCAAAGATGCAGTTTGCTGAAAACAAGTTGTTCTTTGACAGTCTTGAATACTAAGTGCGGTTCAGTTAATAAAACTGTCTTTCTGGTGCTCATTGCAAACACGCCAGAAAGTGTTTTTCTGTGTTCCAATTGCTAGTATAAAGAAATACGCAGTCTGCTGAAAGCAAGCTGTTCTCTGACAGTCTTTCTTATGGAGTGCAGTTCAGCTAATAAAACTCTTTCTGCCTTTCATTGCAAGCGAGCCCGAAAGTGTTTTTATGCTTCATAATGGACTGTAAAAGCAAAGATGCAGTTTGCTGAAAACAAGTTGTTCTTTGACAGTCTTGAATACTAAGTGCGGTTCAGTTAATAAAACTGTCTTTCTGGTGCTCATTGCAAACACGCCAGAAAGTGTTTTTCTGTGTTCCAATTGTTAGTATAAACAAATACGCAATCTGCTGAAAGCAAGCTGTGCTCTGACAGTCTTTCTTATGGAGCGCAGTTCCGCTAATAAAACTCTTTCTGCCTTTCATTGCAAGCGAGCCCGAAAGTGTTTTTATGCTTCATAATGGACTGTAAAAGCAAAGATGCAGTTTGCTGAAAACAAGTTGTTCTTTGACAGTCTTGAATACTAAGTGCGGTTCAGTTAATAAAACTGTCTTTCTGGTGCTCATTGCAAACACGCCAGAAAGTGTTTTTCTGTGTTCTACTTGTTAGTATAAACAAATATGCAGTCTGCTGAAAGCAAGCTGTGCTCTGACAGTCTTTCTTATGGAGTGCAGTTCAGCTAATAAAACTCTTTCTGCCTTTCATTGCAAGCGAGCCCGAAAGTGTTTTTATGCTTCATAATGGGTTGTAAAATAAAAGATGCAGTTTGCTGAAAACAAGTTGTTCTTTGACAGTCTTGAATACTGAGTGCGGTTCAGTTAATAAAACTCTCTTTCTGGTGCTCATTGCAAGCAAGCCAGAAAGTGTTTTTCTGTGTTCCAATTGCTAGTATAAAGAAGTACGCAGTCTGCTGAAAGCAAGCTGTTCTCTGACAGTCTTTCTTATGGAGTGCAGTTCAGCTAATAAAACTCTTTCTGCCTTTCATTGCAAGCGAGCCCGAAAGTGTTTTTATGCTTCATAATGGACTGTAAAAGCAAAGATGCAGTTTGCTGAAAACAAGTTGTTCTTTGACAGTCTTGAATACTGAGTGCGGTTCAGTTAATAAAACTGTCTTTCTGGTGCTCATTGCAAACAATCCAGAAAGTGTTTTTCTGTGTTCTACTTGTTAGTATAAACAAATATGCAGTCTGCTGAAAGCAAGCTGTGCTCTGACAGTCTTTCTTATGGAGTGCAGTTCAGCTAATAAAACTCTTTCTGCCTTTCATTGCAAGCGAGCCCGAAAGTGTTTTTATGCTTCATAATGGACTGTAAAAGCAAAGATGCAGTTTGCTGAAAACAAGTTGTTCTTTGACAGTCTTGAATACTGAGTGCGGTTCAGTTAATAAAACTGTCTTTCTGGTGCTCATTGCAAACAAACCAGAAAGTGTTTTTCTGTGTTCTACTTGTTAGTATAAACAAATATGCAGTCTGCTGAAAGCAAGCTGTGCTCTGACAGTCTTTCTTATGGAGTGCAGTTCAGCTAATAAAACTCTTTCTGCCTTTCATTGCAAGCGAGCCCGAAAGTGTTTTTATGCTTCATAATGGGTTGTAAAAGCAAAGATGCAGTTTGCTGAAAACAAGTTGTTCTTTGACAGTCTTGAATACTAAGTGCGGTTCAGTTAATAAAACTGTCTTTCTGGTGCTCATTGCAAAAACGCCAGAAAGTGTTTTTCTGTGTTCCAATTGCTAGTATAAAGAAATACGCAGTCTGCTGAAAGCAAGCTGTTCTCTGACAGTCTTTCTTATGGAGTGCAGTTCAGCTAATAAAACTCTTTCTGCCTTTCATTGCAAGCGAGCCCGAAAGTGTTTTTATGCTTCATAATGGACTGTAAAAGCAAAGATGCAGTTTGCTGAAAACAAGTTGTTCTTTGACAGTCTTGAATACTGAGTGCGGTTCAGTTAATAAAACTGTCTTTCTGGTGCTCATTGCAAGCAAGCCAGAAAGTGTTTTTCTGTGTTCCAATTGCTAGTATAAAGAAATACGCAGTCTGCTGAAAGCAAGCTGTTCTCTGACAGTCTTTCTTATGGAGTGCAGTTCAGCTAATAAAACTCTTTCTGCCTTTCATTGCAAGCGAGCCCGAAAGTGTTTTTATGCTTCATAATGGACTGTAAAAGCAAAGATGCAGTTTGCTGAAAACAAGTTGTTCTTTGACAGTCTTGAATACTGAGTGCGGTTCAGTTAATAAAACTGTCTTTCTGGTGCTCATTGCAAACAAACCAGAAAGTGTTTTTCTGTGTTCTACTTGTTAGTATAAACAAATATGCAGTCTGCTGAAAGCAAGCTGTGCTCTGACAGTCTTTCTTATGGAGTGCAGTTCAGCTAATAAAACTCTTTCTGCCTTTCATTGCAAGCGAGCCCGAAAGTGTTTTTATGCTTCATAATGGGTTGTAAAAGCAAACATGCAGTTTGCTGAAAACAAGTTGTTCTTTGACAGTCTTGAATACTGAGTGCGGTTCAGTTAATAAAACTGTCTTTCTGGTGCTCATTGCAAACACGCCAGAAAGTGTTTTTCTGTGTTCCAATTGTTAGTATAAACAAATACGCAATCTGCTGAAAGCAAGCTGTGCTCTGACAGTCTTTCTTATGGAGCGCAGTTCCGCTAATAAAACTCTTTCTGCCTTTCATTGCAAGCGAGCCCGAAAGTGTTTTTATGCTTCATAATGGATTGTAAAAGCAAACATGCAGTTTGCTGAAAACAAGTTGTTCTTTGACAGTCTTGAATACTGAGTGCGGTTCAATTAATAAAACTGTCTTTCTGGTGCTCATTGCAAACACGCCAGAAAGTGTTTTTCTGTGTTCTACTTGTTAGTATAAACAAATATGCAGTCTGCTGAAAGCAAGCTGTGCTCTGACAGTCTTTCTTATGGAGTGCAGTTCAGCTAAAAACTCTTTCTGCCTTTCATTGCAAGCAAGCCCGAAAGTGTTTTTATGCTTCATAATGGATTGTAAAAGCAAAGATGCAGTTTGCTGAAAACAAGTTTATCTTTGACAGTCTTGAATACTGAGTGCAGTTGAGTTAATAAAACTGTCTTTCTGGTGCTCATTGCAAGCAAGCCAGAAAGTGTTTTTCTGTGTTCCAATTGCTAGTATAAACAAATATGCAGTCTGCTGAAAGCAAGCTGTGCTCTGACAGTCTTTCTTATGGAGTGCAGTTCAGCTAATAAAACTCTTTCTGCCTTTCATTGCAAGCGAGCCCGAAAGTGTTTTTATGCTTCATAATGGGTTGTAAAAGCAAAGATGCAGTTTGCTGAAAACAAGTTGTTCTTTGACAGTCTTGAATACTGAGTGCGGTTCAGTTAATAAAACTGTCTTTCTGGTGCTCATTGCAAGCAAGCCAGAAAGTGTTTTTCTGTGTTCCAATTGCTAGTATAAAGAAATACGCAGTCTGCTGAAAGCAAGCTGTTCTCTGACAGTCTTTCTTATGGAGTGCAGTTCAGCTAATAAAACTCTTTCTGCCTTTCATTGCAAGCGAGCCCGAAAGTGTTTTTATGCTTCATAATGGACTGTAAAAGCAAAAATGCAGTTTGCTGAAAACAAGTTTATCTTTGACAGTCTTGAATACTGAGTGCAGTTGAGTTAATAAAACTGTCTTTCTGGTGCTCATTGCAAGCAAGCCAGAAAGTGTTTTTCTGTGTTCCAATTGCTAGTATAAACAAATATGCAGTCTGCTGAAAGCAAGCTGTGCTCTGACAGTCTTTCTTATGGAGTGCAGTTCAGCTAATAAAACTCTTTCTGCCTTTCATTGCAAGCGAGCCCGAAAGTGTTTTTATGCTTCATAATGGACTGTAAAAGCAAAGATGCAGTTTGCTGAAAACAAGTTGTTCTTTGACAGTCTTGAATACTGAGTGCGGTTCAGTTAATAAAACTGTCTTTCTGGTGCTCATTGCAAACACGCCAGAAAGTGTTTTTCTGTGTTCCAATTGTTAGTATAAACAAATACGCAGTCTGCTGAAAGCAAGCTGTGCTCTGACAGTCTTTCTTATGGAGCGCAGTTCCGCTAATAAAACTCTTTCTGCCTTTCATTGCAAGCGAGCCCGAAAGTGTTTTTATGCTTCATAATGGACTGTAAAAGCAAAGATGCAGTTTGCTGAAAACAAGTTGTTCTTTGACAGTCTTGAATACTGAATGCGGTTCAGTTAATAAAACTGTCTTTCTGGTGCTCATTGCAAACAAACCAGAAAGTGTTTTTCTGTGTTCTACTTGTTAGTATAAACAAATATGCAGTCTGCTGAAAGCAAGCTGTGCTCTGACAGTCTTTCTTATGGAGTGCAGTTCAGCTAATAAAACTCTTTCTGCCTTTCATTGCAAGCGAGCCCGAAAGTGTTTTTATGCTTCATAATGGACTGTAAAAGCAAAGATGCAGTTTGCTGAAAACAAGTTGTTCTTTGACAGTCTTGAATACTGAGTGCGGTTCAGTTAATAAAACTGTCTTTCTGGTGCTCATTGCAAGCAAGCCAGAAAGTGTTTTTCTGTGTTCTAATTGCTAGTATAAACAAATACGCAGTCTGCTGAAAGCAAGCTGTGCTCTGACAGTCTTTCTTATGGAGCGCAGTTCCGCTAATAAAACTCTTTCTGCCTTTCATTGCAAGCGAGCCCGAAAGTGTTTTTATGCTTCATAATGGACTGTAAAAGCAAAGATGCAGTTTGCTGAAAACAAGTTGTTCTTTGACAGTCTTGAATACTAAGTGCGGTTCAGTTAATAAAACTGTCTTTCTGGTGCTCATTGCAAACACGCCAGAAAGTGTTTTTCTGTGTTCCAATTGTTAGTATAAACAAATACGCAATCTGCTGAAAGCAAGCTGTGCTCTGACAGTCTTTCTTATGGAGCGCAGTTCCGCTAATAAAACTCTTTCTTCCTTTCATTGCAAGCGAGCCCGAAAGTGTTTTTATGCTTCATAATGGATTGTAAAAGCAAACATGCAGTTTGCTGAAAACAAGTTTATGTTTGACAGTCTTGAATACTGAGTGCAGTTGAGTTAATAAAACTGTCTTTCTGGTGCTCATTGCAAGCAAGCCAGAAAGTGTTTTTCTGTGTTCCAATTGCTAGTATAAACAAATATGCAGTCTGCTGAAAGCAAGCTGTGCTCTGACAGTCTTTCTTATGGAGTGCAGTTCAGCTAAAAACTCTTTCTGCCTTTCATTGCAAGCAAGCCCGAAAGTGTTTTTATGCTTCATAATGGATTGTAAAAGCAAAGATGCAGTTTGCTGAAAACAAGTTTATCTTTGACAGTCTTGAATACTGAGTGCAGTTGAGTTAATAAAACTGTCTTTCTGGTGCTCATTGCAAGCAAGCCAGAAAGTGTTTTTCTGTGTTCCAATTGCTAGTATAAACAAATATGCAGTCTGCTGAAAGCAAGCTGTGCTCTGACAGTCTTTCTTATGGAGTGCAGTTCAGCTAATAAAACTCTTTCTGCCTTTCATTGCAAGCGAGCCCGAAAGTGTTTTTATGCTTCATAATGGGTTGTAAAAGCAAAGATGCAGTTTGCTGAAAACAAGTTGTTCTTTGACAGTCTTGAATACTGAGTGCAGTTGAGTTAATAAAACTGTCTTTCTGGTGCTCATTGCAAGCAAGCCAGAAAGTGTTTTTCTGTGTTCCAATTGCTAGTATAAACAAATATGCAGTCTGCTGAAAGCAAGCTGTGCTCTGACAGTCTTTCTTATGGAGTGCAGTTCAGCTAATAAAACTCTTTCTGCCTTTCATTGCAAGCGAGCCCGAAAGTGTTTTTATGCTTCATAATGGACTGTAAAAGCAAAGATGCAGTTTGCTGAAAACAAGTTGTTCTTTGACAGTCTTGAATACTGAGTGCGGTTCAGTTAATAAAACTGTCTTTCTGGTGCTCATTGCAAACACGCCAGAAAGTGTTTTTCTGTGTTCCAATTGTTAGTATAAACAAATACGCAGTCTGCTGAAAGCAAGCTGTGCTCTGACAGTCTTTCTTATGGAGCGCAGTTCCGCTAATAAAACTCTTTCTGCCTTTCATTGCAAGCGAGCCCGAAAGTGTTTTTATGCTTCATAATGGACTGTAAAAGCAAAGATGCAGTTTGCTGAAAACAAGTTGTTCTTTGACAGTCTTGAATACTGAATGCGGTTCAGTTAATAAAACTGTCTTTCTGGTGCTCATTGCAAACAAACCAGAAAGTGTTTTTCTGTGTTCTACTTGTTAGTATAAACAAATATGCAGTCTGCTGAAAGCAAGCTGTGCTCTGACAGTCTTTCTTATGGAGTGCAGTTCAGCTAATAAAACTCTTTCTGCCTTTCATTGCAAGCGAGCCCGAAAGTGTTTTTATGCTTCATAATGGACTGTAAAAGCAAAGATGCAGTTTGCTGAAAACAAGTTGTTCTTTGACAGTCTTGAATACTGAGTGCGGTTCAGTTAATAAAACTGTCTTTCTGGTGCTCATTGCAAGCAAGCCAGAAAGTGTTTTTCTGTGTTCTAATTGCTAGTATAAACAAATACGCAGTCTGCTGAAAGCAAGCTGTGCTCTGACAGTCTTTCTTATGGAGCGCAGTTCCGCTAATAAAACTCTTTCTGCCTTTCATTGCAAGCGAGCCCGAAAGTGTTTTTATGCTTCATAATGGACTGTAAAAGCAAAGATGCAGTTTGCTGAAAACAAGTTGTTCTTTGACAGTCTTGGATACTAAGTGCGGTTCAGTTAATAAAACTGTCTTTCTGGTGCTCATTGCAAACACGCCAGAAAGTGTTTTTCTGTGTTCCAATTGTTAGTATAAACAAATACGCAATCTGCTGAAAGCAAGCTGTGCTCTGACAGTCTTTCTTATGGAGCGCAGTTCCGCTAATAAAACTCTTTCTGCCTTTCATTGCAAGCGAGCCCGAAAGTGTTTTTATGCTTCATAATGGATTGTAAAAGCAAACATGCAGTTTGCTGAAAACAAGTTTATGTTTGACAGTCTTGAATACTGAGTGCAGTTGAGTTAATAAAACTGTCTTTCTGGTGCTCATTGCAAGCAAGCCAGAAAGTGTTTTTCTGTGTTCCAATTGCTAGTATAAACAAATATGCAGTCTGCTGAAAGCAAGCTGTGCTCTGACAGTCTTTCTTATGGAGTGCAGTTCAGCTAAAAACTCTTTCTGCCTTTCATTGCAAGCAAGCCCGAAAGTGTTTTTATGCTTCATAATGGATTGTAAAAGCAAAGATGCAGTTTGCTGAAAACAAGTTTATCTTTGACAGTCTTGAATACTGAGTGCAGTTGAGTTAATAAAACTGTCTTTCTGGTGCTCATTGCAAGCAAGCCAGAAAGTGTTTTTCTGTGTTCCAATTGCTAGTATAAACAAATATGCAGTCTGCTGAAAGCAAGCTGTGCTCTGACAGTCTTTCTTATGGAGTGCAGTTCAGCTAATAAAACTCTTTCTGCCTTTCATTGCAAGCGAGCCCGAAAGTGTTTTTATGCTTCATAATGGGTTGTAAAAGCAAAGATGCAGTTTGCTGAAAACAAGTTGTTCTTTGACAGTCTTGAATACTGAGTGCAGTTGAGTTAATAAAACTGTCTTTCTGGTGCTCATTGCAAGCAAGCCAGAAAGTGTTTTTCTGTGTTCCAATTGCTAGTATAAACAAATATGCAGTCTGCTGAAAGCAAGCTGTGCTCTGACAGTCTTTCTTATGGAGTGCAGTTCAGCTAATAAAACTCTTTCTGCCTTTCATTGCAAGCGAGCCCGAAAGTGTTTTTATGCTTCATAATGGACTGTAAAAGCAAAGATGCAGTTTGCTGAAAACAAGTTGTTCTTTGACAGTCTTGAATACTGAGTGCGGTTCAGTTAATAAAACTGTCTTTCTGGTGCTCATTGCAAACACGCCAGAAAGTGTTTTTCTGTGTTCCAATTGTTAGTATAAACAAATACGCAGTCTGCTGAAAGCAAGCTGTGCTCTGACAGTCTTTCTTATGGAGCGCAGTTCCGCTAATAAAACTCTTTCTGCCTTTCATTGCAAGCGAGCCCGAAAGTGTTTTTATGCTTCATAATGGACTGTAAAAGCAAAGATGCAGTTTGCTGAAAACAAGTTGTTCTTTGACAGTCTTGAATACTGAATGCGGTTCAGTTAATAAAACTGTCTTTCTGGTGCTCATTGCAAACAAACCAGAAAGTGTTTTTCTGTGTTCTACTTGTTAGTATAAACAAATATGCAGTCTGCTGAAAGCAAGCTGTGCTCTGACAGTCTTTCTTATGGAGTGCAGTTCAGCTAATAAAACTCTTTCTGCCTTTCATTGCAAGCGAGCCCGAAAGTGTTTTTATGCTTCATAATGGACTGTAAAAGCAAAGATGCAGTTTGCTGAAAACAAGTTGTTCTTTGACAGTCTTGAATACTGAGTGCGGTTCAGTTAATAAAACTGTCTTTCTGGTGCTCATTGCAAGCAAGCCAGAAAGTGTTTTTCTGTGTTCTAATTGCTAGTATAAACAAATACGCAGTCTGCTGAAAGCAAGCTGTGCTCTGACAGTCTTTCTTATGGAGCGCAGTTCCGCTAATAAAACTCTTTCTGCCTTTCATTGCAAGCGAGCCCGAAAGTGTTTTTATGCTTCATAATGGACTGTAAAAGCAAAGATGCAGTTTGCTGAAAACAAGTTGTTCTTTGACAGTCTTGGATACTAAGTGCGGTTCAGTTAATAAAACTGTCTTTCTGGTGCTCATTGCAAACACGCCAGAAAGTGTTTTTCTGTGTTCCAATTGTTAGTATAAACAAATACGCAATCTGCTGAAAGCAAGCTGTGCTCTGACAGTCTTTCTTATGGAGCGCAGTTCCGCTAATAAAACTCTTTCTGCCTTTCATTGCAAGCGAGCCCGAAAGTGTTTTTATGCTTCATAATGGATTGTAAAAGCAAACATGCAGTTTGCTGAAAACAAGTTTATGTTTGACAGTCTTGAATACTGAGTGCAGTTGAGTTAATAAAACTGTCTTTCTGGTGCTCATTGCAAGCAAGCCAGAAAGTGTTTTTCTGTGTTCCAATTGCTAGTATAAACAAATATGCAGTCTGCTGAAAGCAAGCTGTGCTCTGACAGTCTTTCTTATGGAGTGCAGTTCAGCTAATAAAACTCTTTCTGCCTTTCATTGCAAGCGAGCCCGAAAGTGTTTTTATGCTTCATAATGAACTGTAAAAGCAAAGATGCAGTTTGCTGAAAACAAGTTGTTCTTTGACAGTCTTGAATACTGAGTGCGGTTCAGTTAATAAAACTGTCTTTCTGGTGCTCATTGCAAACACGCCAGAAAGTGTTTTTCTGTGTTCTACTTGTTAGTATAAACAAATATGCAGTCTGCTGAAAGCAAGCTGTGCTCTGACAGTCTTTCTTATGGAGTGCAGTTCAGCTAAAAACTCTTTCTGCCTTTCATTGCAAGCAAGCCCGAAAGTGTTTTTATGCTTCATAATGGATTGTAAAAGCAAAGATGCAGTTTGCTGAAAACAAGTTTATCTTTGACAGTCTTGAATACTGAGTGCAGTTGAGTTAATAAAACTGTCTTTCTGGTGCTCATTGCAAGCAAGCCAGAAAGTGTTTTTCTGTGTTCCAATTGCTAGTATAAACAAATATGCAGTCTGCTGAAAGCAAGCTGTGCTCTGACAGTCTTTCTTATGGAGTGCAGTTCAGCTAATAAAACTCTTTCTGCCTTTCATTGCAAGCGAGCCCGAAAGTGTTTTTATGCTTCATAATGGGTTGTAAAAGCAAAGATGCAGTTTGCTGAAAACAAGTTGTTCTTTGACAGTCTTGAATACTGAGTGCGGTTCAGTTAATAAAACTGTCTTTCTGGTGCTCATTGCAAGCAAGCCAGAAAGTGTTTTTCTGTGTTCCAATTGCTAGTATAAAGAAATACGCAGTCTGCTGAAAGCAAGCTGTTCTCTGACAGTCTTTCTTATGGAGTGCAGTTCAGCTAATAAAACTCTTTCTGCCTTTCATTGCAAGCGAGCCCGAAAGTGTTTTTATGCTTCATAATGGACTGTAAAAGCAAAAATGCAGTTTGCTGAAAACAAGTTGTTCTTTGACAGTCTTGAATACTAAGTGCGGTTCAGTTAATAAAACTGTCTTTCTGGTGCTCATTGCAAACACGCCAGAAAGTGTTTTTCTGTGTTCCAATTGTTAGTATAAACAAATACGCAGTCTGCTGAAAGCAAGCTGTGCTCTGACAGTCTTTCTTATGGAGCGCAGTTCCGCTAATAAAACTCTTTCTGCCTTTCATTGCAAGCGAGCCCGAAAGTGTTTTTATGCTTCATAATGGACTGTAAAAGCAAAGATGCAGTTTGCTGAAAACAAGTTGTTCTTTGACAGTCTTGAATACTGAATGCGGTTCAGTTAATAAAACTGTCTTTCTGGTGCTCATTGCAAACAAACCAGAAAGTGTTTTTCTGTGTTCTAATTGTTAGTATAAACAAATATGCAGTCTGCTGAAAGCAAGCTGTGCTCTGACAGTCTTTCTTATGGAGTGCAGTTCAGCTAATAAAACTCTTTCTGCCTTTCATTGCAAGCGAGCCCGAAAGTGTTTTTATGCTTCATAATGGACTGTAAAAGCAAAGATGCAGTTTGCTGAAAACAAGTTGTTCTTTGACAGTCTTGAATACTGAGTGCGGTTCAGTTAATAAAACTGTCTTTCTGGTGCTCATTGCAAGCAAGCCAGAAAGTGTTTTTCTGTGTTCTAATTGCTAGTATAAACAAATACGCAGTCTGCTGAAAGCAAGCTGTGCTCTGACAGTCTTTCTTATGGAGCGCAGTTCCGCTAATAAAACTCTTTCTGCCTTTCATTGCAAGCAAGCCCGAAAGTGTTTTTATGCTTCATAATGGATTGTAAAAGCAAAGATGCAGTTTGCTGAAAACAAGTTTATCTTTGACAGTCTTGAATACTGAGTGCAGTTGAGTTAATAAAACTGTCTTTCTGGTGCTCATTGCAAGCAAGCCAGAAAGTGTTTTTCTGTGTTCCAATTGCTAGTATAAACAAATATGCAGTCTGCTGAAAGCAAGCTGTGCTCTGACAGTCTTTCTTATGGAGTGCAGTTCAGCTAATAAAACTCTTTCTGCCTTTCATTGCAAGCGAGCCCGAAAGTGTTTTTATGCTTCATAATGGACTGTAAAAGCAAAAATGCAGTTTGCTGAAAACAAGTTGTTCTTTGACAGTCTTGAATACTAAGTGCGGTTCAGTTAATAAAACTGTCTTTCTGGTGCTCATTGCAAACACGCCAGAAAGTGTTTTTCTGTGTTCCAATTGTTAGTATAAACAAATACGCAGTCTGCTGAAAGCAAGCTGTGCTCTGACAGTCTTTCTTATGGAGCGCAGTTCCGCTAATAAAACTCTTTCTGCCTTTCATTGCAAGCGAGCCCGAAAGTGTTTTTATGCTTCATAATGGACTGTAAAAGCAAAGATGCAGTTTGCTGAAAACAAGTTGTTCTTTGACAGTCTTGAATACTGAATGCGGTTCAGTTAATAAAACTGTCTTTCTGGTGCTCATTGCAAACAAACCAGAAAGTGTTTTTCTGTGTTCTACTTGTTAGTATAAACAAATATCCAGTCTACTGAAAGCAAGCTGTGCTCTGACAGTCTTTCTTATGGAGTGCAGTTCAGCTAATAAAACTCTTTCTGCCTTTCATTGCAAGCGAGCCCGAAAGTGTTTTTATGCTTCATAATGGGTTGTAAAAGCAAAGATGCAGTTTGCTGAAAACAAGTTGTTCTTTGACAGTCTTGAATACTAAGTGCGGTTCAGTTAATAAAACTGTCTTTCTGGTGCTCATTGCAAAAACGCCAGAAAGTGTTTTTCTGTGTTCCAATTGCTAGTATAAAGAAATACGCAGTCTGCTGAAAGCAAGCTGTTCTCTGACAGTCTTTCTTATGGAGTGCAGTTCAGCTAATAAAACTCTTTCTGCCTTTCATTGCAAGCGAGCCCGAAAGTGTTTTTATGCTTCATAATGGACTGTAAAAGCAAAGATGCAGTTTGCTGAAAACAAGTTGTTCTTTGACAGTCTTGAATACTGAGTGCGGTTCAGTTAATAAAACTGTCTTTCTGGTGCTCATTGCAAGCAAGCCAGAAAGTGTTTTTCTGTGTTCCAATTGCTAGTATAAAGAAATACGCAGTCTGCTGAAAGCAAGCTGTTCTCTGACAGTCTTTCTTATGGAGTGCAGTTCAGCTAATAAAACTCTTTCTGCCTTTCATTGCAAGCGAGCCCGAAAGTGTTTTTATGCTTCATAATGGACTGTAAAAGCAAAGATGCAGTTTGCTGAAAACAAGTTGTTCTTTGACAGTCTTGAATACTGAGTGCGGTTCAGTTAATAAAACTGTCTTTCTGGTGCTCATTGCAAACACGCCAGAAAGTGTTTTTCTGTGTTCCAATTGTTAGTATAAACAAATACGCAATCTGCTGAAAGCAAGCTGTGCTCTGACAGTCTTTCTTATGGAGCGCAGTTCCGCTAATAAAACTCTTTCTGCCTTTCATTGCAAGCGAGCCCGAAAGTGTTTTTATGCTTCATAATGGATTGTAAAAGCAAACATGCAGTTTGCTGAAAACAAGTTGTTCTTTGACAGTCTTGAATACTGAGTGCGGTTCAATTAATAAAACTGTCTTTCTGGTGCTCATTGCAAACACGCCAGAAAGTGTTTTTCTGTGTTCTACTTGTTAGTATAAACAAATATGCAGTCTGCTGAAAGCAAGCTGTGCTCTGACAGTCTTTCTTATGGAGTGCAGTTCAGCTAAAAACTCTTTCTGCCTTTCATTGCAAGCAAGCCCGAAAGTGTTTTTATGCTTCATAATGGATTGTAAAAGCAAAGATGCAGTTTGCTGAAAACAAGTTTATCTTTGACAGTCTTGAATACTGAGTGCAGTTGAGTTAATAAAACTGTCTTTCTGGTGCTCATTGCAAGCAAGCCAGAAAGTGTTTTTCTGTGTTCCAATTGCTAGTATAAACAAATATGCAGTCTGCTGAAAGCAAGCTGTGCTCTGACAGTCTTTCTTATGGAGTGCAGTTCAGCTAATAAAACTCTTTCTGCCTTTCATTGCAAGCGAGCCCGAAAGTGTTTTTATGCTTCATAATGGGTTGTAAAAGCAAAGATGCAGTTTGCTGAAAACAAGTTGTTCTTTGACAGTCTTGAATACTGAGTGCGGTTCAGTTAATAAAACTGTCTTTCTGGTGCTCATTGCAAGCAAGCCAGAAAGTGTTTTTCTGTGTTCCAATTGCTAGTATAAAGAAATACGCAGTCTGCTGAAAGCAAGCTGTTCTCTGACAGTCTTTCTTATGGAGTGCAGTTCAGCTAATAAAACTCTTTCTGCCTTTCATTGCAAGCGAGCCCGAAAGTGTTTTTATGCTTCATAATGGACTGTAAAAGCAAAAATGCAGTTTGCTGAAAACAAGTTTATCTTTGACAGTCTTGAATACTGAGTGCAGTTGAGTTAATAAAACTGTCTTTCTGGTGCTCATTGCAAGCAAGCCAGAAAGTGTTTTTCTGTGTTCCAATTGCTAGTATAAACAAATATGCAGTCTGCTGAAAGCAAGCTGTGCTCTGACAGTCTTTCTTATGGAGTGCAGTTCAGCTAATAAAACTCTTTCTGCCTTTCATTGCAAGCGAGCCCGAAAGTGTTTTTATGCTTCATAATGGACTGTAAAAGCAAAGATGCAGTTTGCTGAAAACAAGTTGTTCTTTGACAGTCTTGAATACTGAGTGCGGTTCAGTTAATAAAACTGTCTTTCTGGTGCTCATTGCAAACACGCCAGAAAGTGTTTTTCTGTGTTCCAATTGTTAGTATAAACAAATACGCAGTCTGCTGAAAGCAAGCTGTGCTCTGACAGTCTTTCTTATGGAGCGCAGTTCCGCTAATAAAACTCTTTCTGCCTTTCATTGCAAGCGAGCCCGAAAGTGTTTTTATGCTTCATAATGGACTGTAAAAGCAAAGATGCAGTTTGCTGAAAACAAGTTGTTCTTTGACAGTCTTGAATACTGAATGCGGTTCAGTTAATAAAACTGTCTTTCTGGTGCTCATTGCAAACAAACCAGAAAGTGTTTTTCTGTGTTCTACTTGTTAGTATAAACAAATATGCAGTCTGCTGAAAGCAAGCTGTGCTCTGACAGTCTTTCTTATGGAGTGCAGTTCAGCTAATAAAACTCTTTCTGCCTTTCATTGCAAGCGAGCCCGAAAGTGTTTTTATGCTTCATAATGGACTGTAAAAGCAAAGATGCAGTTTGCTGAAAACAAGTTGTTCTTTGACAGTCTTGAATACTGAGTGCGGTTCAGTTAATAAAACTGTCTTTCTGGTGCTCATTGCAAGCAAGCCAGAAAGTGTTTTTCTGTGTTCTAATTGTTAGTATAAACAAATACGCAATCTGCTGAAAGCAAGCTGTGCTCTGACAGTCTTTCTTATGGAGCGCAGTTCCGCTAATAAAACTCTTTCTGCCTTTCATTGCAAGCGAGCCCGAAAGTGTTTTTATGCTTCATAATGGATTGTAAAAGCAAAGATGCAGTTTGCTGAAAACAAGTTTATCTTTGACAGTCTTGAATACTGAGTGCAGTTGAGTTAATAAAACTGTCTTTCTGGTGCTCATTGCAAGCAAGCCAGAAAGTGTTTTTCTGTGTTCCAATTGCTAGTATAAACAAATATGCAGTCTGCTGAAAGCAAGCTGTGCTCTGACAGTCTTTCTTATGGAGTGCAGTTCAGCTAATAAAACTCTTTCTGCCTTTCATTGCAAGCGAGCCCGAAAGTGTTTTTATGCTTCATAATGGACTGTAAAAGCAAAGATGCAGTTTGCTGAAAACAAGTTGTTCTTTGACAGTCTTGAATACTGAGTGCGGTTCAGTTAATAAAACTGTCTTTCTGGTGCTCATTGCAAACACGCCAGAAAGTGTTTTTCTGTGTTCCAATTGCTAGTATGAACAAATACGCAGTCTGCTGAAAGCAAGCTGTGCTCTGACAGTCTTTCTTATGGAGCGCAGTTCCGCTAATAAAACTCTTTCTGCCTTTCATTGCAAGCAAGCCCGAAAGTGTTTTTATGCTTCATAATGGATTGTAAAAGCAAAGATGCAGTTTGCTGAAAACAAGTTTATCTTTGACAGTCTTGAATACTGAGTGCAGTTGAGTTAATAAAACTGTCTTTCTGGTGCTCATTGCAAGCAAGCCAGAAAGTGTTTTTCTGTGTTCCAATTGCTAGTATAAACAAATATGCAGTCTGCTGAAAGCAAGCTGTGCTCTGACAGTCTTTCTTATGGAGTGCAGTTCAGCTAATAAAACTCTTTCTGCCTTTCATTGCAAGCGAGCCCGAAAGTGTTTTTATGCTTCATAATGGACTGTAAAAGCAAAGATGCAGTTTGCTGAAAACAAGTTGTTCTTTGACAGTCTTGAATACTGAGTGCGGTTCAGTTAATAAAACTGTCTTTCTGGTGCTCATTGCAAACGAACCAGAAAGTGTTTTTCTGTGTTCTACTTGTTAGTATAAACAAATATGCAGTCTGCTGAAAGCAAGCTGTGCTCTGACAGTCTTTCTTATGGAGTGCAGTTCAGCTAATAAAACTCTTTCTGCCTTTCATTGCAAGCGAGCCCGAAAGTGTTTTTATGCTTCATAATGGGTTGTAAAAGCAAAGATGCAGTTTGCTGAAAACAAGTTGTTCTTTGACAGTCTTGAATACTAAGTGCGGTTCAGTTAATAAAACTGTCTTTCTGGTGCTCATTGCAAACACGCCAGAAAGTGTTTTTCTGTGTTCCAATTGCTAGTATAAACAAATACGCAGTCTGCTGAAAGCAAGCTGTGCTCTGACAGTCTTTCTTATGGAGCGCAGTTCCGCTAATAAAACTCTTTCTGCCTTTCATTGCAAGCAAGCCCGAAAGTGTTTTTATGCTTCATAATGGATTGTAAAAGCAAAGATGCAGTTTGCTGAAAACAAGTTTATCTTTGACAGTCTTGAATACTGAGTGCAGTTGAGTTAATAAAACTGTCTTTCTGGTGCTCATTGCAAGCAAGCCAGAAAGTGTTTTTCTGTGTTCCAATTGCTAGTATAAACAAATATGCAGTCTGCTGAAAGCAAGCTGTGCTCTGACAGTCTTTCTTATGGAGTGCAGTTCAGCTAATAAAACTCTTTCTGCCTTTCATTGCAAGCGAGCCCGAAAGTGTTTTTATGCTTCATAATGGACTGTAAAAGCAAAGATGCAGTTTGCTGAAAACAAGTTGTTCTTTGACAGTCTTGAATACTGAGTGCGGTTCAGTTAATAAAACTGTCTTTCTGGTGCTCATTGCAAACGAACCAGAAAGTGTTTTTCTGTGTTCTACTTGTTAGTATAAACAAATATGCAGTCTGCTGAAAGCAAGCTGTGCTCTGACAGTCTTTCTTATGGAGTGCAGTTCAGCTAATAAAACTCTTTCTGCCTTTCATTGCAAGCGAGCCCGAAAGTGTTTTTATGCTTCATAATGGGTTGTAAAAGCAAAGATGCAGTTTGCTGAAAACAAGTTGTTCTTTGACAGTCTTGAATACTGAGTGCGGTTCAGTTAATAAAACTGTCTTTCTGGTGCTCATTGCAAGCAAGCCAGAAAGTGTTTTTCTGTGTTCCAATTGCTAGTATAAAGAAATACGCAGTCTGCTGAAAGCAAGCTCTTCTCTGACAGTCTTTCTTATGGAGTGCAGTTCAGCTAATAAAACTCTTTCTGCCTTTCATTGCAAGCGAGCCCGGAAGTGTTTTTATGCTTCATAATGGACTGTAAAAGCAAAGATGCAGTTTGCTGAAAACAAGTTGTTCTTTGACAGTCTTGAATACTGAGTGCGGTTCAGTTAATAAAACTGTCTTTCTGGTGCTCATTGCAAACGAACCAGAAAGTGTTTTTCTGTGTTCTACTTGTTAGTATAAACAAATATGCAGTCTGCTGAAAGCAAGCTGTGCTCTGACAGTCTTTCTTATGGAGTGCAGTTCAGCTAATAAAACTCTTTCTGCCTTTCATTGCAAGCGAGCCCGAAAGTGTTTTTATGCTTCATAATGGACTGTAAAAGCAAAGATGCAGTTTGCTGAAAACAAGTTGTTCTTTGACAGTCTTGAATACTGAGTGCGGTTCAGTTAATAAAACTGTCTTTCTGGTGCTCATTGCAAACAAACCAGAAAGTGTTTTTCTGTGTTCTACTTGTTAGTATAAACAAATATGCAGTCTGCTGAAAGCAAGCTGTGCTCTGACAGTCTTTCTTATGGAGCGCAGTTCAGCTAATAAAACTCTTTCTGCCTTTCATTGCAAGCGAGCCCGAAAGTGTTTTTATGCTTCATAATGGGTTGTAAAAGCAAAGATGCAGTTTGCTGAAAACAAGTTGTTCTTTGACAGTCTTGAATACTGAGTGCGGTTCAGTTAATAAAACTGTCTTTCTGGTGCTCATTGCAAGCAAGCCAGAAAGTGTTTTTCTGTGTTCCAATTGCTAGTATAAAGAAATATGCAGTCTGCTGAAAGCAAGCTGTGCTCTGACAGTCTTTCTTATGGAGCGCAGTTCCGCTAATAAAACTCTTTCTGCCTTTCATTGCAAGCGAGCCCGAAAGTGTTTTTATGCTTCATAATGGACTGTAAAAGCAAAGATGCAGTTTGCTGAAAACAAGTTGTTCTTTGACAGTCTTGAATACTAAGTGCGGTTCAGTTAATAAAACTGTCTTTCTGGTGCTCATTGCAAAAACGCCAGAAAGTGTTTTTCTGTGTTCCAATTGCTAGTATAAAGAAATACGCAGTCTGCTGAAAGCAAGCTGTTCTCTGACAGTCTTTCTTATGGAGTGCAGTTCAGCTAATAAAACTCTTTCTGCCTTTCATTGCAAGCGAGCCCGAAAGTGTTTTTATGCTTCATAATGGACTGTAAAAGCAAAGATGCAGTTTGCTGAAAACAAGTTGTTCTTTGACAGTCTTGAATACTAAGTGCGGTTCAGTTAATAAAACGGTCTTTCTGGTGCTCATTGCAAACACGCCAGAAAGTGTTTTTCTGTGTTCCAATTGCTAGTATAAAGAAATACGCAGTCTGCTGAAAGCAAGCTGTTCTCTGACAGTCTTTCTTATGGAGTGCAGTTCAGCTAATAAAACTCTTTCTGCCTTTCATTGCAAGCGAGCCCGAAAGTGTTTTTATGCTTCATAATGGACTGTAAAAGCAAAGATGCAGTTTGCTGAAAACAAGTTGTTCTTTGACAGTCTTGAATACTAAGTGCGGTTCAGTTAATAAAACTGTCTTTCTGGTGCTCATTGCAAACACGCCAGAAAGTGTTTTTCTGTGTTCTAATTGTTAGTATAAACAAATACGCAATCTGCTGAAAGCAAGCTGTGCTCTGACAGTCTTTCTTATGGAGCGCAGTTCAGCTAATAAAACTCTTTCTGCCTTTCATTGCAAGCGAGCCCGAAAGTGTTTTTATGCTTCATAATGGACTGTAAAAGCAAAGATGCAGTTTGCTGAAAACAAGTTGTTCTTTGACAGTCTTGAATACTAAGTGCGGTTCAGTTAATAAAACTGTCTTTCTGGTGCTCATTGCAAACACGCCAGAAAGTGTTTTTCTGTGTTCCAATTGCTAGTATAAAGAAATACGCAGTCTGCTGAAAGCAAGCTGTTCTCTGACAGTCTTTCTTATGGAGTGCAGTTCAGCTAATAAAACTCTTTCTGCCTTTCATTGCAAGCGAGCCCGAAAGTGTTTTTATGCTTCATAATGGACTGTAAAAGCAAAGATGCAGTTTGCTGAAAACAAGTTGTTCTTTGACAGTCTTGAATACTAAGTGCGGTTCAGTTAATAAAACTGTCTTTCTGGTGCTCATTGCAAACACGCCAGAAAGTGTTTTTCTGTGTTCCAATTGCTAGTATAAGGAAATACGCAGTCTGCTGAAAGCAAGCTGTTCTCTGACAGTCTTTCTTATGGAGTGCAGTTCAGCTAATAAAACTCTTTCTGCCTTTCATTGCAAGCGAGCCCGAAAGTGTTTTTATGCTTCATAATGGACTGTAAAAGCAAAGATGCAGTTTGCTGAAAACAAGTTGTTCTTTGACAGTCTTGAATACTAAGTGCGGTTCAGTTAATAAAACTGTCTTTCTGGTGCTCATTGCAAACACGCCAGAAAGTGTTTTTCTGTGTTCCAATTGCTAGTATAAGGAAATACGCAGTCTGCTGAAAGCAAGCTGTTCTCTGACAGTCTTTCTTATGGAGTGCAGTTCAGCTAATAAAACTCTTTCTGCCTTTCATTGCAAGCGAGCCCGAAAGTGTTTTTATGCTTCATAATGGACTGTAAAAGCAAAGATGCAGTTTGCTGAAAACAAGTTGTTCTTTGACAGTCTTGAATACTAAGTGCGGTTCAGTTAATAAAACTGTCTTTCTGGTGCTCATTGCAAACACGCCAGAAAGTGTTTTTCTGTGTTCTAATTGTTAGTATAAACAAATACGCAATCTGCTGAAAGCAAGCTGTGCTCTGACAGTCTTTCTTATGGAGCGCAGTTCCGCTAATAAAACTCTTTCTGCCTTTCATTGCAAGCGAGCCCGAAAGTGTTTTTATGCTTCATAATGGATTGTAAAAGCAAAGATGCAGTTTGCTGAAAACAAGTTTATCTTTGACAGTCTTGAATACTGAGTGCAGTTGAGTTAATAAAACTGTCTTTCTGGTGCTCATTGCAAGCAAGCCAGAAAGTGTTTTTCTGTGTTCCAATTGCTAGTATAAACAAATATGCAGTCTGCTGAAAGCAAGCTGTGCTCTGACAGTCTTTCTTATGGAGTGCAGTTCAGCTAATAAAACTCTTTCTGCCTTTCATTGCAAGCGAGCCCGAAAGTGTTTTTATGCTTCATAATGGACTGTAAAAGCAAAGATGCAGTTTGCTGAAAACAAGTTGTTCTTTGACAGTCTTGAATACTGAGTGCGGTTCAGTTAATAAAACTGTCTTTCTGGTGCTCATTGCAAACAAACCAGAAAGTGTTTTTCTGTGTTCTACTTGTTAGTATAAACAAATATGCAGTCTGCTGAAAGCAAGCTGTGCTCTGACAGTCTTTCTTATGGAGCGCAGTTCCGCTAATAAAACTCTTTCTGCCTTTCATTGCAAGCGAGCCCGAAAGTGTTTTTATGCTTCATAATGGACTGTAAAAGCAAAGATGCAGTTTGCTGAAAACAAGTTGTTCTTTGACAGTCTTGAATACTGAGTGCGGTTCAGTTAATAAAACTGTCTTTCTGGTGCTCATTGCAAACAAACCAGAAAGTGTTTTTCTGTGTTCTACTTGTTAGTATAAACAAATATGCAGTCTGCTGAAAGCAAGCTGTGCTCTGACAGTCTTTCTTATGGAGCGCAGTTCCGCTAATAAAACTCTTTCTGCCTTTCATTGCAAGCGAGCCCGAAAGTGTTTTTATGCTTCATAATGGACTGTAAAAGCAAAGATGCAGTTTGCTGAAAACAAGTTGTTCTTTGACAGTCTTGAATACTAAGTGCGGTTCAGTTAATAAAACTGTCTTTCTGGTGCTCATTGCAAAAACGCCAGAAAGTGTTTTTCTGTGTTCCAATTGCTAGTATAAAGAAATACGCAGTCTGCTGAAAGCAAGCTGTTCTCTGACAGTCTTTCTTATGGAGTGCAGTTCAGCTAATAAAACTCTTTCTGCCTTTCATTGCAAGCGAGCCCGAAAGTGTTTTTATGCTTCATAATGGACTGTAAAAGCAAAGATGCAGTTTGCTGAAAACAAGTTGTTCTTTGACAGTCTTGAATACTAAGTGCGGTTCAGTTAATAAAACTGTCTTTCTGGTGCTCATTGCAAACACGCCAGAAAGTGTTTTTCTGTGTTCCAATTGCTAGTATAAAGAAATACGCAGTCTGCTGAAAGCAAGCTGTTCTCTGACAGTCTTTCTTATGGAGTGCAGTTCAGCTAATAAAACTCTTTCTGCCTTTCATTGCAAGCGAGCCCGAAAGTGTTTTTATGCTTCATAATGGACTGTAAAAGCAAAGATGCAGTTTGCTGAAAACAAGTTGTTCTTTGACAGTCTTGAATACTAAGTGCGGTTCAGTTAATAAAACTGTCTTTCTGGTGCTCATTGCAAAAACGCCAGAAAGTGTTTTTCTGTGTTCCAATTGCTAGTATAAAGAAATACGCAGTCTGCTGAAAGCAAGCTGTTCTCTGACAGTCTTTCTTATGGAGTGCAGTTCAGCTAATAAAACTCTTTCTGCCTTTCATTGCAAGCGAGCCCGAAAGTGTTTTTATGCTTCATAATGGACTGTAAAAGCAAAGATGCAGTTTGCTGAAAACAAGTTGTTCTTTGACAGTCTTGAATACTAAGTGCGGTTCAGTTAATAAAACTGTCTTTCTGGTGCTCATTGCAAACACGCCAGAAAGTGTTTTTCTGTGTTCCAATTGCTAGTATAAAGAAATACGCAGTCTGCTGAAAGCAAGCTGTTCTCTGACAGTCTTTCTTATGGAGTGCAGTTCAGCTAATAAAACTCTTTCTGCCTTTCATTGCAAGCGAGCCCGAAAGTGTTTTTATGCTTCATAATGGACTGTAAAAGCAAAGATGCAGTTTGCTGAAAACAAGTTGTTCTTTGACAGTCTTGAATACTAAGTGCGGTTCAGTTAATAAAACTGTCTTTCTGGTGCTCATTGCAAACACGCCAGAAAGTGTTTTTCTGTGTTCCAATTGCTAGTATAAGGAAATACGCAGTCTGCTGAAAGCAAGCTGTTCTCTGACAGTCTTTCTTATGGAGTGCAGTTCAGCTAATAAAACTCTTTCTGCCTTTCATTGCAAGCGAGCCCGAAAGTGTTTTTATGCTTCATAATGGACTGTAAAAGCAAAGATGCAGTTTGCTGAAAACAAGTTGTTCTTTGACAGTCTTGAATACTAAGTGCGGTTCAGTTAATAAAACTGTCTTTCTGGTGCTCATTGCAAACACGCCAGAAAGTGTTTTTCTGTGTTCTAATTGTTAGTATAAACAAATACGCAATCTGCTGAAAGCAAGCTGTGCTCTGACAGTCTTTCTTATGGAGCGCAGTTCCGCTAATAAAACTCTTTCTGCCTTTCATTGCAAGCGAGCCCGAAAGTGTTTTTATGCTTCATAATGGATTGTAAAAGCAAAGATGCAGTTTGCTGAAAACAAGTTTATCTTTGACAGTCTTGAATACTGAGTGCAGTTGAGTTAATAAAACTGTCTTTCTGGTGCTCATTGCAAGCAAGCCAGAAAGTGTTTTTCTGTGTTCCAATTGCTAGTATAAACAAATATGCAGTCTGCTGAAAGCAAGCTGTGCTCTGACAGTCTTTCTTATGGAGTGCAGTTCAGCTAATAAAACTCTTTCTGCCTTTCATTGCAAGCGAGCCCGAAAGTGTTTTTATGCTTCATAATGGACTGTAAAAGCAAAGATGCAGTTTGCTGAAAACAAGTTGTTCTTTGACAGTCTTGAATACTGAGTGCAGTTGAGTTAATAAAACTGTCTTTCTGGTGCTCATTGCAAGCAAGCCAGAAAGTGTTTTTCTGTGTTCCAATTGCTAGTATAAACAAATATGCAGTCTGCTGAAAGCAAGCTGTGCTCTGACAGTCTTTCTTATGGAGTGCAGTTCAGCTAATAAAACTCTTTCTGCCTTTCATTGCAAGCGAGCCCGGAAGTGTTTTTATGCTTCATAATGGACTGTAAAAGCAAAGATGCAGTTTGCTGAAAACAAGTTGTTCTTTGACAGTCTTGAATACTGAATGCGGTTCAGTTAATAAAACTGTCTTTCTGGTGCTCATTGCAAACGAACCAGAAAGTGTTTTTCTGTGTTCTACTTGTTAGTATAAACAAATATGCAGTCTGCTGAAAGCAAGCTGTGCTCTGACAGTCTTTCTTATGGAGTGCAGTTCAGCTAATAAAACTCTTTCTGCCTTTCATTGCAAGCGAGCCCGAAAGTGTTTTTATGCTTCATAATGGACTGTAAAAGCAAAGATGCAGTTTGCTGAAAACAAGTTGTTCTTTGACAGTCTTGAATACTGAGTGCGGTTCAGTTAATAAAACTGTCTTTCTGGTGCTCATTGCAAACAAACCAGAAAGTGTTTTTCTGTGTTCTACTTGTTAGTATAAACAAATATGCAGTCTGCTGAAAGCAAGCTGTGCTCTGACAGTCTTTCTTATGGAGTGCAGTTCAGCTAATAAAACTCTTTCTGCCTTTCATTGCAAGCGAGCCCGAAAGTGTTTTTATGCTTCATAATGGACTGTAAAAGCAAAGATGCAGTTTGCTGAAAACAAGTTGTTCTTTGACAGTCTTGAATACTGAGTGCGGTTCAGTTAATAAAACTGTCTTTCTGGTGCTCATTGCAAACAAACCAGAAAGTGTTTTTCTGTGTTCTACTTGTTAGTATAAACAAATATGCAGTCTGCTGAAAGCAAGCTGTGCTCTGACAGTCTTTCTTATGGAGCGCAGTTCAGCTAATAAAACTCTTTCTGCCTTTCATTGCAAGCGAGCCCGAAAGTGTTTTTATGCTTCATAATGGGTTGTAAAAGCAAAGATGCAGTTTGCTGAAAACAAGTTGTTCTTTGACAGTCTTGAATACTGAGTGCGGTTCAGTTAATAAAACTGTCTTTCTGGTGCTCATTGCAAGCAAGCCAGAAAGTGTTTTTCTGTGTTCCAATTGCTAGTATAAAGAAATATGCAGTCTGCTGAAAGCAAGCTGTGCTCTGACAGTCTTTCTTATGGAGCGCAGTTCCGCTAATAAAACTCTTTCTGCCTTTCATTGCAAGCGAGCCCGAAAGTGTTTTTATGCTTCATAATGGACTGTAAAAGCAAAGATGCAGTTTGCTGAAAACAAGTTGTTCTTTGACAGTCTTGAATACTAAGTGCGGTTCAGTTAATAAAACTGTCTTTCTGGTGCTCATTGCAAAAACGCCAGAAAGTGTTTTTCTGTGTTCCAATTGCTAGTATAAAGAAATACGCAGTCTGCTGAAAGCAAGCTGTTCTCTGACAGTCTTTCTTATGGAGTGCAGTTCAGCTAATAAAACTCTTTCTGCCTTTCATTGCAAGCGAGCCCGAAAGTGTTTTTATGCTTCATAATGGACTGTAAAAGCAAAGATGCAGTTTGCTGAAAACAAGTTGTTCTTTGACAGTCTTGAATACTAAGTGCGGTTCAGTTAATAAAACTGTCTTTCTGGTGCTCATTGCAAACACGCCAGAAAGTGTTTTTCTGTGTTCCAATTGCTAGTATAAAGAAATACGCAGTCTGCTGAAAGCAAGCTGTTCTCTGACAGTCTTTCTTATGGAGTGCAGTTCAGCTAATAAAACTCTTTCTGCCTTTCATTGCAAGCGAGCCCGAAAGTGTTTTTATGCTTCATAATGGACTGTAAAAGCAAAGATGCAGTTTGCTGAAAACAAGTTGTTCTTTGACAGTCTTGAATACTAAGTGCGGTTCAGTTAATAAAACTGTCTTTCTGGTGCTCATTGCAAACACGCCAGAAAGTGTTTTTCTGTGTTCCAATTGTTAGTATAAACAAATACGCAATCTGCTGAAAGCAAGCTGTGCTCTGACAGTCTTTCTTATGGAGCGCAGTTCCGCTAATAAAACTCTTTCTGCCTTTCATTGCAAGCGAGCCCGAAAGTGTTTTTATGCTTCATAATGGATTGTAAAAGCAAAGATGCAGTTTGCTGAAAACAAGTTTATCTTTGACAGTCTTGAATACTGAGTGCAGTTGAGTTAATAAAACTGTCTTTCTGGTGCTCATTGCAAGCAAGCCAGAAAGTGTTTTTCTGTGTTCCAATTGCTAGTATAAACAAATATGCAGTCTGCTGAAAGCAAGCTGTGCTCTGACAGTCTTTCTTATGGAGTGCAGTTCAGCTAATAAAACTCTTTCTGCCTTTCATTGCAAGCGAGCCCGAAAGTGTTTTTATGCTTCATAATGGACTGTAAAAGCAAAGATGCAGTTTGCTGAAAACAAGTTGTTCTTTGACAGTCTTGAATACTGAGTGCGGTTCAGTTAATAAAACTGTCTTTCTGGTGCTCATTGCAAACACGCCAGAAAGTGTTTTTCTGTGTTCCAATTGCTAGTATAAACAAATACGCAGTCTGCTGAAAGCAAGCTGTGCTCTGACAGTCTTTCTTATGGAGCGCAGTTCCGCTAATAAAACTCTTTCTGCCTTTCATTGCAAGCAAGCCCGAAAGTGTTTTTATGCTTC
Organism: Hoplias malabaricus; assembly: GCF_029633855.1. NCBI lineage: Eukaryota > Metazoa > Chordata > Actinopteri > Characiformes > Erythrinidae > Hoplias > Hoplias malabaricus. Next base: position 108,716 of record NW_027101012.1, read on the forward strand.
ATAATGGATTGTAAAAGCAAAGATGCAGTTTGCTGAAAACAAGTTTATCTTTGACAGTCTTGAATACTGAGTGCAGTTGAGTTAATAAAACTGTCTTTCTGGTGCTCATTGCAAGCAAGCCAGAAAGTGTTTTTCTGTGTTCCAATTGCTAGTATAAACAAATATGCAGTCTGCTGAAAGCAAGCTGTGCTCTGACAGTCTTTCTTATGGAGTGCAGTTCAGCTAATAAAACTCTTTCTGCCTTTCATTGCAAGCGAGCCCGAAAGTGTTTTTATGCTTCATAATGGACTGTAAAAGCAAAGATGCAGTTTGCTGAAAACAAGTTGTTCTTTGACAGTCTTGAATACTGAGTGCGGTTCAGTTAATAAAACTGTCTTTCTGGTGCTCATTGCAAACGAACCAGAAAGTTTTTTTCTGTGTTCTACTTGTTAGTATAAACAAATATGCAGTCTGCTGAAAGCAAGCTGTGCTCTGACAGTCTTTCTTATGGAGTGCAGTTCAGCTAATAAAACTCTTTCTGCCTTTCATTGCAAGCGAGCCCGAAAGTGTTTTTATGCTTCATAATGGACTGTAAAAGCAAAGATGCAGTTTGCTGAAAACAAGTTGTTCTTTGACAGTCTTGAATACTGAGTGCGGTTCAGTTAATAAAACTGTCTTTCTGGTGCTCATTGCAAACAAACCAGAAAGTGTTTTTCTGTGTTCTACTTGTTAGTATAAACAAATATGCAGTCTGCTGAAAGCAAGCTGTGCTCTGACAGTCTTTCTTATGGAGCGCAGTTCCGCTAATAAAACTCTTTCTGCCTTTCATTGCAAGCGAGCCCGAAAGTGTTTTTATGCTTCATAATGGACTGTAAAAGCAAAGATGCAGTTTGCTGAAAACAAGTTGTTCTTTGACAGTCTTGAATACTGAATGCGGTTCAGTTAATAAAACTGTCTTTCTGGTGCTCATTGCAAACAAACCAGAAAGTGTTTTTCTGTGTTCTACTTGTTAGTATAAACAAATATGCAGTCTGCTGAAAGCAAGCTGTGCTCTGACAGTCTTTCTTATGGAGTGCAGTTCAGCTAATAAAACTCTTTCTGCCTTTCATTGCAAGCGAGCCCGAAAGTGTTTTTATGCTTCATAATGGACTGTAAAAGCAAAGATGCAGTTTGCTGAAAACAAGTTGTTCTTTGACAGTCTTGAATACTAAGTGCGGTTCAGTTAATAAAACTGTCTTTCTGGTGCTCATTGCAAACACGCCAGAAAGTGTTTTTCTGTGTTCCAATTGTTAGTATAAACAAATACGCAATCTGCTGAAAGCAAGCTGTGCTCTGACAGTCTTTCTTATGGAGCGCAGTTCCGCTAATAAAACTCTTTCTGCCTTTCATTGCAAGCGAGCCCGAAAGTGTTTTTATGCTTCATAATGGATTGTAAAAGCAAAGATGCAGTTTGCTGAAAACAAGTTTATCATTGACAGTCTTGAATACTGAGTGCGGTTCAGTTAATAAAACTGTCTTTCTGGTGCTCATTGCAAACACGCCAGAAAGTGTTTTTCTGTGTTCTACTTGTTAGTATAAACAAATATGCAGTCTGCTGAAAGCAAGCTGTGCTCTGACAGTCTTTCTTATGGAGTGCAGTTCAGCTAAAAACTCTTTCTGCCTTTCATTGCAAGCGAGCCCGAAAGTGTTTTTATGCTTCATAATGGACTGTAAAAGCAAAGATGCAGTTTGCTGAAAACAAGTTGTTCTTTGACAGTCTTGAATACTAAGTGCGGTTCAGTTAATAAAACTGTCTTTCTGGTGCTCATTGCAAACACGCCAGAAAGTGTTTTTCTGTGTTCTACTTGTTAGTATAAACAAATATGCAGTCTGCTGAAAGCAAGCTGTGCTCTGACAGTCTTTCTTATGGAGTGCAGTTCAGCTAATAAAACTCTTTCTGCCTTTCATTGCAAGCGAGCCCGAAAGTGTTTTTATGCTTCATAATGGGTTGTAAAATAAAAGATGCAGTTTGCTGAAAACAAGTTGTTCTTTGACAGTCTTGAATACTGAGTGCGGTTCAGTTAATAAAACTGTCTTTCTGGTGCTCATTGCAAGCAAGCCAGAAAGTGTTTTTCTGTGTTCCAATTGCTAGTATAAAGAAATACGCAGTCTGCTGAAAGCAAGCTGTTCTCTGACAGTCTTTCTTATGGAGTGCAGTTCAGCTAATAAAACTCTTTCTGCCTTTCATTGCAAGCGAGCCCGAAAGTGTTTTTATGCTTCATAATGGACTGTAAAAGCAAAGATGCAGTTTGCTGAAAACAAGTTGTTCTTTGACAGTCTTGAATACTGAGTGCGGTTCAGTTAATAAAACTGTCTTTCTGGTGCTCATTGCAAACACGCCAGAAAGTGTTTTTCTGTGTTCCAATTGTTAGTATAAACAAATACGCAATCTGCTGAAAGCAAGCTGTGCTCTGACAGTCTTTCTTATGGAGCGCAGTTCCGCTAATAAAACTCTTTCTGCCTTTCATTGCAAGCGAGCCCGAAAGTGTTTTTATGCTTCATAATGGACTGTAAAAGCAAAGATGCAGTTTGCTGAAAACAAGTTGTTCTTTGACAGTCTTGAATACTAAGTGCGGTTCAGTTAATAAAACTGTCTTTCTGGTGCTCATTGCAAACACGCCAGAAAGTGTTTTTCTGTGTTCTACTTGTTAGTATAAACAAATATGCAGTCTGCTGAAAGCAAGCTGTGCTCTGACAGTCTTTCTTATGGAGTGCAGTTCAGCTAATAAAACTCTTTCTGCCTTTCATTGCAAGCGAGCCCGAAAGTGTTTTTATGCTTCATAATGGGTTGTAAAATAAAAGATGCAGTTTGCTGAAAACAAGTTGTTCTTTGACAGTCTTGAATACTGAGTGCGGTTCAGTTAATAAAACTGTCTTTCTGGTGCTCATTGCAAGCAAGCCAGAAAGTGTTTTTCTGTGTTCCAATTGCTAGTATAAAGAAATACGCAGTCTGCTGAAAGCAAGCTGTTCTCTGACAGTCTTTCTTATGGAGTGCAGTTCAGCTAATAAAACTCTTTCTGCCTTTCATTGCAAGCGAGCCCGAAAGTGTTTTTATGCTTCATAATGGACTGTAAAAGCAAAGATGCAGTTTGCTGAAAACAAGTTGTTCTTTGACAGTCTTGAATACTGAGTGCGGTTCAGTTAATAAAACTGTCTTTCTGGTGCTCATTGCAAACAATCCAGAAAGTGTTTTTCTGTGTTCTACTTGTTAGTATAAACAAATATGCAGTCTGCTGAAAGCAAGCTGTGCTCTGACAGTCTTTCTTATGGAGTGCAGTTCAGCTAATAAAACTCTTTCTGCCTTTCATTGCAAGCGAGCCCGAAAGTGTTTTTATGCTTCATAATGGACTGTAAAAGCAAAGATGCAGTTTGCTGAAAACAAGTTGTTCTTTGACAGTCTTGAATACTGAGTGCGGTTCAGTTAATAAAACTGTCTTTCTGGTGCTCATTGCAAACAAACCAGAAAGTGTTTTTCTGTGTTCTACTTGTTAGTATAAACAAATATGCAGTCTGCTGAAAGCAAGCTGTGCTCTGACAGTCTTTCTTATGGAGTGCAGTTCAGCTAATAAAACTCTTTCTGCCTTTCATTGCAAGCGAGCCCGAAAGTGTTTTTATGCTTCATAATGGGTTGTAAAAGCAAAGATGCAGTTTGCTGAAAACAAGTTGTTCTTTGACAGTCTTGAATACTAAGTGCGGTTCAGTTAATAAAACTGTCTTTCTGGTGCTCATTGCAAAAACGCCAGAAAGTGTTTTTCTGTGTTCCAATTGCTAGTATAAAGAAATACGCAGTCTGCTGAAAGCAAGCTGTTCTCTGACAGTCTTTCTTATGGAGTGCAGTTCAGCTAATAAAACTCTTTCTGCCTTTCATTGCAAGCGAGCCCGAAAGTGTTTTTATGCTTCATAATGGACTGTAAAAGCAAAGATGCAGTTTGCTGAAAACAAGTTGTTCTTTGACAGTCTTGAATACTGAGTGCGGTTCAGTTAATAAAACTGTCTTTCTGGTGCTCATTGCAAGCAAGCCAGAAAGTGTTTTTCTGTGTTCCAATTGCTAGTATAAAGAAATACGCAGTCTGCTGAAAGCAAGCTGTTCTCTGACAGTCTTTCTTATGGAGTGCAGTTCAGCTAATAAAACTCTTTCTGCATTTCATTGCAAGCGAGCCCGAAAGTGTTTTTATGCTTCATAATGGACTGTAAAAGCAAAGATGCAGTTTGCTGAAAACAAGTTGTTCTTTGACAGTCTTGAATACTGAGTGCGGTTCAGTTAATAAAACTGTCTTTCTGGTGCTCATTGCAAACAAACCAGAAAGTGTTTTTCTGTGTTCTACTTGTTAGTATAAACAAATATGCAGTCTGCTGAAAGCAAGCTGTGCTCTGACAGTCTTTCTTATGGAGTGCAGTTCAGCTAATAAAACTCTTTCTGCCTTTCATTGCAAGCGAGCCCGAAAGTGTTTTTATGCTTCATAATGGGTTGTAAAAGCAAAGATGCAGTTTGCTGAAAACAAGTTGTTCTTTGACAGTCTTGAATACTGAGTGCGGTTCAGTTAATAAAACTGTCTTTCTGGTGCTCATTGCAAGCAAGCCAGAAAGTGTTTTTCTGTGTTCCAATTGCTAGTATAAAGAAATACGCAGTCTGCTGAAAGCAAGCTCTTCTATGACAGTCTTTCTTATGGAGTGCAGTTCAGCTAATAAAACTCTTTCTGCCTTTCATTGCAAGCGAGCCCGGAAGTGTTTTTATGCTTCATAATGGACTGTAAAAGCAAAGATGCAGTTTGCTGAAAACAAGTTGTTCTTTGACAGTCTTGAATACTGAGTGCGGTTCAGTTAATAAAACTGTCTTTCTGGTGCTCATTGCAAACAAACCAGAAAGTGTTTTTCTGTGTTCTACTTGTTAGTATAAACAAATATGCAGTCTGCTGAAAGCAAGCTGTGCTCTGACAGTCTTTCTTATGGAGTGCAGTTCAGCTAATAAAACTCTTTCTGCCTTTCATTGCAAGCGAGCCCGAAAGTGTTTTTATGCTTCATAATGGACTGTAAAAGCAAAGATGCAGTTTGCTGAAAACAAGTTGTTCTTTGACAGTCTTGAATACTGAGTGCGGTTCAGTTAATAAAACTGTCTTTCTGGTGCTCATTGCAAACAAACCAGAAAGTGTTTTTCTGTGTTCTACTTGTTAGTATAAACAAATATGCAGTCTGCTGAAAGCAAGCTGTGCTCTGACAGTCTTTCTTATGGAGCGCAGTTCCGCTAATAAAACTCTTTCTGCCTTTCATTGCAAGCGAGCCCGAAAGTGTTTTTATGCTTCATAATGGACTGTAAAAGCAAAGATGCAGTTTGCTGAAAACAAGTTGTTCTTTGACAGTCTTGAATACTGAATGCGGTTCAGTTAATAAAACTGTCTTTCTGGTGCTCATTGCAAACAAACCAGAAAGTGTTTTTCTGTGTTCTACTTGTTAGTATAAACAAATATGCAGTCTGCTGAAAGCAAGCTGTGCTCTGACAGTCTTTCTTATGGAGTGCAGTTCAGCTAATAAAACTCTTTCTGCCTTTCATTGCAAGCGAGCCCGAAAGTGTTTTTATGCTTCATAATGGACTGTAAAAGCAAAGATGCAGTTTGCTGAAAACAAGTTGTTCTTTGACAGTCTTGAATACTAAGTGCGGTTCAGTTAATAAAACTGTCTTTCTGGTGCTCATTGCAAACACGCCAGAAAGTGTTTTTCTGTGTTCCAATTGTTAGTATAAACAAATACGCAATCTGCTGAAAGCAAGCTGTGCTCTGACAGTCTTTCTTATGGAGCGCAGTTCCGCTAATAAAACTCTTTCTGCCTTTCATTGCAAGCGAGCCCGAAAGTGTTTTTATGCTTCATAATGGATTGTAAAAGCAAAGATGCAGTTTGCTGAAAACAAGTTTATCATTGACAGTCTTGAATACTGAGTGCGGTTCAGTTAATAAAACTGTCTTTCTGGTGCTCATTGCAAACACGCCAGAAAGTGTTTTTCTGTGTTCTACTTGTTAGTATAAACAAATATGCAGTCTGCTGAAAGCAAGCTGTGCTCTGACAGTCTTTCTTATGGAGTGCAGTTCAGCTAAAAACTCTTTCTGCCTTTCATTGCAAGCGAGCCCGAAAGTGTTTTTATGCTTCATAATGGACTGTAAAAGCAAAGATGCAGTTTGCTGAAAACAAGTTGTTCTTTGACAGTCTTGAATACTAAGTGCGGTTCAGTTAATAAAACTGTCTTTCTGGTGCTCATTGCAAACACGCCAGAAAGTGTTTTTCTGTGTTCCAATTGCTAGTATAAAGAAATACGCAGTCTGCTGAAAGCAAGCTGTTCTCTGACAGTCTTTCTTATGGAGTGCAGTTCAGCTAATAAAACTCTTTCTGCCTTTCATTGCAAGCGAGCCCGAAAGTGTTTTTATGCTTCATAATGGACTGTAAAAGCAAAGATGCAGTTTGCTGAAAACAAGTTGTTCTTTGACAGTCTTGAATACTAAGTGCGGTTCAGTTAATAAAACTGTCTTTCTGGTGCTCATTGCAAACACGCCAGAAAGTGTTTTTCTGTGTTCCAATTGTTAGTATAAACAAATACGCAATCTGCTGAAAGCAAGCTGTGCTCTGACAGTCTTTCTTATGGAGCGCAGTTCCGCTAATAAAACTCTTTCTGCCTTTCATTGCAAGCGAGCCCGAAAGTGTTTTTATGCTTCATAATGGACTGTAAAAGCAAAGATGCAGTTTGCTGAAAACAAGTTGTTCTTTGACAGTCTTGAATACTAAGTGCGGTTCAGTTAATAAAACTGTCTTTCTGGTGCTCATTGCAAACACGCCAGAAAGTGTTTTTCTGTGTTCTACTTGTTAGTATAAACAAATATGCAGTCTGCTGAAAGCAAGCTGTGCTCTGACAGTCTTTCTTATGGAGTGCAGTTCAGCTAATAAAACTCTTTCTGCCTTTCATTGCAAGCGAGCCCGAAAGTGTTTTTATGCTTCATAATGGACTGTAAAAGCAAAGATGCAGTTTGCTGAAAACAAGTTGTTCTTTGACAGTCTTGAATACTAAGTGCGGTTCAGTTAATAAAACTGTCTTTCTGGTGCTCATTGCAAACACGCCAGAAAGTGTTTTTCTGTGTTCTACTTGTTAGTATAAACAAATATGCAGTCTGCTGAAAGCAAGCTGTGCTCTGACAGTCTTTCTTATGGAGTGCAGTTCAGCTAATAAAACTCTTTCTGCCTTTCATTGCAAGCGAGCCCGAAAGTGTTTTTATGCTTCATAATGGGTTGTAAAATAAAAGATGCAGTTTGCTGAAAACAAGTTGTTCTTTGACAGTCTTGAATACTGAGTGCGGTTCAGTTAATAAAACTGTCTTTCTGGTGCTCATTGCAAGCAAGCCAGAAAGTGTTTTTCTGTGTTCCAATTGCTAGTATAAAGAAATACGCAGTCTGCTGAAAGCAAGCTGTTCTCTGACAGTCTTTCTTATGGAGTGCAGTTCAGCTAATAAAACTCTTTCTGCCTTTCATTGCAAGCGAGCCCGAAAGTGTTTTTATGCTTCATAATGGACTGTAAAAGCAAAGATGCAGTTTGCTGAAAACAAGTTGTTCTTTGACAGTCTTGAATACTGAGTGCGGTTCAGTTAATAAAACTGTCTTTCTGGTGCTCATTGCAAACAATCCAGAAAGTGTTTTTCTGTGTTCTACTTGTTAGTATAAACAAATATGCAGTCTGCTGAAAGCAAGCTGTGCTCTGACAGTCTTTCTTATGGAGTGCAGTTCAGCTAATAAAACTCTTTCTGCCTTTCATTGCAAGCGAGCCCGAAAGTGTTTTTATGCTTCATAATGGACTGTAAAAGCAAAGATGCAGTTTGCTGAAAACAAGTTGTTCTTTGACAGTCTTGAATACTGAGTGCGGTTCAGTTAATAAAACTGTCTTTCTGGTGCTCATTGCAAACAAACCAGAAAGTGTTTTTCTGTGTTCTACTTGTTAGTATAAACAAATATGCAGTCTGCTGAAAGCAAGCTGTGCTCTGACAGTCTTTCTTATGGAGTGCAGTTCAGCTAATAAAACTCTTTCTGCCTTTCATTGCAAGCGAGCCCGAAAGTGTTTTTATGCTTCATAATGGGTTGTAAAAGCAAAGATGCAGTTTGCTGAAAACAAGTTGTTCTTTGACAGTCTTGAATACTAAGTGCGGTTCAGTTAATAAAACTGTCTTTCTGGTGCTCATTGCAAAAACGCCAGAAAGTGTTTTTCTGTGTTCCAATTGCTAGTATAAAGAAATACGCAGTCTGCTGAAAGCAAGCTGTTCTCTGACAGTCTTTCTTATGGAGTGCAGTTCAGCTAATAAAACTCTTTCTGCCTTTCATTGCAAGCGAGCCCGAAAGTGTTTTTATGCTTCATAATGGACTGTAAAAGCAAAGATGCAGTTTGCTGAAAACAAGTTGTTCTTTGACAGTCTTGAATACTGAGTGCGGTTCAGTTAATAAAACTGTCTTTCTGGTGCTCATTGCAAGCAAGCCAGAAAGTGTTTTTCTGTGTTCCAATTGCTAGTATAAAGAAATACGCAGTCTGCTGAAAGCAAGCTGTTCTCTGACAGTCTTTCTTATGGAGTGCAGTTCAGCTAATAAAACTCTTTCTGCATTTCATTGCAAGCGAGCCCGAAAGTGTTTTTATGCTTCATAATGGACTGTAAAAGCAAAGATGCAGTTTGCTGAAAACAAGTTGTTCTTTGACAGTCTTGAATACTGAGTGCGGTTCAGTTAATAAAACTGTCTTTCTGGTGCTCATTGCAAACAAACCAGAAAGTGTTTTTCTGTGTTCTACTTGTTAGTATAAACAAATATGCAGTCTGCTGAAAGCAAGCTGTGCTCTGACAGTCTTTCTTATGGAGTGCAGTTCAGCTAATAAAACTCTTTCTGCCTTTCATTGCAAGCGAGCCCGAAAGTGTTTTTATGCTTCATAATGGGTTGTAAAAGCAAAGATGCAGTTTGCTGAAAACAAGTTGTTCTTTGACAGTCTTGAATACTGAGTGCGGTTCAGTTAATAAAACTGTCTTTCTGGTGCTCATTGCAAGCAAGCCAGAAAGTGTTTTTCTGTGTTCCAATTGCTAGTATAAAGAAATACGCAGTCTGCTGAAAGCAAGCTCTTCTATGACAGTCTTTCTTATGGAGTGCAGTTCAGCTAATAAAACTCTTTCTGCCTTTCATTGCAAGCGAGCCCGGAAGTGTTTTTATGCTTCATAATGGACTGTAAAAGCAAAGATGCAGTTTGCTGAAAACAAGTTGTTCTTTGACAGTCTTGAATACTGAGTGCGGTTCAGTTAATAAAACTGTCTTTCTGGTGCTCATTGCAAACAAACCAGAAAGTGTTTTTCTGTGTTCTACTTGTTAGTATAAACAAATATGCAGTCTGCTGAAAGCAAGCTGTGCTCTGACAGTCTTTCTTATGGAGTGCAGTTCAGCTAAAAACTCTTTCTGCCTTTCATTGCAAGCAAGCCCGAAAGTGTTTTTATGCTTCATAATGGATTGTAAAAGCAAAGATGCAGTTTGCTGAAAACAAGTTTATCTTTGACAGTCTTGAATACTGAGTGCAGTTGAGTTAATAAAACTGTCTTTCTGGTGCTCATTGCAAGCAAGCCAGAAAGTGTTTTTCTGTGTTCCAATTGCTAGTATAAACAAATATGCAGTCTGCTGAAAGCAAGCTGTGCTCTGACAGTCTTTCTTATGGAGTGCAGTTCAGCTAATAAAACTCTTTCTGCCTTTCATTGCAAGCGAGCCCGAAAGTGTTTTTATGCTTCATAATGGGTTGTAAAAGCAAAGATGCAGTTTGCTGAAAACAAGTTGTTCTTTGACAGTCTTGAATACTGAGTGCGGTTCAGTTAATAAAACTGTCTTTCTGGTGCTCATTGCAAGCAAGCCAGAAAGTGTTTTTCTGTGTTCCAATTGCTAGTATAAAGAAATACGCAGTCTGCTGAAAGCAAGCTGTTCTCTGACAGTCTTTCTTATGGAGTGCAGTTCAGCTAATAAAACTCTTTCTGCCTTTCATTGCAAGCGAGCCCGAAAGTGTTTTTATGCTTCATAATGGACTGTAAAAGCAAAAATGCAGTTTGCTGAAAACAAGTTTATCTTTGACAGTCTTGAATACTGAGTGCAGTTGAGTTAATAAAACTGTCTTTCTGGTGCTCATTGCAAGCAAGCCAGAAAGTGTTTTTCTGTGTTCCAATTGCTAGTATAAACAAATATGCAGTCTGCTGAAAGCAAGCTGTGCTCTGACAGTCTTTCTTATGGAGTGCAGTTCAGCTAATAAAACTCTTTCTGCCTTTCATTGCAAGCGAGCCCGAAAGTGTTTTTATGCTTCAAAATGGACTGTAAAAGCAAAGATGCAGTTTGCTGAAAACAAGTTGTTCTTTGACAGTCTTGAATACTGAGTGCGGTTCAGTTAATAAAACTGTCTTTCTGGTGCTCATTGCAAACACGCCAGAAAGTGTTTTTCTGTGTTCCAATTGTTAATATAAACAAATACGCAGTCTGCTGAAAGCAAGCTGTGCTCTGACAGTCTTTCTTATGGAGCGCAGTTCCGCTAATAAAACTCTTTCTGCCTTTCATTGCAAGCGAGCCCGAAAGTGTTTTTATGCTTCATAATGGACTGTAAAAGCAAAGATGCAGTTTGCTGAAAACAAGTTGTTCTTTGACAGTCTTGAATACTGAATGCGGTTCAGTTAATAAAACTGTCTTTCTGGTGCTCATTGCAAACAAACCAGAAAGTGTTTTTCTGTGTTCTACTTGTTAGTATAAACAAATATGCAGTCTGCTGAAAGCAAGCTGTGCTCTGACAGTCTTTCTTATGGAGTGCAGTTCAGCTAATAAAACTCTTTCTGCCTTTCATTGCAAGCGAGCCCGAAAGTGTTTTTATGCTTCATAATGGACTGTAAAAGCAAAGATGCAGTTTGCTGAAAACAAGTTGTTCTTTGACAGTCTTGAATACTGAGTGCGGTTCAGTTAATAAAACTGTCTTTCTGGTGCTCATTGCAAGCAAGCCAGAAAGTGTTTTTCTGTGTTCTAATTGCTAGTATAAACAAATACGCAGTCTGCTGAAAGCAAGCTGTGCTCTGACAGTCTTTCTTATGGAGCGCAGTTCCGCTAATAAAACTCTTTCTGCCTTTCATTGCAAGCGAGCCCGAAAGTGTTTTTATGCTTCATAATGGACTGTAAAAGCAAAGATGCAGTTTGCTGAAAACAAGTTGTTCTTTGACAGTCTTGAATACTAAGTGCGGTTCAGTTAATAAAACTGTCTTTCTGGTGCTCATTGCAAACACGCCAGAAAGTGTTTTTCTGTGTTCCAATTGTTAGTATAAACAAATACGCAATCTGCTGAAAGCAAGCTGTGCTCTGACAGTCTTTCTTATGGAGCGCAGTTCCGCTAATAAAACTCTTTCTGCCTTTCATTGCAAGCGAGCCCGAAAGTGTTTTTATGCTTCATAATGGATTGTAAAAGCAAACATGCAGTTTGCTGAAAACAAGTTTATGTTTGACAGTCTTGAATACTGAGTGCAGTTGAGTTAATAAAACTGTCTTTCTGGTGCTCATTGCAAGCAAGCCAGAAAGTGTTTTTCTGTGTTCCAATTGCTAGTATAAACAAATATGCAGTCTGCTGAAAGCAAGCTGTGCTCTGACAGTCTTTCTTATGGAGTGCAGTTCAGCTAAAAACTCTTTCTGCCTTTCATTGCAAGCAAGCCCGAAAGTGTTTTTATGCTTCATAATGGATTGTAAAAGCAAAGATGCAGTTTGCTGAAAACAAGTTTATCTTTGACAGTCTTGAATACTGAGTGCAGTTGAGTTAATAAAACTGTCTTTCTGGTGCTCATTGCAAGCAAGCCAGAAAGTGTTTTTCTGTGTTCCAATTGCTAGTATAAACAAATATTCAGTCTGCTGAAAGCAAGCTGTGCTCTGACAGTCTTTCTTATGGAGTGCAGTTCAGCTAATAAAACTCTTTCTGCCTTTCATTGCAAGCGAGCCCGAAAGTGTTTTTATGCTTCATAATGGGTTGTAAAAGCAAAGATGCAGTTTGCTGAAAACAAGTTGTTCTTTGACAGTCTTGAATACTGAGTGCAGTTGAGTTAATAAAACTGTCTTTCTGGTGCTCATTGCAAGCAAGCCAGAAAGTGTTTTTCTGTGTTCCAATTGCTAGTATAAACAAATATGCAGTCTGCTGAAAGCAAGCTGTGCTCTGACAGTCTTTCTTATGGAGTGCAGTTCAGCTAATAAAACTCTTTCTGCCTTTCATTGCAAGCGAGCCCGAAAGTGTTTTTATGCTTCATAATGGACTGTAAAAGCAAAGATGCAGTTTGCTGAAAACAAGTTGTTCTTTGACAGTCTTGAATACTAAGTGCGGTTCAGTTAATAAAACTGTCTTTCTGGTGCTCATTGCAAACACGCCAGAAAGTGTTTTTCTGTGTTCCAATTGTTAGTATAAACAAATACGCAATCTGCTGAAAGCAAGCTGTGCTCTGACAGTCTTTCTTATGGAGCGCAGTTCCGCTAATAAAACTCTTTCTGCCTTTCATTGCAAGCGAGCCCGAAAGTGTTTTTATGCTTCATAATGGATTGTAAAAGCAAAGATGCAGTTTGCTGAAAACAAGTTTATCTTTGACAGTCTTGAATACTGAGTGCGGTTCAGTTAATAAAACTGTCTTTCTGGTGCTCATTGCAAACACGCCAGAAAGTGTTTTTCTGTGTTCTACTTGTTAGTATAAACAAATATGCAGTCTGCTGAAAGCAAGCTGTGCTCTGACAGTCTTTCTTATGGAGTGCAGTTCAGCTAAAAACTCTTTCTGCCTTTCATTGCAAGCGAGCCCGAAAGTGTTTTTATGCTTCATAATGGACTGTAAAAGCAAAGATGCAGTTTGCTGAAAACAAGTTGTTCTTTGACAGTCTTGAATACTGAGTGCGGTTCAGTTAATAAAACTGTCTTTCTGGTGCTCATTGCAAGCAAGCCAGAAAGTGTTTTTCTGTGTTCTAATTGCTAGTATAAACAAATACGCAGTCTGCTGAAAGCAAGCTGTGCTCTGACAGTCTTTCTTATGGAGCGCAGTTCCGCTAATAAAACTCTTTCTGCCTTTCATTGCAAGCGAGCCCGAAAGTGTTTTTATGCTTCATAATGGACTGTAAAAGCAAAGATGCAGTTTGCTGAAAACAAGTTGTTCTTTGACAGTCTTGAATACTAAGTGCGGTTCAGTTAATAAAACTGTCTTTCTGGTGCTCATTGCAAACACGCCAGAAAGTGTTTTTCTGTGTTCCAATTGTTAGTATAAACAAATACGCAATCTGCTGAAAGCAAGCTGTGCTCTGACAGTCTTTCTTATGGAGCGCAGTTCCGCTAATAAAACTCTTTCTGCCTTTCATTGCAAGCGAGCCCGAAAGTGTTTTTATGCTTCATAATGGATTGTAAAAGCAAACATGCAGTTTGCTGAAAACAAGTTTATGTTTGACAGTCTTGAATACTGAGTGCAGTTGAGTTAATAAAACTGTCTTTCTGGTGCTCATTGCAAGCAAGCCAGAAAGTGTTTTTCTGTGTTCCAATTGCTAGTATAAACAAATATGCAGTCTGCTGAAAGCAAGCTGTGCTCTGACAGTCTTTCTTATGGAGTGCAGTTCAGCTAAAAACTCTTTCTGCCTTTCATTGCAAGCAAGCCCGAAAGTGTTTTTATGCTTCATAATGGATTGTAAAAGCAAAGATGCAGTTTGCTGAAAACAAGTTTATCTTTGACAGTCTTGAATACTGAGTGCAGTTGAGTTAATAAAACTGTCTTTCTGGTGCTCATTGCAAGCAAGCCAGAAAGTGTTTTTCTGTGTTCCAATTGCTAGTATAAACAAATATGCAGTCTGCTGAAAGCAAGCTGTGCTCTGACAGTCTTTCTTATGGAGTGCAGTTCAGCTAATAAAACTCTTTCTGCCTTTCATTGCAAGCGAGCCCGAAAGTGTTTTTATGCTTCATAATGGGTTGTAAAAGCAAAGATGCAGTTTGCTGAAAACAAGTTGTTCTTTGACAGTCTTGAATACTGAGTGCAGTTGAGTTAATAAAACTGTCTTTCTGGTGCTCATTGCAAGCAAGCCAGAAAGTGTTTTTCTGTGTTCCAATTGCTAGTATAAACAAATATGCAGTCTGCTGAAAGCAAGCTGTGCTCTGACAGTCTTTCTTATGGAGTGCAGTTCAGCTAATAAAACTCTTTCTGCCTTTCATTGCAAGCGAGCCCGAAAGTGTTTTTATGCTTCATAATGGACTGTAAAAGCAAAGATGCAGTTTGCTGAAAACAAGTTGTTCTTTGACAGTCTTGAATACTAAGTGCGGTTCAGTTAATAAAACTGTCTTTCTGGTGCTCATTGCAAACACGCCAGAAAGTGTTTTTCTGTGTTCTACTTGTTAGTATAAACAAATATGCAGTCTGCTGAAAGCAAGCTGTGCTCTGACAGTCTTTCTTATGGAGTGCAGTTCAGCTAATAAAACTCTTTCTGCCTTTCATTGCAAGCGAGCCCGAAAGTGTTTTTATGCTTCATAATGGGTTGTAAAATAAAAGATGCAGTTTGCTGAAAACAAGTTGTTCTTTGACAGTCTTGAATACTGAGTGCGGTTCAGTTAATAAAACTGTCTTTCTGGTGCTCATTGCAAGCAAGCCAGAAAGTGTTTTTCTGTGTTCCAATTGCTAGTATAAAGAAATACGCAGTCTGCTGAAAGCAAGCTGTTCTCTGACAGTCTTTCTTATGGAGTGCAGTTCAGCTAATAAAACTCTTTCTGCCTTTCATTGCAAGCGAGCCCGAAAGTGTTTTTATGCTTCATAATGGACTGTAAAAGCAAAGATGCAGTTTGCTGAAAACAAGTTGTTCTTTGACAGTCTTGAATACTGAGTGCGGTTCAGTTAATAAAACTGTCTTTCTGGTGCTCATTGCAAACAATCCAGAAAGTGTTTTTCTGTGTTCTACTTGTTAGTATAAACAAATATGCAGTCTGCTGAAAGCAAGCTGTGCTCTGACAGTCTTTCTTATGGAGTGCAGTTCAGCTAATAAAACTCTTTCTGCCTTTCATTGCAAGCGAGCCCGAAAGTGTTTTTATGCTTCATAATGGACTGTAAAAGCAAAGATGCAGTTTGCTGAAAACAAGTTGTTCTTTGACAGTCTTGAATACTGAGTGCGGTTCAGTTAATAAAACTGTCTTTCTGGTGCTCATTGCAAACAAACCAGAAAGTGTTTTTCTGTGTTCTACTTGTTAGTATAAACAAATATGCAGTCTGCTGAAAGCAAGCTGTGCTCTGACAGTCTTTCTTATGGAGTGCAGTTCAGCTAATTAAACTCTTTCTGCCTTTCATTGCAAGCGAGCCCGAAAGTGTTTTTATGCTTCATAATGGGTTGTAAAAGCAAAGATGCAGTTTGCTGAAAACAAGTTGTTCTTTGACAGTCTTGAATACTAAGTGCGGTTCAGTTAATAAAACTGTCTTTCTGGTGCTCATTGCAAAAACGCCAGAAAGTGTTTTTCTGTGTTCCAATTGCTAGTATAAAGAAATACGCAGTCTGCTGAAAGCAAGCTGTTCTCTGACAGTCTTTCTTATGGAGTGCAGTTCAGCTAATAAAACTCTTTCTGCCTTTCATTGCAAGCGAGCCCGAAAGTGTTTTTATGCTTCATAATGGACTGTAAAAGCAAAGATGCAGTTTGCTGAAAACAAGTTGTTCTTTGACAGTCTTGAATACTGAGTGCGGTTCAGTTAATAAAACTGTCTTTCTGGTGCTCATTGCAAGCAAGCCAGAAAGTGTTTTTCTGTGTTCCAATTGCTAGTATAAAGAAATACGCAGTCTGCTGAAAGCAAGCTGTTCTCTGACAGTCTTTCTTATGGAGTGCAGTTCAGCTAATAAAACTCTTTCTGCATTTCATTGCAAGCGAGCCCGAAAGTGTTTTTATGCTTCATAATGGACTGTAAAAGCAAAGATGCAGTTTGCTGAAAACAAGTTGTTCTTTGACAGTCTTGAATACTGAGTGCGGTTCAGTTAATAAAACTGTCTTTCTGGTGCTCATTGCAAACAAACCAGAAAGTGTTTTTCTGTGTTCT
Source organism: Hoplias malabaricus (assembly GCF_029633855.1). Taxonomy (NCBI): domain Eukaryota; kingdom Metazoa; phylum Chordata; class Actinopteri; order Characiformes; family Erythrinidae; genus Hoplias; species Hoplias malabaricus. Next base: position 124,807 of record NW_027101012.1, read on the forward strand.
ACTTGTTAGTATAAACAAATATGCAGTCTGCTGAAAGCAAGCTGTGCTCTGACAGTCTTTCTTATGGAGTGCAGTTCAGCTAATAAAACTCTTTCTGCCTTTCATTGCAAGCGAGCCCGAAAGTGTTTTTATGCTTCATAATGGGTTGTAAAAGCAAAGATGCAGTTTGCTGAAAACAAGTTGTTCTTTGACAGTCTTGAATACTGAGTGCGGTTCAGTTAATAAAACTGTCTTTCTGGTGCTCATTGCAAGCAAGCCAGAAAGTGTTTTTCTGTGTTCCAATTGCTAGTATAAAGAAATACGCAGTCTGCTGAAAGCAAGCTCTTCTATGACAGTCTTTCTTATGGAGTGCAGTTCAGCTAATAAAACTCTTTCTGCCTTTCATTGCAAGCGAGCCCGGAAGTGTTTTTATGCTTCATAATGGACTGTAAAAGCAAAGATGCAGTTTGCTGAAAACAAGTTGTTCTTTGACAGTCTTGAATACTGAGTGCGGTTCAGTTAATAAAACTGTCTTTCTGGTGCTCATTGCAAACAAACCAGAAAGTGTTTTTCTGTGTTCTACTTGTTAGTATAAACAAATATGCAGTCTGCTGAAAGCAAGCTGTGCTCTGACAGTCTTTCTTATGGAGTGCAGTTCAGCTAAAAACTCTTTCTGCCTTTCATTGCAAGCAAGCCCGAAAGTGTTTTTATGCTTCATAATGGATTGTAAAAGCAAAGATGCAGTTTGCTGAAAACAAGTTTATCTTTGACAGTCTTGAATACTGAGTGCAGTTGAGTTAATAAAACTGTCTTTCTGGTGCTCATTGCAAGCAAGCCAGAAAGTGTTTTTCTGTGTTCCAATTGCTAGTATAAACAAATATGCAGTCTGCTGAAAGCAAGCTGTGCTCTGACAGTCTTTCTTATGGAGTGCAGTTCAGCTAATAAAACTCTTTCTGCCTTTCATTGCAAGCGAGCCCGAAAGTGTTTTTATGCTTCATAATGGGTTGTAAAAGCAAAGATGCAGTTTGCTGAAAACAAGTTGTTCTTTGACAGTCTTGAATACTGAGTGCGGTTCAGTTAATAAAACTGTCTTTCTGGTGCTCATTGCAAGCAAGCCAGAAAGTGTTTTTCTGTGTTCCAATTGCTAGTATAAAGAAATACGCAGTCTGCTGAAAGCAAGCTGTTCTCTGACAGTCTTTCTTATGGAGTGCAGTTCAGCTAATAAAACTCTTTCTGCCTTTCATTGCAAGCGAGCCCGAAAGTGTTTTTATGCTTCATAATGGACTGTAAAAGCAAAAATGCAGTTTGCTGAAAACAAGTTTATCTTTGACAGTCTTGAATACTGAGTGCAGTTGAGTTAATAAAACTGTCTTTCTGGTGCTCATTGCAAGCAAGCCAGAAAGTGTTTTTCTGTGTTCCAATTGCTAGTATAAACAAATATGCAGTCTGCTGAAAGCAAGCTGTGCTCTGACAGTCTTTCTTATGGAGTGCAGTTCAGCTAATAAAACTCTTTCTGCCTTTCATTGCAAGCGAGCCCGAAAGTGTTTTTATGCTTCATAATGGACTGTAAAAGCAAAGATGCAGTTTGCTGAAAACAAGTTGTTCTTTGACAGTCTTGAATACTGAGTGCGGTTCAGTTAATAAAACTGTCTTTCTGGTGCTCATTGCAAACACGCCAGAAAGTGTTTTTCTGTGTTCCAATTGTTAATATAAACAAATACGCAGTCTGCTGAAAGCAAGCTGTGCTCTGACAGTCTTTCTTATGGAGCGCAGTTCCGCTAATAAAACTCTTTCTGCCTTTCATTGCAAGCGAGCCCGAAAGTGTTTTTATGCTTCATAATGGACTGTAAAAGCAAAGATGCAGTTTGCTGAAAACAAGTTGTTCTTTGACAGTCTTGAATACTGAATGCGGTTCAGTTAATAAAACTGTCTTTCTGGTGCTCATTGCAAACAAACCAGAAAGTGTTTTTCTGTGTTCTACTTGTTAGTATAAACAAATATGCAGTCTGCTGAAAGCAAGCTGTGCTCTGACAGTCTTTCTTATGGAGTGCAGTTCAGCTAATAAAACTCTTTCTGCCTTTCATTGCAAGCGAGCCCGAAAGTGTTTTTATGCTTCATAATGGACTGTAAAAGCAAAGATGCAGTTTGCTGAAAACAAGTTGTTCTTTGACAGTCTTGAATACTGAGTGCGGTTCAGTTAATAAAACTGTCTTTCTGGTGCTCATTGCAAGCAAGCCAGAAAGTGTTTTTCTGTGTTCTAATTGCTAGTATAAACAAATACGCAGTCTGCTGAAAGCAAGCTGTGCTCTGACAGTCTTTCTTATGGAGCGCAGTTCCGCTAATAAAACTCTTTCTGCCTTTCATTGCAAGCGAGCCCGAAAGTGTTTTTATGCTTCATAATGGACTGTAAAAGCAAAGATGCAGTTTGCTGAAAACAAGTTGTTCTTTGACAGTCTTGAATACTAAGTGCGGTTCAGTTAATAAAACTGTCTTTCTGGTGCTCATTGCAAACACGCCAGAAAGTGTTTTTCTGTGTTCCAATTGTTAGTATAAACAAATACGCAATCTGCTGAAAGCAAGCTGTGCTCTGACAGTCTTTCTTATGGAGCGCAGTTCCGCTAATAAAACTCTTTCTGCCTTTCATTGCAAGCGAGCCCGAAAGTGTTTTTATGCTTCATAATGGATTGTAAAAGCAAACATGCAGTTTGCTGAAAACAAGTTTATGTTTGACAGTCTTGAATACTGAGTGCAGTTGAGTTAATAAAACTGTCTTTCTGGTGCTCATTGCAAGCAAGCCAGAAAGTGTTTTTCTGTGTTCCAATTGCTAGTATAAACAAATATGCAGTCTGCTGAAAGCAAGCTGTGCTCTGACAGTCTTTCTTATGGAGTGCAGTTCAGCTAAAAACTCTTTCTGCCTTTCATTGCAAGCAAGCCCGAAAGTGTTTTTATGCTTCATAATGGATTGTAAAAGCAAAGATGCAGTTTGCTGAAAACAAGTTTATCTTTGACAGTCTTGAATACTGAGTGCAGTTGAGTTAATAAAACTGTCTTTCTGGTGCTCATTGCAAGCAAGCCAGAAAGTGTTTTTCTGTGTTCCAATTGCTAGTATAAACAAATATTCAGTCTGCTGAAAGCAAGCTGTGCTCTGACAGTCTTTCTTATGGAGTGCAGTTCAGCTAATAAAACTCTTTCTGCCTTTCATTGCAAGCGAGCCCGAAAGTGTTTTTATGCTTCATAATGGGTTGTAAAAGCAAAGATGCAGTTTGCTGAAAACAAGTTGTTCTTTGACAGTCTTGAATACTGAGTGCAGTTGAGTTAATAAAACTGTCTTTCTGGTGCTCATTGCAAGCAAGCCAGAAAGTGTTTTTCTGTGTTCCAATTGCTAGTATAAACAAATATGCAGTCTGCTGAAAGCAAGCTGTGCTCTGACAGTCTTTCTTATGGAGTGCAGTTCAGCTAATAAAACTCTTTCTGCCTTTCATTGCAAGCGAGCCCGAAAGTGTTTTTATGCTTCATAATGGACTGTAAAAGCAAAGATGCAGTTTGCTGAAAACAAGTTGTTCTTTGACAGTCTTGAATACTAAGTGCGGTTCAGTTAATAAAACTGTCTTTCTGGTGCTCATTGCAAACACGCCAGAAAGTGTTTTTCTGTGTTCCAATTGTTAGTATAAACAAATACGCAATCTGCTGAAAGCAAGCTGTGCTCTGACAGTCTTTCTTATGGAGCGCAGTTCCGCTAATAAAACTCTTTCTGCCTTTCATTGCAAGCGAGCCCGAAAGTGTTTTTATGCTTCATAATGGATTGTAAAAGCAAAGATGCAGTTTGCTGAAAACAAGTTTATCTTTGACAGTCTTGAATACTGAGTGCGGTTCAGTTAATAAAACTGTCTTTCTGGTGCTCATTGCAAACACGCCAGAAAGTGTTTTTCTGTGTTCTACTTGTTAGTATAAACAAATATGCAGTCTGCTGAAAGCAAGCTGTGCTCTGACAGTCTTTCTTATGGAGTGCAGTTCAGCTAAAAACTCTTTCTGCCTTTCATTGCAAGCGAGCCCGAAAGTGTTTTTATGCTTCATAATGGACTGTAAAAGCAAAGATGCAGTTTGCTGAAAACAAGTTGTTCTTTGACAGTCTTGAATACTGAGTGCGGTTCAGTTAATAAAACTGTCTTTCTGGTGCTCATTGCAAGCAAGCCAGAAAGTGTTTTTCTGTGTTCTAATTGCTAGTATAAACAAATACGCAGTCTGCTGAAAGCAAGCTGTGCTCTGACAGTCTTTCTTATGGAGCGCAGTTCCGCTAATAAAACTCTTTCTGCCTTTCATTGCAAGCGAGCCCGAAAGTGTTTTTATGCTTCATAATGGACTGTAAAAGCAAAGATGCAGTTTGCTGAAAACAAGTTGTTCTTTGACAGTCTTGAATACTAAGTGCGGTTCAGTTAATAAAACTGTCTTTCTGGTGCTCATTGCAAACACGCCAGAAAGTGTTTTTCTGTGTTCCAATTGTTAGTATAAACAAATACGCAATCTGCTGAAAGCAAGCTGTGCTCTGACAGTCTTTCTTATGGAGCGCAGTTCCGCTAATAAAACTCTTTCTGCCTTTCATTGCAAGCGAGCCCGAAAGTGTTTTTATGCTTCATAATGGATTGTAAAAGCAAACATGCAGTTTGCTGAAAACAAGTTTATGTTTGACAGTCTTGAATACTGAGTGCAGTTGAGTTAATAAAACTGTCTTTCTGGTGCTCATTGCAAGCAAGCCAGAAAGTGTTTTTCTGTGTTCCAATTGCTAGTATAAACAAATATGCAGTCTGCTGAAAGCAAGCTGTGCTCTGACAGTCTTTCTTATGGAGTGCAGTTCAGCTAAAAACTCTTTCTGCCTTTCATTGCAAGCAAGCCCGAAAGTGTTTTTATGCTTCATAATGGATTGTAAAAGCAAAGATGCAGTTTGCTGAAAACAAGTTTATCTTTGACAGTCTTGAATACTGAGTGCAGTTGAGTTAATAAAACTGTCTTTCTGGTGCTCATTGCAAGCAAGCCAGAAAGTGTTTTTCTGTGTTCCAATTGCTAGTATAAACAAATATGCAGTCTGCTGAAAGCAAGCTGTGCTCTGACAGTCTTTCTTATGGAGTGCAGTTCAGCTAATAAAACTCTTTCTGCCTTTCATTGCAAGCGAGCCCGAAAGTGTTTTTATGCTTCATAATGGGTTGTAAAAGCAAAGATGCAGTTTGCTGAAAACAAGTTGTTCTTTGACAGTCTTGAATACTGAGTGCAGTTGAGTTAATAAAACTGTCTTTCTGGTGCTCATTGCAAGCAAGCCAGAAAGTGTTTTTCTGTGTTCCAATTGCTAGTATAAACAAATATGCAGTCTGCTGAAAGCAAGCTGTGCTCTGACAGTCTTTCTTATGGAGTGCAGTTCAGCTAATAAAACTCTTTCTGCCTTTCATTGCAAGCGAGCCCGAAAGTGTTTTTATGCTTCATAATGGACTGTAAAAGCAAAGATGCAGTTTGCTGAAAACAAGTTGTTCTTTGACAGTCTTGAATACTGAGTGCGGTTCAGTTAATAAAACTGTCTTTCTGGTGCTCATTGCAAACACGCCAGAAAGTGTTTTTCTGTGTTCCAATTGTTAGTATAAACAAATACGCAGTCTGCTGAAAGCAAGCTGTGCTCTGACAGTCTTTCTTATGGAGCGCAGTTCCGCTAATAAAACTCTTTCTGCCTTTCATTGCAAGCGAGCCCGAAAGTGTTTTTATGCTTCATAATGGACTGTAAAAGCAAAGATGCAGTTTGCTGAAAACAAGTTGTTCTTTGACAGTCTTGAATACTGAATGCGGTTCAGTTAATAAAACTGTCTTTCTGGTGCTCATTGCAAACAAACCAGAAAGTGTTTTTCTGTGTTCTACTTGTTAGTATAAACAAATATGCAGTCTGCTGAAAGCAAGCTGTGCTCTGACAGTCTTTCTTATGGAGCGCAGTTCCGCTAATAAAACTCTTTCTGCCTTTCATTGCAAGCGAGCCCGAAAGTGTTTTTATGCTTCATAATGGGTTGTAAAAGCAAAGATGCAGTTTGCTGAAAACAAGTTGTTCTTTGACAGTCTTGAATACTGAGTGCGGTTCAGTTAATAAAACTGTCTTTCTGGTGCTCATTGCAAGCAAGCCAGAAAGTGTTTTTCTGTGTTCCAATTGCTAGTATAAAGAAATATGCAGTCTGCTGAAAGCAAGCTGTTCTCTGACAGTCTTTCTTATGGAGTGCAGTTCAGCTAATAAAACTCTTTCTGCCTTTCATTGCAAGCGAGCCCGAAAGTGTTTTTATGCTTCATAATGGACTGTAAAAGCAAAGATGCAGTTTGCTGAAAACAAGTTGTTCTTTGACAGTCTTGAATACTAAGTGCGGTTCAGTTAATAAAACTGTCTTTCTGGTGCTCATTGCAAAAACGCCAGAAAGTGTTTTTCTGTGTTCCAATTGCTAGTATAAAGAAATACGCAGTCTGCTGAAAGCAAGCTGTTCTCTGACAGTCTTTCTTATGGAGTGCAGTTCAGCTAATAAAACTCTTTCTGCCTTTCATTGCAAGCGAGCCCGAAAGTGTTTTTATGCTTCATAATGGATTGTAAAAGCAAAGATGCAGTTTGCTGAAAACAAGTTTATCTTTGACAGTCTTGAATACTGAGTGCAGTTGAGTTAATAAAACTGTCTTTCTGGTGCTCATTGCAAGCAAGCCAGAAAGTGTTTTTCTGTGTTCCAATTGCTAGTATAAACAAATATGCAGTCTGCTGAAAGCAAGCTGTGCTCTGACAGTCTTTCTTATGGAGTGCAGTTCAGCTAATAAAACTCTTTCTGCCTTTCATTGCAAGCGAGCCCGAAAGTGTTTTTATGCTTCATAATGGACTGTAAAAGCAAAGATGCAGTTTGCTGAAAACAAGTTGTTCTTTGACAGTCTTGAATACTGAGTGCGGTTCAGTTAATAAAACTGTCTTTCTGGTGCTCATTGCAAACGAACCAGAAAGTGTTTTTCTGTGTTCTACTTGTTAGTATAAACAAATATGCAGTCTGCTGAAAGCAAGCTGTGCTCTGACAGTCTTTCTTATGGAGTGCAGTTCAGCTAATAAAACTCTTTCTGCCTTTCATTGCAAGCGAGCCCGAAAGTGTTTTTATGCTTCATAATGGGTTGTAAAAGCAAAGATGCAGTTTGCTGAAAACAAGTTGTTCTTTGACAGTCTTGAATACTGAGTGCGGTTCAGTTAATAAAACTGTCTTTCTGGTGCTCATTGCAAGCAAGCCAGAAAGTGTTTTTCTGTGTTCCAATTGCTAGTATAAAGAAATACGCAGTCTGCTGAAAGCAAGCTCTTCTCTGACAGTCTTTCTTATGGAGTGCAGTTCAGCTAATAAAACTCTTTCTGCCTTTCATTGCAAGCGAGCCCGGAAGTGTTTTTATGCTTCATAATGGACTGTAAAAGCAAAGATGCAGTTTGCTGAAAACAAGTTGTTCTTTGACAGTCTTGAATACTGAGTGCGGTTCAGTTAATAAAACTGTCTTTCTGGTGCTCATTGCAAACGAACCAGAAAGTGTTTTTCTGTGTTCTACTTGTTAGTATAAACAAATATGCAGTCTGCTGAAAGCAAGCTGTTCTCTGACAGTCTTTCTTATGGAGTGCAGTTCAGCTAATAAAACTCTTTCTGCCTTTCATTGCAAGCGAGCCCGAAAGTGTTTTTATGCTTCATAATGGACTGTAAAAGCAAAGATGCAGTTTGCTGAAAACAAGTTGTTCTTTGACAGTCTTGAATACTGAGTGCGGTTCAGTTAATAAAACTGTCTTTCTGGTGCTCATTGCAAACAAACCAGAAAGTGTTTTTCTGTGTTCTACTTGTTAGTATAAACAAATATGCAGTCTGCTGAAAGCAAGCTGTGCTCTGACAGTCTTTCTTATGGAGCGCAGTTCAGCTAATAAAACTCTTTCTGCCTTTCATTGCAAGCGAGCCCGAAAGTGTTTTTATGCTTCATAATGGGTTGTAAAAGCAAAGATGCAGTTTGCTGAAAACAAGTTGTTCTTTGACAGTCTTGAATACTGAGTGCGGTTCAGTTAATAAAACTGTCTTTCTGGTGCTCATTGCAAGCAAGCCAGAAAGTGTTTTTCTGTGTTCCAATTGCTAGTATAAAGAAATATGCAGTCTGCTGAAAGCAAGCTGTGCTCTGACAGTCTTTCTTATGGAGCGCAGTTCCGCTAATAAAACTCTTTCTGCCTTTCATTGCAAGCGAGCCCGAAAGTGTTTTTATGCTTCATAATGGACTGTAAAAGCAAAGATGCAGTTTGCTGAAAACAAGTTGTTCTTTGACAGTCTTGAATACTAAGTGCGGTTCAGTTAATAAAACTGTCTTTCTGGTGCTCATTGCAAAAACGCCAGAAAGTGTTTTTCTGTGTTCCAATTGCTAGTATAAAGAAATACGCAGTCTGCTGAAAGCAAGCTGTTCTCTGACAGTCTTTCTTATGGAGTGCAGTTCAGCTAATAAAACTCTTTCTGCCTTTCATTGCAAGCGAGCCCGAAAGTGTTTTTATGCTTCATAATGGACTGTAAAAGCAAAGATGCAGTTTGCTGAAAACAAGTTGTTCTTTGACAGTCTTGAATACTAAGTGCGGTTCAGTTAATAAAACTGTCTTTCTGGTGCTCATTGCAAACACGCCAGAAAGTGTTTTTCTGTGTTCCAATTGCTAGTATAAAGAAATACGCAGTCTGCTGAAAGCAAGCTGTTCTCTGACAGTCTTTCTTATGGAGTGCAGTTCAGCTAATAAAACTCTTTCTGCCTTTCATTGCAAGCGAGCCCGAAAGTGTTTTTATGCTTCATAATGGGTTGTAAAAGCAAAGATGCAGTTTGCTGAAAACAAGTTGTTCTTTGACAGTCTTGAATACTAAGTGCGGTTCAGTTAATAAAACTGTCTTTCTGGTGCTCATTGCAAACACGCCAGAAAGTGTTTTTCTGTGTTCCAATTGCTAGTATAAAGAAATACGCAGTCTGCTGAAAGCAAGCTGTTCTCTGACAGTCTTTCTTATGGAGCGCAGTTCCGCTAATAAAACTCTTTCTGCCTTTCATTGCAAGCGAGCCCGAAAGTGTTTTTATGCTTCATAATGGACTGTAAAAGCAAAGATGCAGTTTGCTGAAAACAAGTTGTTCTTTGACAGTCTTGAATACTAAGTGCGGTTCAGTTAATAAAACTGTCTTTCTGGTGCTCATTGCAAACAAACCAGAAAGTGTTTTTCTGTGTTCTACTTGTTAGTATAAACAAATATGCAGTCTGCTGAAAGCAAGCTGTGCTCTGACAGTCTTTCTTATGGAGCGCAGTTCAGCTAATAAAACTCTTTCTGCCTTTCATTGCAAGCGAGCCCGAAAGTGTTTTTATGCTTCATAATGGGTTGTAAAAGCAAAGATGCAGTTTGCTGAAAACAAGTTGTTCTTTGACAGTCTTGAATACTGAGTGCGGTTCAGTTAATAAAACTGTCTTTCTGGTGCTCATTGCAAACACGCCAGAAAGTGTTTTTCTGTGTTCCAATTGCTAGTATAAGGAAATACGCAGTCTGCTGAAAGCAAGCTGTTCTCTGACAGTCTTTCTTATGGAGTGCAGTTCAGCTAATAAAACTCTTTCTGCCTTTCATTGCAAGCGAGCCCGAAAGTGTTTTTATGCTTCATAATGGACTGTAAAAGCAAAGATGCAGTTTGCTGAAAACAAGTTGTTCTTTGACAGTCTTGAATACTAAGTGCGGTTCAGTTAATAAAACTGTCTTTCTGGTGCTCATTGCAAACACGCCAGAAAGTGTTTTTCTGTGTTCTAATTGTTAGTATAAACAAATACGCAATCTGCTGAAAGCAAGCTGTGCTCTGACAGTCTTTCTTATGGAGCGCAGTTCCGCTAATAAAACTCTTTCTGCCTTTCATTGCAAGCGAGCCCGAAAGTGTTTTTATGCTTCATAATGGATTGTAAAAGCAAAGATGCAGTTTGCTGAAAACAAGTTTATCTTTGACAGTCTTGAATACTGAGTGCAGTTGAGTTAATAAAACTGTCTTTCTGGTGCTCATTGCAAGCAAGCCAGAAAGTGTTTTTCTGTGTTCCAATTGCTAGTATAAACAAATATGCAGTCTGCTGAAAGCAAGCTGTGCTCTGACAGTCTTTCTTATGGAGTGCAGTTCAGCTAATAAAACTCTTTCTGCCTTTCATTGCAAGCGAGCCCGAAAGTGTTTTTATGCTTCATAATGGACTGTAAAAGCAAAGATGCAGTTTGCTGAAAACAAGTTGTTCTTTGACAGTCTTGAATACTAAGTGCGGTTCAGTTAATAAAACTGTCTTTCTGGTGCTCATTGCAAACACGCCAGAAAGTGTTTTTCTGTGTTCCAATTGCTAGTATAAGGAAATACGCAGTCTGCTGAAAGCAAGCTGTTCTCTGACAGTCTTTCTTATGGAGTGCAGTTCAGCTAATAAAACTCTTTCTGCCTTTCATTGCAAGCGAGCCCGAAAGTGTTTTTATGCTTCATAATGGACTGTAAAAGCAAAGATGCAGTTTGCTGAAAACAAGTTGTTCTTTGACAGTCTTGAATACTAAGTGCGGTTCAGTTAATAAAACTGTCTTTCTGGTGCTCATTGCAAGCAAGCCAGAAAGTGTTTTTCTGTGTTCCAATTGCTAGTATAAAGAAATATGCAGTCTGCTGAAAGCAAGCTGTGCTCTGACAGTCTTTCTTATGGAGCGCAGTTCCGCTAATAAAACTCTTTCTGCCTTTCATTGCAAGCGAGCCCGAAAGTGTTTTTATGCTTCATAATGGACTGTAAAAGCAAAGATGCAGTTTGCTGAAAACAAGTTGTTCTTTGACAGTCTTGAATACTAAGTGCGGTTCAGTTAATAAAACTGTCTTTCTGGTGCTCATTGCAAAAACGCCAGAAAGTGTTTTTCTGTGTTCCAATTGCTAGTATAAAGAAATACGCAGTCTGCTGAAAGCAAGCTGTTCTCTGACAGTCTTTCTTATGGAGTGCAGTTCAGCTAATAAAACTCTTTCTGCCTTTCATTGCAAGCGAGCCCGAAAGTGTTTTTATGCTTCATAATGGACTGTAAAAGCAAAGATGCAGTTTGCTGAAAACAAGTTGTTCTTTGACAGTCTTGAATACTAAGTGCGGTTCAGTTAATAAAACTGTCTTTCTGGTGCTCATTGCAAACACGCCAGAAAGTGTTTTTCTGTGTTCCAATTGCTAGTATAAGGAAATACGCAGTCTGCTGAAAGCAAGCTGTTCTCTGACAGTCTTTCTTATGGAGTGCAGTTCAGCTAATAAAACTCTTTCTGCCTTTCATTGCAAGCGAGCCCGAAAGTGTTTTTATGCTTCATAATGGACTGTAAAAGCAAAGATGCAGTTTGCTGAAAACAAGTTGTTCTTTGACAGTCTTGAATACTAAGTGCGGTTCAGTTAATAAAACTGTCTTTCTGGTGCTCATTGCAAACACGCCAGAAAGTGTTTTTCTGTGTTCCAATTGCTAGTATAAACAAATATGCAGTCTGCTGAAAGCAAGCTGTGCTCTGACAGTCTTTCTTATGGAGTGCAGTTCAGCTAATAAAACTCTTTCTGCCTTTCATTGCAAGCGAGCCCGAAAGTGTTTTTATGCTTCATAATGGGTTGTAAAAGCAAAGATGCAGTTTGCTGAAAACAAGTTGTTCTTTGACAGTCTTGAATACTGAGTGCAGTTGAGTTAATAAAACTGTCTTTCTGGTGCTCATTGCAAGCAAGCCAGAAAGTGTTTTTCTGTGTTCCAATTGCTAGTATAAACAAATATGCAGTCTGCTGAAAGCAAGCTGTGCTCTGACAGTCTTTCTTATGGAGCGCAGTTCCGCTAATAAAACTCTTTCTGCCTTTCATTGCAAGCGAGCCCGAAAGTGTTTTTATGCTTCATAATGGACTGTAAAAGCAAAGATGCAGTTTGCTGAAAACAAGTTGTTCTTTGACAGTCTTGAATACTGAATGCGGTTCAGTTAATAAAACTGTCTTTCTGGTGCTCATTGCAAACAAACCAGAAAGTGTTTTTCTGTGTTCTACTTGTTAGTATAAACAAATATGCAGTCTGCTGAAAGCAAGCTGTGCTCTGACAGTCTTTCTTATGGAGTGCAGTTCAGCTAATAAAACTCTTTCTGCCTTTCATTGCAAGCGAGCCCGAAAGTGTTTTTATGCTTCATAATGGACTGTAAAAGCAAAGATGCAGTTTGCTGAAAACAAGTTGTTCTTTGACAGTCTTGAATACTGAGTGCGGTTCAGTTAATAAAACTGTCTTTCTGGTGCTCATTGCAAGCAAGCCAGAAAGTGTTTTTCTGTGTTCTAATTGCTAGTATAAACAAATACGCAGTCTGCTGAAAGCAAGCTGTGCTCTGACAGTCTTTCTTATGGAGCGCAGTTCCGCTAATAAAACTCTTTCTGCCTTTCATTGCAAGCGAGCCCGAAAGTGTTTTTATGCTTCATAATGGACTGTAAAAGCAAAGATGCAGTTTGCTGAAAACAAGTTGTTCTTTGACAGTCTTGGATACTAAGTGCGGTTCAGTTAATAAAACTGTCTTTCTGGTGCTCATTGCAAACACGCCAGAAAGTGTTTTTCTGTGTTCCAATTGTTAGTATAAACAAATACGCAATCTGCTGAAAGCAAGCTGTGCTCTGACAGTCTTTCTTATGGAGCGCAGTTCCGCTAATAAAACTCTTTCTGCCTTTCATTGCAAGCGAGCCCGAAAGTGTTTTTATGCTTCATAATGGATTGTAAAAGCAAACATGCAGTTTGCTGAAAACAAGTTTATGTTTGACAGTCTTGAATACTGAGTGCAGTTGAGTTAATAAAACTGTCTTTCTGGTGCTCATTGCAAGCAAGCCAGAAAGTGTTTTTCTGTGTTCCAATTGCTAGTATAAACAAATATGCAGTCTGCTGAAAGCAAGCTGTGCTCTGACAGTCTTTCTTATGGAGTGCAGTTCAGCTAAAAACTCTTTCTGCCTTTCATTGCAAGCAAGCCCGAAAGTGTTTTTATGCTTCATAATGGATTGTAAAAGCAAAGATGCAGTTTGCTGAAAACAAGTTTATCTTTGACAGTCTTGAATACTGAGTGCAGTTGAGTTAATAAAACTGTCTTTCTGGTGCTCATTGCAAGCAAGCCAGAAAGTGTTTTTCTGTGTTCCAATTGCTAGTATAAACAAATATGCAGTCTGCTGAAAGCAAGCTGTGCTCTGACAGTCTTTCTTATGGAGTGCAGTTCAGCTAATAAAACTCTTTCTGCCTTTCATTGCAAGCGAGCCCGAAAGTGTTTTTATGCTTCATAATGGGTTGTAAAAGCAAAGATGCAGTTTGCTGAAAACAAGTTGTTCTTTGACAGTCTTGAATACTGAGTGCAGTTGAGTTAATAAAACTGTCTTTCTGGTGCTCATTGCAAGCAAGCCAGAAAGTGTTTTTCTGTGTTCCAATTGCTAGTATAAACAAATATGCAGTCTGCTGAAAGCAAGCTGTGCTCTGACAGTCTTTCTTATGGAGTGCAGTTCAGCTAATAAAACTCTTTCTGCCTTTCATTGCAAGCGAGCCCGAAAGTGTTTTTATGCTTCATAATGGACTGTAAAAGCAAAGATGCAGTTTGCTGAAAACAAGTTGTTCTTTGACAGTCTTGAATACTGAGTGCGGTTCAGTTAATAAAACTGTCTTTCTGGTGCTCATTGCAAACACGCCAGAAAGTGTTTTTCTGTGTTCCAATTGTTAGTATAAACAAATACGCAGTCTGCTGAAAGCAAGCTGTGCTCTGACAGTCTTTCTTATGGAGCGCAGTTCCGCTAATAAAACTCTTTCTGCCTTTCATTGCAAGCGAGCCCGAAAGTGTTTTTATGCTTCATAATGGACTGTAAAAGCAAAGATGCAGTTTGCTGAAAACAAGTTGTTCTTTGACAGTCTTGAATACTGAATGCGGTTCAGTTAATAAAACTGTCTTTCTGGTGCTCATTGCAAACAAACCAGAAAGTGTTTTTCTGTGTTCTACTTGTTAGTATAAACAAATATGCAGTCTGCTGAAAGCAAGCTGTGCTCTGACAGTCTTTCTTATGGAGTGCAGTTCAGCTAATAAAACTCTTTCTGCCTTTCATTGCAAGCGAGCCCGAAAGTGTTTTTATGCTTCATAATGGACTGTAAAAGCAAAGATGCAGTTTGCTGAAAACAAGTTGTTCTTTGACAGTCTTGGATACTAAGTGCGGTTCAGTTAATAAAACTGTCTTTCTGGTGCTCATTGCAAACACGCCAGAAAGTGTTTTTCTGTGTTCCAATTGTTAGTATAAACAAATACGCAATCTGCTGAAAGCAAGCTGTGCTCTGACAGTCTTTCTTATGGAGCGCAGTTCCGCTAATAAAACTCTTTCTGCCTTTCATTGCAAGCGAGCCCGAAAGTGTTTTTATGCTTCATAATGGATTGTAAAAGCAAACATGCAGTTTGCTGAAAACAAGTTTATGTTTGACAGTCTTGAATACTGAGTGCAGTTGAGTTAATAAAACTGTCTTTCTGGTGCTCATTGCAAGCAAGCCAGAAAGTGTTTTTCTGTGTTCCAATTGCTAGTATAAACAAATATGCAGTCTGCTGAAAGCAAGCTGTGCTCTGACAGTCTTTCTTATGGAGTGCAGTTCAGCTAATAAAACTCTTTCTGCCTTTCATTGCAAGCGAGCCCGAAAGTGTTTTTATGCTTCATAATGAACTGTAAAAGCAAAGATGCAGTTTGCTGAAAACAAGTTGTTCTTTGACAGTCTTGAATACTGAGTGCGGTTCAGTTAATAAAACTGTCTTTCTGGTGCTCATTGCAAACACGCCAGAAAGTGTTTTTCTGTGTTCTACTTGTTAGTATAAAGAAATATGCAGTCTGCTGAAAGCAAGCTGTGCTCTGACAGTCTTTCTTATGGAGTGCAGTTCAGCTAAAAACTCTTTCTGCCTTTCATTGCAAGCAAGCCCGAAAGTGTTTTTATGCTTCATAATGGATTGTAAAAGCAAAGATGCAGTTTGCTGAAAACAAGTTTATCTTTGACAGTCTTGAATACTGAGTGCAGTTGAGTTAATAAAACTGTCTTTCTGGTGCTCATTGCAAGCAAGCCAGAAAGTGTTTTTCTGTGTTCCAATTGCTAGTATAAACAAATATGCAGTCTGCTGAAAGCAAGCTGTGCTCTGACAGTCTTTCTTATGGAGTGCAGTTCAGCTAATAAAACTCTTTCTGCCTTTCATTGCAAGCGAGCCCGAAAGTGTTTTTATGCTTCATAATGGGTTGTAAAAGCAAAGATGCAGTTTGCTGAAAACAAGTTGTTCTTTGACAGTCTTGAATACTGAGTGCGGTTCAGTTAATAAAACTGTCTTTCTGGTGCTCATTGCAAGCAAGCCAGAAAGTGTTTTTCTGTGTTCCAATTGCTAGTATAAAGAAATACGCAGTCTGCTGAAAGCAAGCTGTTCTCTGACAGTCTTTCTTATGGAGTGCAGTTCAGCTAATAAAACTCTTTCTGCCTTTCATTGCAAGCGAGCCCGAAAGTGTTTTTATGCTTCATAATGGACTGTAAAAGCAAAAATGCAGTTTGCTGAAAACAAGTTGTTCTTTGACAGTCTTGAATACTAAGTGCGGTTCAGTTAATAAAACTGTCTTTCTGGTGCTCATTGCAAACACGCCAGAAAGTGTTTTTCTGTGTTCCAATTGTTAGTATAAACAAATACGCAGTCTGCTGAAAGCAAGCTGTGCTCTGACAGTCTTTCTTATGGAGCGCAGTTCCGCTAATAAAACTCTTTCTGCCTTTCATTGCAAGCGAGCCCGAAAGTGTTTTTATGCTTCATAATGGACTGTAAAAGCAAAGATGCAGTTTGCTGAAAACAAGTTGTTCTTTGACAGTCTTGAATACTGAATGCGGTTCAGTTAATAAAACTGTCTTTCTGGTGCTCATTGCAAACAAACCAGAAAGTGTTTTTCTGTGTTCTAATTGTTAGTATAAACAAATATGCAGTCTGCTGAAAGCAAGCTGTGCTCTGACAGTCTTTCTTATGGAGTGCAGTTCAGCTAATAAAACTCTTTCTGCCTTTCATTGCAAGCGAGCCCGAAAGTGTTTTTATGCTTCATAATGGACTGTAAAAGCAAAGATGCAGTTTGCTGAAAACAAGTTGTTCTTTGACAGTCTTGAATACTGAGTGCGGTTCAGTTAATAAAACTGTCTTTCTGGTGCTCATTGCAAGCAAGCCAGAAAGTGTTTTTCTGTGTTCTAATTGCTAGTATAAACAAATACGCAGTCTGCTGAAAGCAAGCTGTGCTCTGACAGTCTTTCTTATGGAGCGCAGTTCCGCTAATAAAACTCTTTCTGCCTTTCATTGCAAGCAAGCCCGAAAGTGTTTTTATGCTTCATAATGGATTGTAAAAGCAAAGATGCAGTTTGCTGAAAACAAGTTTATCTTTGACAGTCTTGAATACTGAGTGCAGTTGAGTTAATAAAACTGTCTTTCTGGTGCTCATTGCAAGCAAGCCAGAAAGTGTTTTTCTGTGTTCCAATTGCTAGTATAAACAAATATGCAGTCTGCTGAAAGCAAGCTGTGCTCTGACAGTCTTTCTTATGGAGTGCAGTTCAGCTAATAAAACTCTTTCTGCCTTTCATTGCAAGCGAGCCCGAAAGTGTTTTTATGCTTCATAATGGACTGTAAAAGCAAAAATGCAGTTTGCTGAAAACAAGTTGTTCTTTGACAGTCTTGAATACTAAGTGCGGTTCAGTTAATAAAACTGTCTTTCTGGTGCTCATTGCAAACACGCCAGAAAGTGTTTTTCTGTGTTCCAATTGTTAGTATAAACAAATACGCAGTCTGCTGAAAGCAAGCTGTGCTCTGACAGTCTTTCTTATGGAGCGCAGTTCCGCTAATAAAACTCTTTCTGCCTTTCATTGCAAGCGAGCCCGAAAGTGTTTTTATGCTTCATAATGGACTGTAAAAGCAAAGATGCAGTTTGCTGAAAACAAGTTGTTCTTTGACAGTCTTGAATACTGAATGCGGTTCAGTTAATAAAACTGTCTTTCTGGTGCTCATTGCAAACAAACCAGAAAGTGTTTTTCTGTGTTCTACTTGTTAGTATAAACAAATATCCAGTCTGCTGAAAGCAAGCTGTGCTCTGACAGTCTTTCTTATGGAGTGCAGTTCAGCTAATAAAACTCTTTCTGCCTTTCATTGCAAGCGAGCCCGAAAGTGTTTTTATGCTTCATAATGGACTGTAAAAGCAAAGATGCAGTTTGCTGAAAACAAGTTGTTCTTTGACAGTCTTGAATACTGAGTGCGGTTCAGTTAATAAAACTGTCTTTCTGGTGCTCATTGCAAGCAAGCCAGAAAGTGTTTTTCTGTGTTCTAATTGCTAGTATAAACAAATACGCAGTCTGCTGAAAGCAAGCTGTGCTCTGACAGTCTTTCTTATGGAGCGCAGTTCCGCTAATAAAACTCTTTCTGCCTTTCATTGCAAGCAAGCCCGAAAGTGTTTTTATGCTTCATAATGGATTGTAAAAGCAAAGATGCAGTTTGCTGAAAACAAGTTTATCTTTGACAGTCTTGAATACTGAGTGCAGTTGAGTTAATAAAACTGTCTTTCTGGTGCTCATTGCAAGCAAGCCAGAAAGTGTTTTTCTGTGTTCCAATTGCTAGTATAAACAAATATGCAGTCTGCTGAAAGCAAGCTGTGCTCTGACAGTCTTTCTTATGGAGTGCAGTTCAGCTAATAAAACTCTTTCTGCCTTTCATTGCAAGCGAGCCCGAAAGTGTTCTTATGCTTCATAATGGACTGTAAAAGCAAAGATGCAGTTTGCTGAAAACAAGTTGTTCTTTGACAGTCTTGAATACTGAGTGCGGTTCAGTTAATAAAACTGTCTTTCTGGTGCTCATTGCAAACGAACCAGAAAGTGTTTTTCTGTGTTCTACATGTTAGTATAAACAAATATGCAGTCTGCTGAAAGCAAGCTGTGCTCTGACAGTCTTTCTTATGGAGTGCAGTTCAGCTAATAAAACTCTTTCTGCCTTTCATTGCAAGCGAGCCCGAAAGTGTTTTTATGCTTCATAATGGGTTGTAAAAGCAAAGATGCAGTTTGCTGAAAACAAGTTGTTCTTTGACAGTCTTGAATACTGAGTGCGGTTCAGTTAATAAAACTGTCTTTCTGGTGCTCATTGCAAGCAAGCCAGAAAGTGTTTTTCTGTGTTCCAATTGCTAGTATAAAGAAATACGCAGTCTGCTGAAAGCAAGCTCTTCTCTGACAGTCTTTCTTATGGAGTGCAGTTCAGCTAATAAAACTCTTTCTGCCTTTCATTGCAAGCGAGCCCGAAAGTGTTTTTATGCTTCATAATGGATTGTAAAAGCAAAGATGCAGTTTGCTGAAAACAAGTTTATCTTTGACAGTCTTGAATACTGAGTGCAGTTGAGTTAATAAAACTGTCTTTCTGGTGCTCATTGCAAGCAAGCCAGAAAGTGTTTTTCTGTGTTCCAATTGCTAGTATAAACAAATATGCAGTCTGCTGAAAGCAAGCTGTGCTCTGACAGTCTTTCTTATGGAGTGCAGTTCAGCTAATAAAACTCTTTCTGCCTTTCATTGCAAGCGAGCCCGAAAGTGTTTTTATGCTTCATAATGGACTGTAAAAGCAAAAATGCAGTTTGCTGAAAACAAGTTGTTCTTTGACAGTCTTGAATACTAAGTGCGGTTCAGTTAATAAAACTGTCTTTCTGGTGCTCATTGCAAACACGCCAGAAAGTGTTTTTCTGTGTTCCAATTGTTAGTATAAACAAATACGCAGTCTGCTGAAAGCAAGCTGTGCTCTGACAGTCTTTCTTATGGAGCGCAGTTCCGCTAATAAAACTCTTTCTGCCTTTCATTGCAAGCGAGCCCGAAAGTGTTTTTATGCTTCATAATGGACTGTAAAAGCAAAGATGCAGTTTGCTGAAAACAAGTTGTTCTTTGACAGTCTTGAATACTGAATGCGGTTCAGTTAATAAAACTGTCTTTCTGGTGCTCATTGCAAACAAACCAGAAAGTGTTTTTCTGTGTTCTACTTGTTAGTATAAACAAATATCCAGTCTGCTGAAAGCAAGCTGTGCTCTGACAGTCTTTCTTATGGAGTGCAGTTCAGCTAATAAAACTCTTTCTGCCTTTCATTGCAAGCGAGCCCGAAAGTGTTTTTATGCTTCATAATGGACTGTAAAAGCAAAGATGCAGTTTGCTGAAAACAAGTTGTTCTTTGACAGTCTTGAATACTGAGTGCGGTTCAGTTAATAAAACTGTCTTTCTGGTGCTCATTGCAAGCAAGCCAGAAAGTGTTTTTCTGTGTTCTAATTGCTAGTATAAACAAATACGCAGTCTGCTGAAAGCAAGCTGTGCTCTGACAGTCTTTCTTATGGAGCGCAGTTCCGCTAATAAAACTCTTTCTGCCTTTCATTGCAAGCAAGCCCGAAAGTGTTTTTATGCTTCATAATGGATTGTAAAAGCAAAGATGCAGTTTGCTGAAAACAAGTTTATCTTTGACAGTCTTGAATACTGAGTGCAGTTGAGTTAATAAAACTGTCTTTCTGGTGCTCATTGCAAGCAAGCCAGAAAGTGTTTTTCTGTGTTCCAATTGCTAGTATAAACAAATATGCAGTCTGCTGAAAGCAAGCTGTGCTCTGACAGTCTTTCTTATGGAGTGCAGTTCAGCTAATAAAACTCTTTCTGCCTTTCATTGCAAGCGAGCCCGAAAGTGTTCTTATGCTTCATAATGGACTGTAAAAGCAAAGATGCAGTTTGCTGAAAACAAGTTGTTCTTTGACAGTCTTGAATACTGAGTGCGGTTCAGTTAATAAAACTGTCTTTCTGGTGCTCATTGCAAACGAACCAGAAAGTGTTTTTCTGTGTTCTACATGTTAGTATAAACAAATATGCAGTCTGCTGAAAGCAAGCTGTGCTCTGACAGTCTTTCTTATGGAGTGCAGTTCAGCTAATAAAACTCTTTCTGCCTTTCATTGCAAGCGAGCCCGAAAGTGTTTTTATGCTTCATAATGGGTTGTAAAAGCAAAGATGCAGTTTGCTGAAAACAAGTTGTTCTTTGACAGTCTTGAATACTGAGTGCGGTTCAGTTAATAAAACTGTCTTTCTGGTGCTCATTGCAAGCAAGCCAGAAAGTGTTTTTCTGTGTTCCAATTGCTAGTATAAAGAAATACGCAGTCTGCTGAAAGCAAGCTCTTCTCTGACAGTCTTTCTTATGGAGTGCAGTTCAGCTAATAAAACTCTTTCTGCCTTTCATTGCAAGCGAGCCCGAAAGTGTTTTTATGCTTCATAATGGACTGTAAAAGCAAAGATGCAGTTTGCTGAAAACAAGTTGTTCTTTGACAGTCTTGAATACTGAGTGCGGTTCAGTTAATAAAACTGTCTTTCTGGTGCTCATTGCAAACAAACCAGAAAGTGTTTTTCTGTGTTCTACTTGTTAGTATAAACAAATATGCAGTCTGCTGAAAGCAAGCTGTGCTCTGACAGTCTTTCTTATGGAGCGCAGTTCAGCTAATAAAACTCTTTCTGCCTTTCATTGCAAGCGAGCCCGAAAGTGTTTTTATGCTTCATAATGGGTTGTAAAAGCAAAGATGCAGTTTGCTGAAAACAAGTTGTTCTTTGACAGTCTTGAATACTGAGTGCGGTTCAGTTATTAAAACTGTCTTTCTGGTGCTCATTGCAAGCAAGCCAGAAAGTGTTTTTCTGTGTTCCAATTGCTAGTATAAAGAAATACGCAGTCTGCTGAAAGCAAGCTGTTCTCTGACAGTCTTTCTTATGGAGTGCAGTTCAGCTAATAAAACTCTTTCTGCCTTTCATTGCAAGCGAGCCCGAAAGTGTTTTTATGCTTCATAATGGACTGTAAAAGCAAAGATGCAGTTTGCTGAAAACAAGTTGTTCTTTGACAGTCTTGAATACTGAGTGCGGTTCAGTTAATAAAACTGTCTTTCTGGTGCTCATTGCAAGCAAGCCAGAAAGTGTTTTTCTGTGTTCCAATTGCTAGTATAAAGAAATACGCAGTCTGCTGAAAGCAAGCTGTTCTCTGACAGTCTTTCTTATGGAGTGCAGTTCAGCTAATAAAACTCTTTCTGCATTTCATTGCAAGCGAGCCCGAAAGTGTTTTTATGCTTCATAATGGACTGTAAAAGCAAAGATGCAGTTTGCTGAAAACAAGTTGTTCTTTGACAGTCTTGAATACTGAGTGCGGTTCAGTTAATAAAACTGTCTTTCTGGTGCTCATTGCAAACAAACCAGAAAGTGTTTTTCTGTGTTCTACTTGTTAGTATAAACAAATATGCAGTCTGCTGAAAGCAAGCTGTGCTCTGACAGTCTTTCTTATGGAGTGCAGTTCAGCTAATAAAACTCTTTCTGCCTTTCATTGCAAGCGAGCCCGAAAGTGTTTTTATGCTTCATAATGGGTTGTAAAAGCAAACATGCAGTTTGCTGAAAACAAGTTGTTCTTTGACAGTCTTGAATACTGAGTGCGGTTCAGTTAATAAAACTGTCTTTCTGGTGCTCATTGCAAGCAAGCCAGAAAGTGTTTTTCTGTGTTCCAATTGCTAGTATAAACAAATATGCAGTCTGCTGAAAGCAAGCTGTGCTCTGACAGTCTTTCTTATGGAGTGCAGTTCAGCTAATAAAACTCTTTCTGCCTTTCATTGCAAGCGAGCCCGAAAGTGTTTTTATGCTTCATAATGGGTTGTAAAAGCAAAGATGCAGTTTGCTGAAAACAAGTTGTTCTTTGACAGTCTTGAATACTGAGTGCGGTTCAGTTAATAAAACTGTCTTTCTGGTGCTCATTGCAAACACGCCAGAAAGTGTTTTTCTGTGTTCTACTTGTTAGTATAAACAAATATGCAGTCTGCTGAAAGCAAGCTGTGCTCTGACAGTCTTTCTTATGGAGTGCAGTTCAGCTAATAAAACTCTTTCTGCCTTTCATTGCAAGCGAGCCCGAAAGTGTTTTTATGCTTCATAACGGGTTGTAAAAGCAAACATGCAGTTTGCTGAAAACAAGTTGTTCTTTGACAGTCTTGAATACTGAGTGCGGTTCAGTTAATAAAACTGTCTTTCTGGTGCTCATTGCAAACACGCCAGAAAGTGTTTTTCTGTGTTCCAATTGCTAGTATAAAGAAATACGTAGTCTGCTGAAAGCAAGCTGTTCTCTGACAGTCTTTCTTATGGAGTGCAGTTCAGCTAATAAAACTCTTTCTGCCTTTCATTGCAAGCGAGCCCGAAAGTGTTTTTATGCTTCATAATGGACTGTAAAAGCAAAGATGCAGTTTGCTGAAAACAAGTTGTTCTTTGACAGTCTTGAATACTTAGTGCGGTTCAGTTAATAAAACTGTCTTTCTGGTGCTCATTGCAAACACGCCAGAAAGTGTTTTTCTGTGTTCCAATTGCTAGTATAAACAAATACGAAATCTGCTGAAAGCAAGCTGTGCTCTGACAGTCTTTCTTATGGAGCGCAGTTCCGCTAATAAAACTCTTTCTGCCTTTCATTGCAAGCGAGCCCGAAAGTGTTTTTATGCTTCATAATGGATTGTAAAAGCAAACATGCAGTTTGCTGAAAACAAGTTTATCTTTGACAGTCTTGAATACTAAGTGCAGTTGAGTTAATAAAACTGTCTTTCTGGTGCTCATTGCAAGCAAGCCAGAAAGTGTTTTTCTGTGTTCCAATTGCTAGTATAAACAAATATGCAGTCTGCTGAAAGCAAGCTGTGCTCTGACAGTCTTTCTTATGGAGTGCAGTTCAGCTAATAAAACTCTTTCTGCCTTTCATTGCAAGCGAGCCCGAAAGTGTTTTTATGCTTCATAATGGACTGTAAAAGCAAAGATGCAGTTTGCTGAAAACAAGTTGTTCTTTGACAGTCTTGAATACTGAGTGCGGTTCAGTTAATAAAACTGTCTTTCTGGTGCTCATTGCAAACACGCCAGAAAGTGTTTTTCTGTGTTCTACTTGTTAGTATAAACAAATATGCAGTCTGCTGAAAGCAAGCTGTGCTCTGACAGTCTTTCTTATGGAGCGCAGTTCAGCTAATAAAACTCTTTCTGCCTTTCATTGCAAGCGAGCCCGAAAGTGTTTTTATGCTTCATAATGGGTTGTAAAAGCAAAGATGCAGTTTGCTGAAAACAAGTTGTTCTTTGACAGTCTTGAATACTGAGTGCGGTTCAGTTATTAAAACTGTCTTTCTGGTGCTCATTGCAAGCAAGCCAGAAAGTGTTTTTCTGTGTTCCAATTGCTAGTATAAAGAATTACGCAGTCTGCTGAAAGCAAGCTGTTCTCTGACAGTCTTTCTTATGGAGTGCAGTTCAGCTAATAAAACTCTTTCTGCCTTTCATTGCAAGCGAGCCCGAAAGTGTTTTTATGCTTCATAATGGACTGTAAAAGCAAAGATGCAGTTTGCTGAAAACAAGTTGTTCTTTGACAGTCTTGAATACTGAGTGCGGTTCAGTTAATAAAACAGTCTTTCTGGTGCTCATTGCAAGCAAGCCAGAAAGTGTTTTTCTGTGTTCCAATTGCTAGTATAAACAAATATGCAGTCTGCTGAAAGCAAGCTGTGCTCTGACAGTCTTTCTTATGGAGTGCAGTTCAGCTAATAAAACTCTTTCTGCCTTTCATTGCAAGCGAGCCCGAAAGTGTTTTTATGCTTCATAATGGGTTGTAAAAGCAAAGATGCAGTTTGCTGAAAACAAGTTGTTCTTTGACAGTCTTGAATACTGAGTGCGGTTCAGTTAATAAAACTGTCTTTCTGGTGCTCATTGCAAGCAAGCCAGAAAGTGTTTTTCTGTGTTCCAATTGCTAGTATAAAGAAATACGCAGTCTGCTGAAAGCAAGCTGTTCTCTGACAGTCTTTCTTATGGAGTGCAGTTCAGCTAATAAAACTCTTTCTGCCTTTCATTGCAAGCGAGCCCGAAAGTGTTTTTATGCTTCATAATGGACTGTAAAAGCAAAAATGCAGTTTGCTGAAAACAAGTTGTTCTTTGACAGTCTTGAATACTGAGTGCGGTTCAGTTAATAAAACTGTCTTTCTGGTGCTCATTGCAAGCAAGCCAGAAAGTGTTTTTCTGTGTTCCAATTGCTAGTATAAACAAATATGCAGTCTGCTGAAAGCAAGCTGTGCTCTGACAGTCTTTCTTATGGAGTGCAGTTCAGCTAATAAAACTCTTTCTGCCTTTCATTGCAAGCGAGCCCGAAAGTGTTTTTATGCTTCATAATGGGTTGTAAAAGCAAAGATGCAGTTTGCTGAAAACAAGTTGTTCTTTGACAGTCTTGAATACTGAGTGCGGTTCAGTTAATAAAACTGTCTTTCTGGTGCTCATTGCAAGCAAGCCAGAAAGTGTTTTTCTGTGTTCCAATTGCTAGTATAAAGAAATACGCAGTCTGCTGAAAGCAAGCTGTTCTCTGACAGTCTTTCTTATGGAGTGCAGTTCAGCTAATAAAACTCTTTCTGCCTTTCATTGCAAGCGAGCCCGAAAGTGTTTTTATGCTTCATAATGGACTGTAAAAGCAAAAATGCAGTTTGCTGAAAACAAGTTGTTCTTTGACAGTCTTGAATACTAAGTGCGGTTCAGTTAATAAAACTGTCTTTCTGGTGCTCATTGCAAACACGCCAGAAAGTGTTTTTCTGTGTTCCAATTGTTAGTATAAACAAATACGCAGTCTGCTGAAAGCAAGCTGTGCTCTGACAGTCTTTCTTATGGAGCGCAGTTCCGCTAATAAAACTCTTTCTGCCTTTCATTGCAAGCGAGCCCGAAAGTGTTTTTATGCTTCATAATGGACTGTAAAAGCAAAGATGCAGTTTGCTGAAAACAAGTTGTTCTTTGACAGTCTTGAATACTGAATGCGGTTCAGTTAATAAAACTGTCTTTCTGGTGCTCATTGCAAACAAACCAGAAAGTGTTTTTCTGTGTTCTACTTGTTAGTATAAACAAATATCCAGTCTGCTGAAAGCAAGCTGTGCTCTGACAGTCTTTCTTATGGAGTGCAGTTCAGCTAATAAAACTCTTTCTGCCTTTCATTGCAAGCGAGCCCGAAAGTGTTTTTATGCTTCATAATGGACTGTAAAAGCAAAGATGCAGTTTGCTGAAAACAAGTTGTTCTTTGACAGTCTTGAATACTGAGTGCGGTTCAGTTAATAAAACTGTCTTTCTGGTGCTCATTGCAAGCAAGCCAGAAAGTGTTTTTCTGTGTTCTAATTGCTAGTATAAACAAATACGCAGTCTGCTGAAAGCAAGCTGTGCTCTGACAGTCTTTCTTATGGAGCGCAGTTCCGCTAATAAAACTCTTTCTGCCTTTCATTGCAAGCAAGCCCGAAAGTGTTTTTATGCTTCATAATGGATTGTAAAAGCAAAGATGCAGTTTGCTGAAAACAAGTTTATCTTTGACAGTCTTGAATACTGAGTGCAGTTGAGTTAATAAAACTGTCTTTCTGGTGCTCATTGCAAGCAAGCCAGAAAGTGTTTTTCTGTGTTCCAATTGCTAGTATAAACAAATATGCAGTCTGCTGAAAGCAAGCTGTGCTCTGACAGTCTTTCTTATGGAGTGCAGTTCAGCTAATAAAACTCTTTCTGCCTTTCATTGCAAGCGAGCCCGAAAGTGTTCTTATGCTTCATAATGGACTGTAAAAGCAAAGATGCAGTTTGCTGAAAACAAGTTGTTCTTTGACAGTCTTGAATACTGAGTGCGGTTCAGTTAATAAAACTGTCTTTCTGGTGCTCATTGCAAACGAACCAGAAAGTGTTTTTCTGTGTTCTACATGTTAGTATAAACAAATATGCAGTCTGCTGAAAGCAAGCTGTGCTCTGACAGTCTTTCTTATGGAGTGCAGTTCAGCTAATAAAACTCTTTCTGCCTTTCATTGCAAGCGAGCCCGAAAGTGTTTTTATGCTTCATAATGGGTTGTAAAAGCAAAGATGCAGTTTGCTGAAAACAAGTTGTTCTTTGACAGTCTTGAATACTGAGTGCGGTTCAGTTAATAAAACTGTCTTTCTGGTGCTCATTGCAAGCAAGCCAGAAAGTGTTTTTCTGTGTTCCAATTGCTAGTATAAAGAAATACGCAGTCTGCTGAAAGCAAGCTCTTCTCTGACAGTCTTTCTTATGGAGTGCAGTTCAGCTAATAAAACTCTTTCTGCCTTTCATTGCAAGCGAGCCCGAAAGTGTTTTTATGCTTCATAATGGACTGTAAAAGCAAAGATGCAGTTTGCTGAAAACAAGTTGTTCTTTGACAGTCTTGAATACTGAGTGCGGTTCAGTTAATAAAACTGTCTTTCTGGTGCTCATTGCAAACAAACCAGAAAGTGTTTTTCTGTGTTCTACTTGTTAGTATAAACAAATATGCAGTCTGCTGAAAGCAAGCTGTGCTCTGACAGTCTTTCTTATGGAGCGCAGTTCAGCTAATAAAACTCTTTCTGCCTTTCATTGCAAGCGAGCCCGAAAGTGTTTTTATGCTTCATAATGGGTTGTAAAAGCAAAGATGCAGTTTGCTGAAAACAAGTTGTTCTTTGACAGTCTTGAATACTGAGTGCGGTTCAGTTATTAAAACTGTCTTTCTGGTGCTCATTGCAAGCAAGCCAGAAAGTGTTTTTCTGTGTTCCAATTGCTAGTATAAAGAAATACGCAGTCTGCTGAAAGCAAGCTGTTCTCTGACAGTCTTTCTTATGGAGTGCAGTTCAGCTAATAAAACTCTTTCTGCCTTTCATTGCAAGCGAGCCCGAAAGTGTTTTTATGCTTCATAATGGACTGTAAAAGCAAAGATGCAGTTTGCTGAAAACAAGTTGTTCTTTGACAGTCTTGAATACTGAGTGCGGTTCAGTTAATAAAACTGTCTTTCTGGTGCTCATTGCAAGCAAGCCAGAAAGTGTTTTTCTGTGTTCCAATTGCTAGTATAAAGAAATACGCAGTCTGCTGAAAGCAAGCTGTTCTCTGACAGTCTTTCTTATGGAGTGCAGTTCAGCTAATAAAACTCTTTCTGCATTTCATTGCAAGCGAGCCCGAAAGTGTTTTTATGCTTCATAATGGACTGTAAAAGCAAAGATGCAGTTTGCTGAAAACAAGTTGTTCTTTGACAGTCTTGAATACTGAGTGCGGTTCAGTTAATAAAACTGTCTTTCTGGTGCTCATTGCAAACAAACCAGAAAGTGTTTTTCTGTGTTCTACTTGTTAGTATAAACAAATATGCAGTCTGCTGAAAGCAAGCTGTGCTCTGACAGTCTTTCTTATGGAGTGCAGTTCAGCTAATAAAACTCTTTCTGCCTTTCATTGCAAGCGAGCCCGAAAGTGTTTTTATGCTTCATAATGGGTTGTAAAAGCAAACATGCAGTTTGCTGAAAACAAGTTGTTCTTTGACAGTCTTGAATACTGAGTGCGGTTCAGTTAATAAAACTGTCTTTCTGGTGCTCATTGCAAGCAAGCCAGAAAGTGTTTTTCTGTGTTCCAATTGCTAGTATAAACAAATATGCAGTCTGCTGAAAGCAAGCTGTGCTCTGACAGTCTTTCTTATGGAGTGCAGTTCAGCTAATAAAACTCTTTCTGCCTTTCATTGCAAGCGAGCCCGAAAGTGTTTTTATGCTTCATAATGGGTTGTAAAAGCAAAGATGCAGTTTGCTGAAAACAAGTTGTTCTTTGACAGTCTTGAATACTGAGTGCGGTTCAGTTAATAAAACTGTCTTTCTGGTGCTCATTGCAAACACGCCAGAAAGTGTTTTTCTGTGTTCTACTTGTTAGTATAAACAAATATGCAGTCTGCTGAAAGCAAGCTGTGCTCTGACAGTCTTTCTTATGGAGTGCAGTTCAGCTAATAAAACTCTTTCTGCCTTTCATTGCAAGCGAGCCCGAAAGTGTTTTTATGCTTCATAACGGGTTGTAAAAGCAAACATGCAGTTTGCTGAAAACAAGTTGTTCTTTGACAGTCTTGAATACTGAGTGCGGTTCAGTTAATAAAACTGTCTTTCTGGTGCTCATTGCAAACACGCCAGAAAGTGTTTTTCTGTGTTCCAATTGCTAGTATAAAGAAATACGCAGTCTGCTGAAAGCAAGCTGTTCTCTGACAGTCTTTCTTATGGAGTGCAGTTCAGCTAATAAAACTCTTTCTGCCTTTCATTGCAAGCGAGCCCGAAAGTGTTTTTATGCTTCATAATGGACTGTAAAAGCAAAGATGCAGTTTGCTGAAAACAAGTTGTTCTTTGACAGTCTTGAATACTTAGTGCGGTTCAGTTAATAAAACTGTCTTTCTGGTGCTCATTGCAAACACGCCAGAAAGTGTTTTTCTGTGTTCCAATTGCTAGTATAAACAAATACGAAATCTGCTGAAAGCAAGCTGTGCTCTGACAGTCTTTCTTATGGAGCGCAGTTCCGCTAATAAAACTCTTTCTGCCTTTCATTGCAAGCGAGCCCGAAAGTGTTTTTATGCTTCATAATGGATTGTAAAAGCAAACATGCAGTTTGCTGAAAACAAGTTTATCTTTGACAGTCTTGAATACTAAGTGCAGTTGAGTTAATAAAACTGTCTTTCTGGTGCTCATTGCAAGCAAGCCAGAAAGTGTTTTTCTGTGTTCCAATTGCTAGTATAAACAAATATGCAGTCTGCTGAAAGCAAGCTGTGCTCTGACAGTCTTTCTTATGGAGTGCAGTTCAGCTAATAAAACTCTTTCTGCCTTTCATTGCAAGCGAGCCCGAAAGTGTTTTTATGCTTCATAATGGACTGTAAAAGCAAAGATGCAGTTTGCTGAAAACAAGTTGTTCTTTGACAGTCTTGAATACTGAGTGCGGTTCAGTTAATAAAACTGTCTTTCTGGTGCTCATTGCAAACACGCCAGAAAGTGTTTTTCTGTGTTCTACTTGTTAGTATAAACAAATATGCAGTCTGCTGAAAGCAAGCTGTGCTCTGACAGTCTTTCTTATGGAGCGCAGTTCAGCTAATAAAACTCTTTCTGCCTTTCATTGCAAGCGAGCCCGAAAGTGTTTTTATGCTTCATAATGGGTTGTAAAAGCAAAGATGCAGTTTGCTGAAAACAAGTTGTTCTTTGACAGTCTTGAATACTGAGTGCGGTTCAGTTATTAAAACTGTCTTTCTGGTGCTCATTGCAAGCAAGCCAGAAAGTGTTTTTCTGTGTTCCAATTGCTAGTATAAAGAATTACGCAGTCTGCTGAAAGCAAGCTGTTCTCTGACAGTCTTTCTTATGGAGTGCAGTTCAGCTAATAAAACTCTTTCTGCCTTTCATTGCAAGCGAGCCCGAAAGTGTTTTTATGCTTCATAATGGACTGTAAAAGCAAAGATGCAGTTTGCTGAAAACAAGTTGTTCTTTGACAGTCTTGAATACTGAGTGCGGTTCAGTTAATAAAACTGTCTTTCTGGTGCTCATTGCAAGCAAGCCAGAAAGTGTTTTTCTGTGTTCCAATTGCTAGTATAAACAAATATGCAGTCTGCTGAAAGCAAGCTGTGCTCTGACAGTCTTTCTTATGGAGTGCAGTTCAGCTAATAAAACTCTTTCTGCCTTTCATTGCAAGCGAGCCCGAAAGTGTTTTTATGCTTCATAATGGGTTGTAAAAGCAAAGATGCAGTTTGCTGAAAACAAGTTGTTCTTTGACAGTCTTGAATACTGAGTGCGGTTCAGTTAATAAAACTGTCTTTCTGGTGCTCATTGCAAGCAAGCCAGAAAGTGTTTTTCTGTGTTCCAATTGCTAGTATAAAGAAATACGCAGTCTGCTGAAAGCAAGCTGTTCTCTGACAGTCTTTCTTATGGAGTGCAGTTCAGCTAATAAAACTCTTTCTGCCTTTCATTGCAAGCGAGCCCGAAAGTGTTTTTATGCTTCATAATGGACTGTAAAAGCAAAAATGCAGTTTGCTGAAAACAAGTTGTTCTTTGACAGTCTTGAATACTGAGTGCGGTTCAGTTAATAAAACTGTCTTTCTGGTGCTCATTGCAAGCAAGCCAGAAAGTGTTTTTCTGTGTTCCAATTGCTAGTATAAACAAATATGCAGTCTGCTGAAAGCAAGCTGTGCTCTGACAGTCTTTCTTATGGAGTGCAGTTCAGCTAATAAAACTCTTTCTGCCTTTCATTGCAAGCGAGCCCGAAAGTGTTTTTATGCTTCATAATGGGTTGTAAAAGCAAAGATGCAGTTTGCTGAAAACAAGTTGTTCTTTGACAGTCTTGAATACTGAGTGCGGTTCAGTTAATAAAACTGTCTTTCTGGTGCTCATTGCAAGCAAGCCAGAAAGTGTTTTTCTGTGTTCCAATTGCTAGTATAAAGAAATACGCAGTCTGCTGAAAGCAAGCTGTTCTCTGACAGTCTTTCTTATGGAGTGCAGTTCAGCTAATAAAACTCTTTCTGCCTTTCATTGCAAGCGAGCCCGAAAGTGTTTTTATGCTTCATAATGGACTGTAAAAGCAAAAATGCAGTTTGCTGAAAACAAGTTGTTCTTTGACAGTCTTGAATACTAAGTGCGGTTCAGTTAATAAAACTGTCTTTCTGGTGCTCATTGCAAACACGCCAGAAAGTGTTTTTCTGTGTTCCAATTGTTAGTATAAACAAATACGCAGTCTGCTGAAAGCAAGCTGTGCTCTGACAGTCTTTCTTATGGAGCGCAGTTCCGCTAATAAAACTCTTTCTGCCTTTCATTGCAAGCGAGCCCGAAAGTGTTTTTATGCTTCATAATGGACTGTAAAAGCAAAAATGCAGTTTGCTGAAAACAAGTTGTTCTTTGACAGTCTTGAATACTAAGTGCGGTTCAGTTAATAAAACTGTCTTTCTGGTGCTCATTGCAAACACGCCAGAAAGTGTTTTTCTGTGTTCTACTTGTTAGTATAAACAAATATGCAGTCTGCTGAAAGCAAGCTGTGCTCTGACAGTCTTTCTTATGGAGTGCAGTTCAGCTAAAAACTCTTTCTGCCTTTCATTGCAAGCAAGCCCGAAAGTGTTTTTATGCTTCATAATGGATTGTAAAAGCAAAGATGCAGTTTGCTGAAAACAAGTTTATCTTTGACAGTCTTGAATACTGAGTGCAGTTGAGTTAATAAAACTGTCTTTCTGGTGCTCATTGCAAGCAAGCCAGAAAGTGTTTTTCTGTGTTCCAATTGCTAGTATAAACAAATATGCAGTCTGCTGAAAGCAAGCTGTGCTCTGACAGTCTTTCTTATGGAGTGCAGTTCAGCTAATAAAACTCTTTCTGCCTTTCATTGCAAGCGAGCCCGAAAGTGTTTTTATGCTTCATAATGGGTTGTAAAAGCAAAGATGCAGTTTGCTGAAAACAAGTTGTTCTTTGACAGTCTTGAATACTGAGTGCGGTTCAGTTAATAAAACTGTCTTTCTGGTGCTCATTGCAAGCAAGCCAGAAAGTGTTTTTCTGTGTTCCAATTGCTAGTATAAAGAAATACGCAGTCTGCTGAAAGCAAGCTGTTCTCTGACAGTCTTTCTTATGGAGTGCAGTTCAGCTAATAAAACTCTTTCTGCCTTTCATTGCAAGCGAGCCCGAAAGTGTTTTTATGCTTCATAATGGACTGTAAAAGCAAAAATGCAGTTTGCTGAAAACAAGTTGTTCTTTGACAGTCTTGAATACTGAGTGCGGTTCAGTTAATAAAACTGTCTTTCTGGTGCTCATTGCAAGCAAGCCAGAAAGTGTTTTTCTGTGTTCCAATTGCTAGTATAAACAAATATGCAGTCTGCTGAAAGCAAGCTGTGCTCTGACAGTCTTTCTTATGGAGTGCAGTTCAGCTAATAAAACTCTTTCTGCCTTTCATTGCAAGCGAGCCCGAAAGTGTTTTTATGCTTCATAATGGGTTGTAAAAGCAAAGATGCAGTTTGCTGAAAACAAGTTGTTCTTTGACAGTCTTGAATACTGAGTGCGGTTCAGTTAATAAAACTGTCTTTCTGGTGCTCATTGCAAGCAAGCCAGAAAGTGTTTTTCTGTGTTCCAATTGCTAGTATAAAGAAATACGCAGTCTGCTGAAAGCAAGCTGTTCTCTGACAGTCTTTCTTATGGAGTGCAGTTCAGCTAATAAAACTCTTTCTGCCTTTCATTGCAAGCGAGCCCGAAAGTGTTTTTATGCTTCATAATGGACTGTAAAAGCAAAAATGCAGTTTGCTGAAAACAAGTTGTTCTTTGACAGTCTTGAATACTAAGTGCGGTTCAGTTAATAAAACTGTCTTTCTGGTGCTCATTGCAAACACGCCAGAAAGTGTTTTTCTGTGTTCCAATTGTTAGTATAAACAAATACGCAGTCTGCTGAAAGCAAGCTGTGCTCTGACAGTCTTTCTTATGGAGTGCAGTTCCGCTAATAAAACTCTTTCTGCCTTTCATTGCAAGCGAGCCCGAAAGTGTTTTTATGCTTCATAATGGACTGTAAAAGCAAAGATGCAGTTTGCTGAAAACAAGTTGTTCTTTGACAGTCTTGAATACTGAGTGCGGTTCAGTTAATAAAACTGTCTTTCTGGTGCTCATTGCAAACACGCCAGAAAGTGTTTTTCTGTGTTCTACTTGTTAGTATAAACAAATATGCAGTCTGCTGAAAGCAAGCTGTGCTCTGACAGTCTTTCTTATGGAGTGCAGTTCAGCTAAAAACTCTTTCTGCCTTTCATTGCAAGCAAGCCCGAAAGTGTTTTTATGCTTCATAATGGATTGTAAAAGCAAAGATGCAGTTTGCTGAAAACAAGTTTATCTTTGACAGTCTTGAATACTGAGTGCAGTTGAGTTAATAAAACTGTCTTTCTGGTGCTCATTGCAAGCAAGCCAGAAAGTGTTTTTCTGTGTTCCAATTGCTAGTATAAACAAATATGCAGTCTGCTGAAAGCAAGCTGTGCTCTGACAGTCTTTCTTATGGAGTGCAGTTCAGCTAATAAAACTCTTTCTGCCTTTCATTGCAAGCGAGCCCGAAAGTGTTTTTATGCTTCATAATGGACTGTAAAAGCAAAAATGCAGTTTGCTGAAAACAAGTTGTTCTTTGACAGTCTTGAATACTAAGTGCGGTTCAGTTAATAAAACTGTCTTTCTGGTGCTCATTGCAAACACGCCAGAAAGTGTTTTTCTGTGTTCCAATTGTTAGTATAAACAAATAAGCAGTCTGCTGAAAGCAAGCTGTGCTCTGACAGTCTTTCTTATGGAGCGCAGTTCCGCTAATAAAACTCTTTCTGCCTTTCATTGCAAGCGAGCCCGAAAGTGTTTTTATGCTTCATAATGGACTGTAAAAGCAAAGATGCAGTTTGCTGAAAACAAGTTGTTCTTTGACAGTCTTGAATACTGAATGCGGTTCAGTTAATAAAACTGTCTTTCTGGTGCTCATTGCAAACAAACCAGAAAGTGTTTTTCTGTGTTCTACTTGTTAGTATAAACAAATATGCAGTCTGCTGAAAGCAAGCTGTGCTCTGACAGTCTTTCTTATGGAGTGCAGTTCAGCTAATAAAACTCTTTCTGCCTTTCATTGCAAGCGAGCCCGAAAGTGTTTTTATGCTTCATAATGGACTGTAAAAGCAAAGATGCAGTTTGCTGAAAACAAGTTGTTCTTTGACAGTCTTGAATACTGAGTGCGGTTCAGTTAATAAAACTGTCTTTCTGGTGCTCATTGCAAGCAAGCCAGAAAGTGTTTTTCTGTGTTCTAATTGCTAGTATAAACAAATACGCAGTCTGCTGAAAGCAAGCTGTGCTCTGACAGTCTTTCTTATGGAGCGCAGTTCCGCTAATAAAACTCTTTCTGCCTTTCATTGCAAGCAAGCCCGAAAGTGTTTTTATGCTTCATAATGGATTGTAAAAGCAAAGATGCAGTTTGCTGAAAACAAGTTTATCTTTGACAGTCTTGAATACTGAGTGCAGTTGAGTTAATAAAACTGTCTTTCTGGTGCTCATTGCAAGCAAGCCAGAAAGTGTTTTTCTGTGTTCCAATTGCTAGTATAAACAAATATGCAGTCTGCTGAAAGCAAGCTGTGCTCTGACAGTCTTTCTTATGGAGTGCAGTTCAGCTAATAAAACTCTTTCTGCCTTTCATTGCAAGCGAGCCCGAAAGTGTTTTTATGCTTCATAATGGACTGTAAAAGCAAAGATGCAGTTTGCTGAAAACAAGTTGTTCTTTGACAGTCTTGAATACTGAGTGCGGTTCAGTTAATAAAACTGTCTTTCTGGTGCTCATTGCAAACGAACCAGAAAGTGTTTTTCTGTGTTCTACATGTTAGTATAAACAAATATGCAGTCTGCTGAAAGCAAGCTGTGCTCTGACAGTCTTTCTTATGGAGTGCAGTTCAGCTAATAAAACTCTTTCTGCCTTTCATTGCAAGCGAGCCCGAAAGTGTTTTTATGCTTCATAATGGGTTGTAAAAGCAAAGATGCAGTTTGCTGAAAACAAGTTGTTCTTTGACAGTCTTGAATACTGAGTGCGGTTCAGTTAATAAAACTGTCTTTCTGGTGCTCATTGCAAGCAAGCCAGAAAGTGTTTTTCTGTGTTCCAATTGCTAGTATAAAGAAATACGCAGTCTGCTGAAAGCAAGCTGTTCTCTGACAGTCTTTCTTATGGAGTGCAGTTCAGCTAATAAAACTCTTTCTGCCTTTCATTGCAAGCGAGCCCGAAAGTGTTTTTATGCTTCATAATGGACTGTAAAAGCAAAGATGCAGTTTGCTGAAAACAAGTTGTTCTTTGACAGTCTTGAATACTGAGTGCGGTTCAGTTAATAAAACTGTCTTTCTGGTGCTCATTGCAAACAAACCAGAAAGTGTTTTTCTGTGTTCTACTTGTTAGTATAAACAAATATGCAGTCTGCTGAAAGCAAGCTGTGCTCTGACAGTCTTTCTTATGGAGCGCAGTTCAGCTAATAAAACTCTTTCTGCCTTTCATTGCAAGCGAGCCCGAAAGTGTTTTTATGCTTCATAATGGGTTGTAAAAGCAAAGATGCAGTTTGCTGAAAACAAGTTGTTCTTTGACAGTCTTGAATACTGAGTGCGGTTCAGTTAATAAAACTGTCTTTCTGGTGCTCATTGCAAGCAAGCCAGAAAGTGTTTTTCTGTGTTCCAATTGCTAGTATAAAGAAATACGCAGTCTGCTGAAAGCAAGCTGTTCTCTGACAGTCTTTCTTATGGAGTGCAGTTCAGCTAATAAAACTCTTTCTGCCTTTCATTGCAAGCGAGCCCGAAAGTGTTTTTATGCTTCATAATGGACTGTAAAAGCAAAGATGCAGTTTGCTGAAAACAAGTTGTTCTTTGACAGTCTTGAATACTGAGTGCGGTTCAGTTAATAAAACTGTCTTTCTGGTGCTCATTGCAAGCAAGCCAGAAAGTGTTTTTCTGTGTTCCAATTGCTAGTATAAAGAAATACGCAGTCTGCTGAAAGCAAGCTGTTCTCTGACAGTCTTTCTTATGGAGTGCAGTTCAGCTAATAAAACTCTTTCTGCATTTCATTGCAAGCGAGCCCGAAAGTGTTTTTATGCTTCATAATGGACTGTAAAAGCAAAGATGCAGTTTGCTGAAAACAAGTTGTTCTTTGACAGTCTTGAATACTGAGTGCGGTTCAGTTAATAAAACTGTCTTTCTGGTGCTCATTGCAAACAAACCAGAAAGTGTTTTTCTGTGTTCTACTTGTTAGTATAAACAAATATGCAGTCTGCTGAAAGCAAGCTGTGCTCTGACAGTCTTTCTTATGGAGTGCAGTTCAGCTAATAAAACTCTTTCTGCCTTTCATTGCAAGCGAGCCCGAAAGTGTTTTTATGCTTCATAATGGGTTGTAAAAGCAAACATGCAGTTTGCTGAAAACAAGTTGTTCTTTGACAGTCTTGAATACTGAGTGCGGTTCAGTTAATAAAACTGTCTTTCTGGTGCTCATTGCAAGCAAGCCAGAAAGTGTTTTTCTGTGTTCCAATTGCTAGTATAAACAAATATGCAGTCTGCTGAAAGCAAGCTGTGCTCTGACAGTCTTTCTTATGGAGTGCAGTTCAGCTAATAAAACTCTTTCTGCCTTTCATTGCAAGCGAGCCCGAAAGTGTTTTTATGCTTCATAATGGACTGTAAAAGCAAAGATGCAGTTTGCTGAAAACAAGTTGTTCTTTGACAGTCTTGAATACTGAGTGCGGTTCAGTTAATAAAACTGTCTTTCTGGTGCTCATTGCAAACACGCCAGAAAGTGTTTTTCTGTGTTCAACTTGTTAGTATAAACAAATATGCAGTCTGCTGAAAGCAAGCTGTGCTCTGACAGTCTTTCTTATGGAGTGCAGTTCAGCTAATAAAACTCTTTCTGCCTTTCATTGCAAGCGAGCCCGAAAGTGTTTTTATGCTTCATAATGGACTGTAAAAGCAAAGATGCAGTTTGCTGAAAACAAGTTGTTCTTTGACAGTCTTGAATACTGAGTGCGGTTCAGTTAATAAAACTGTCTTTCTGGTGCTCATTGCAAGCAAGCCAGAAAGTGTTTTTCTGTGTTCCAATTGCTAGTATAAAGAAATACGCAGTCTGCTGAAAGCAAGCTGTTCTCTGACAGTCTTTCTTATGGAGTGCAGTTCAGCTAATAAAACTCTTTCTGCCTTTCATTGCAAGCGAGCCCGAAAGTGTTTTTATGCTTCATAATGGACTGTAAAAGCAAAGATGCAGTTTGCTGAAAACAAGTTGTTCTTTGACAGTCTTGAATACTGAGTGCGGTTCAGTTAATAAAACTGTCTTTCTGGTGCTCATTGCAAACAAACCAGAAAGTGTTTTTCTGTGTTCTACTTGTTAGTATAAACAAATATGCAGTCTGCTGAAAGCAAGCTGTGCTCTGACAGTCTTTCTTATGGAGTGCAGTTCAGCTAATAAAACTCTTTCTGCCTTTCATTGCAAGCGAGCCCGAAAGTGTTTTTATGCTTCATAATGGGTTGTAAAAGCAAACATGCAGTTTGCTGAAAACAAGTTGTTCTTTGACAGTCTTGAATACTGAGTGCGGTTCAGTTAATAAAACTGTCTTTCTGGTGCTCATTGCAAACACGCCAGAAAGTGTTTTTCTGTGTTCCAATTGTTAGTATAAACAAATACGCAATCTGCTGAAAGCAAGCTGTGCTCTGACAGTCTTTCTTATGGAGCGCAGTTCCGCTAATAAAACTCTTTCTGCCTTTCATTGCAAGCGAGCCCGAAAGTGTTTTTATGCTTCATAATGGATTGTAAAAGCAAACATGCAGTTTGCTGAAAACAAGTTGTTCTTTGACAGTCTTGAATACTGAGTGCGGTTCAATTAATAAAACTGTCTTTCTGGTGCTCATTGCAAACACGCCAGAAAGTGTTTTTCTGTGTTCTACTTGTTAGTATAAACAAATATGCAGTCTGCTGAAAGCAAGCTGTGCTCTGACAGTCTTTCTTATGGAGTGCAGTTCAGCTAAAAACTCTTTCTGCCTTTCATTGCAAGCAAGCCCGAAAGTGTTTTTATGCTTCATAATGGATTGTAAAAGCAAAGATGCAGTTTGCTGAAAACAAGTTTATCTTTGACAGTCTTGAATACTGAGTGCAGTTGAGTTAATAAAACTGTCTTTCTGGTGCTCATTGCAAGCAAGCCAGAAAGTGTTTTTCTGTGTTCCAATTGCTAGTATAAACAAATATGCAGTCTGCTGAAAGCAAGCTGTGCTCTGACAGTCTTTCTTATGGAGTGCAGTTCAGCTAATAAAACTCTTTCTGCCTTTCATTGCAAGCGAGCCCGAAAGTGTTTTTATGCTTCATAATGGGTTGTAAAAGCAAAGATGCAGTTTGCTGAAAACAAGTTGTTCTTTGACAGTCTTGAATACTGAGTGCGGTTCAGTTAATAAAACTGTCTTTCTGGTGCTCATTGCAAGCAAGCCAGAAAGTGTTTTTCTGTGTTCCAATTGCTAGTATAAAGAAATACGCAGTCTGCTGAAAGCAAGCTGTTCTCTGACAGTCTTTCTTATGGAGTGCAGTTCAGCTAATAAAACTCTTTCTGCCTTTCATTGCAAGCGAGCCCGAAAGTGTTTTTATGCTTCATAATGGACTGTAAAAGCAAAAATGCAGTTTGCTGAAAACAAGTTTATCTTTGACAGTCTTGAATACTGAGTGCAGTTGAGTTAATAAAACTGTCTTTCTGGTGCTCATTGCAAGCAAGCCAGAAAGTGTTTTTCTGTGTTCCAATTGCTAGTATAAACAAATATGCAGTCTGCTGAAAGCAAGCTGTGCTCTGACAGTCTTTCTTATGGAGTGCAGTTCAGCTAATAAAACTCTTTCTGCCTTTCATTGCAAGCGAGCCCGAAAGTGTTTTTATGCTTCATAATGGACTGTAAAAGCAAAAATGCAGTTTGCTGAAAACAAGTTGTTCTTTGACAGTCTTGAATACTAAGTGCGGTTCAGTTAATAAAACTGTCTTTCTGGTGCTCATTGCAAACACGCCAGAAAGTGTTTTTCTGTGTTCCAATTGTTAGTATAAACAAATAAGCAGTCTGCTGAAAGCAAGCTGTGCTCTGACAGTCTTTCTTATGGAGCGCAGTTCCGCTAATAAAACTCTTTCTGCCTTTCATTGCAAGCGAGCCCGAAAGTGTTTTTATGCTTCATAATGGACTGTAAAAGCAAAGATGCAGTTTGCTGAAAACAAGTTGTTCTTTGACAGTCTTGAATACTGAATGCGGTTCAGTTAATAAAACTGTCTTTCTGGTGCTCATTGCAAACAAACCAGAAAGTGTTTTTCTGTGTTCTACTTGTTAGTATAAACAAATATGCAGTCTGCTGAAAGCAAGCTGTGCTCTGACAGTCTTTCTTATGGAGTGCAGTTCAGCTAATAAAACTCTTTCTGCCTTTCATTGCAAGCGAGCCCGAAAGTGTTTTTATGCTTCATAATGGACTGTAAAAGCAAAGATGCAGTTTGCTGAAAACAAGTTGTTCTTTGACAGTCTTGAATACTGAGTGCGGTTCAGTTAATAAAACTGTCTTTCTGGTGCTCATTGCAAGCAAGCCAGAAAGTGTTTTTCTGTGTTCTAATTGCTAGTATAAACAAATACGCAGTCTGCTGAAAGCAAGCTGTGCTCTGACAGTCTTTCTTATGGAGCGCAGTTCCGCTAATAAAACTCTTTCTGCCTTTCATTGCAAGCAAGCCCGAAAGTGTTTTTATGCTTCATAATGGATTGTAAAAGCAAAGATGCAGTTTGCTGAAAACAAGTTTATCTTTGACAGTCTTGAATACTGAGTGCAGTTGAGTTAATAAAACTGTCTTTCTGGTGCTCATTGCAAGCAAGCCAGAAAGTGTTTTTCTGTGTTCCAATTGCTAGTATAAACAAATATGCAGTCTGCTGAAAGCAAGCTGTGCTCTGACAGTCTTTCTTATGGAGTGCAGTTCAGCTAATAAAACTCTTTCTGCCTTTCATTGCAAGCGAGCCCGAAAGTGTTTTTATGCTTCATAATGGACTGTAAAAGCAAAGATGCAGTTTG
This sequence comes from Hoplias malabaricus, assembly GCF_029633855.1. Taxonomy (NCBI): domain Eukaryota; kingdom Metazoa; phylum Chordata; class Actinopteri; order Characiformes; family Erythrinidae; genus Hoplias; species Hoplias malabaricus. The sequence continues at coordinate 164,158 of NW_027101012.1, forward strand.
CTGAAAACAAGTTGTTCTTTGACAGTCTTGAATACTGAGTGCGGTTCAGTTAATAAAACTGTCTTTCTGGTGCTCATTGCAAACGAACCAGAAAGTGTTTTTCTGTGTTCTACATGTTAGTATAAACAAATATGCAGTCTGCTGAAAGCAAGCTGTGCTCTGACAGTCTTTCTTATGGAGTGCAGTTCAGCTAATAAAACTCTTTCTGCCTTTCATTGCAAGCGAGCCCGAAAGTGTTTTTATGCTTCATAATGGGTTGTAAAAGCAAAGATGCAGTTTGCTGAAAACAAGTTGTTCTTTGACAGTCTTGAATAATGAGTGCGGTTCAGTTAATAAAACTGTCTTTCTGGTGCTCATTGCAAGCAAGCCAGAAAGTGTTTTTCTGTGTTCCAATTGCTAGTATAAAGAAATACGCAGTCTGCTGAAAGCAAGCTGTTCTCTGACAGTCTTTCTTATGGAGTGCAGTTCAGCTAATAAAACTCTTTCTGCCTTTCATTGCAAGCGAGCCCGAAAGTGTTTTTATGCTTCATAATGGACTGTAAAAGCAAAGATGCAGTTTGCTGAAAACAAGTTGTTCTTTGACAGTCTTGAATACTGAGTGCGGTTCAGTTAATAAAACTGTCTTTCTGGTGCTCATTGCAAACAAACCAGAAAGTGTTTTTCTGTGTTCTACTTGTTAGTATAAACAAATATGCAGTCTGCTGAAAGCAAGCTGTGCTCTGACAGTCTTTCTTATGGAGCGCAGTTCAGCTAATAAAACTCTTTCTGCCTTTCATTGCAAGCGAGCCCGAAAGTGTTTTTATGCTTCATAATGGGTTGTAAAAGCAAAGATGCAGTTTGCTGAAAACAAGTTGTTCTTTGACAGTCTTGAATACTGAGTGCGGTTCAGTTAATAAAACTGTCTTTCTGGTGCTCATTGCAAGCAAGCCAGAAAGTGTTTTTCTGTGTTCCAATTGCTAGTATAAAGAAATACGCAGTCTGCTGAAAGCAAGCTGTTCTCTGACAGTCTTTCTTATGGAGTGCAGTTCAGCTAATAAAACTCTTTCTGCCTTTCATTGCAAGCGAGCCCGAAAGTGTTTTTATGCTTCATAATGGACTGTAAAAGCAAAGATGCAGTTTGCTGAAAACAAGTTGTTCTTTGACAGTCTTGAATACTGAGTGCGGTTCAGTTAATAAAACTGTCTTTCTGGTGCTCATTGCAAGCAAGCCAGAAAGTGTTTTTCTGTGTTCCAATTGCTAGTATAAAGAAATACGCAGTCTGCTGAAAGCAAGCTGTTCTCTGACAGTCTTTCTTATGGAGTGCAGTTCAGCTAATAAAACTCTTTCTGCATTTCATTGCAAGCGAGCCCGAAAGTGTTTTTATGCTTCATAATGGACTGTAAAAGCAAAGATGCAGTTTGCTGAAAACAAGTTGTTCTTTGACAGTCTTGAATACTGAGTGCGGTTCAGTTAATAAAACTGTCTTTCTGGTGCTCATTGCAAACAAACCAGAAAGTGTTTTTCTGTGTTCTACTTGTTAGTATAAACAAATATGCAGTCTGCTGAAAGCAAGCTGTGCTCTGACAGTCTTTCTTATGGAGTGCAGTTCAGCTAATAAAACTCTTTCTGCCTTTCATTGCAAGCGAGCCCGAAAGTGTTTTTATGCTTCATAATGGGTTGTAAAAGCAAACATGCAGTTTGCTGAAAACAAGTTGTTCTTTGACAGTCTTGAATACTGAGTGCGGTTCAGTTAATAAAACTGTCTTTCTGGTGCTCATTGCAAGCAAGCCAGAAAGTGTTTTTCTGTGTTCCAATTGCTAGTATAAACAAATATGCAGTCTGCTGAAAGCAAGCTGTGCTCTGACAGTCTTTCTTATGGAGTGCAGTTCAGCTAATAAAACTCTTTCTGCCTTTCATTGCAAGCGAGCCCGAAAGTGTTTTTATGCTTCATAATGGACTGTAAAAGCAAAGATGCAGTTTGCTGAAAACAAGTTGTTCTTTGACAGTCTTGAATACTGAGTGCGGTTCAGTTAATAAAACTGTCTTTCTGGTGCTCATTGCAAACACGCCAGAAAGTGTTTTTCTGTGTTCAACTTGTTAGTATAAACAAATATGCAGTCTGCTGAAAGCAAGCTGTGCTCTGACAGTCTTTCTTATGGAGTGCAGTTCAGCTAATAAAACTCTTTCTGCCTTTCATTGCAAGCGAGCCCGAAAGTGTTTTTATGCTTCATAATGGACTGTAAAAGCAAAGATGCAGTTTGCTGAAAACAAGTTGTTCTTTGACAGTCTTGAATACTGAGTGCGGTTCAGTTAATAAAACTGTCTTTCTGGTGCTCATTGCAAGCAAGCCAGAAAGTGTTTTTCTGTGTTCCAATTGCTAGTATAAAGAAATACGCAGTCTGCTGAAAGCAAGCTGTTCTCTGACAGTCTTTCTTATGGAGTGCAGTTCAGCTAATAAAACTCTTTCTGCCTTTCATTGCAAGCGAGCCCGAAAGTGTTTTTATGCTTCATAATGGACTGTAAAAGCAAAGATGCAGTTTGCTGAAAACAAGTTGTTCTTTGACAGTCTTGAATACTGAGTGCGGTTCAGTTAATAAAACTGTCTTTCTGGTGCTCATTGCAAACAAACCAGAAAGTGTTTTTCTGTGTTCTACTTGTTAGTATAAACAAATATGCAGTCTGCTGAAAGCAAGCTGTGCTCTGACAGTCTTTCTTATGGAGTGCAGTTCAGCTAATAAAACTCTTTCTGCCTTTCATTGCAAGCGAGCCCGAAAGTGTTTTTATGCTTCATAATGGGTTGTAAAAGCAAACATGCAGTTTGCTGAAAACAAGTTGTTCTTTGACAGTCTTGAATACTGAGTGCGGTTCAGTTAATAAAACTGTCTTTCTGGTGCTCATTGCAAACACGCCAGAAAGTGTTTTTCTGTGTTCCAATTGTTAGTATAAACAAATACGCAATCTGCTGAAAGCAAGCTGTGCTCTGACAGTCTTTCTTATGGAGCGCAGTTCCGCTAATAAAACTCTTTCTGCCTTTCATTGCAAGCGAGCCCGAAAGTGTTTTTATGCTTCATAATGGATTGTAAAAGCAAACATGCAGTTTGCTGAAAACAAGTTGTTCTTTGACAGTCTTGAATACTGAGTGCGGTTCAATTAATAAAACTGTCTTTCTGGTGCTCATTGCAAACACGCCAGAAAGTGTTTTTCTGTGTTCTACTTGTTAGTATAAACAAATATGCAGTCTGCTGAAAGCAAGCTGTGCTCTGACAGTCTTTCTTATGGAGTGCAGTTCAGCTAAAAACTCTTTCTGCCTTTCATTGCAAGCAAGCCCGAAAGTGTTTTTATGCTTCATAATGGATTGTAAAAGCAAAGATGCAGTTTGCTGAAAACAAGTTTATCTTTGACAGTCTTGAATACTGAGTGCAGTTGAGTTAATAAAACTGTCTTTCTGGTGCTCATTGCAAGCAAGCCAGAAAGTGTTTTTCTGTGTTCCAATTGCTAGTATAAACAAATATGCAGTCTGCTGAAAGCAAGCTGTGCTCTGACAGTCTTTCTTATGGAGCGCAGTTCCGCTAATAAAACTCTTTCTGCCTTTCATTGCAAGCGAGCCCGAAAGTGTTTTTATGCTTCATAATGGGTTGTAAAAGCAAAGATGCAGTTTGCTGAAAACAAGTTGTTCTTTGACAGTCTTGAATACTGAGTGCGGTTCAGTTAATAAAACTGTCTTTCTGGTGCTCATTGCAAGCAAGCCAGAAAGTGTTTTTCTGTGTTCCAATTGCTAGTATAAAGAAATACGCAGTCTGCTGAAAGCAAGCTGTTCTCTGACAGTCTTTCTTATGGAGTGCAGTTCAGCTAATAAAACTCTTTCTGCCTTTCATTGCAAGCGAGCCCGAAAGTGTTTTTATGCTTCATAATGGACTGTAAAAGCAAAAATGCAGTTTGCTGAAAACAAGTTTATCTTTGACAGTCTTGAATACTGAGTGCAGTTGAGTTAATAAAACTGTCTTTCTGGTGCTCATTGCAAGCAAGCCAGAAAGTGTTTTTCTGTGTTCCAATTGCTAGTATAAACAAATATGCAGTCTGCTGAAAGCAAGCTGTGCTCTGACAGTCTTTCTTATGGAGTGCAGTTCAGCTAATAAAACTCTTTCTGCCTTTCATTGCAAGCGAGCCCGAAAGTGTTTTTATGCTTCATAATGGACTGTAAAAGCAAAGATGCAGTTTGCTGAAAACAAGTTGTTCTTTGACAGTCTTGAATACTGAGTGCGGTTCAGTTAATAAAACTGTCTTTCTGGTGCTCATTGCAAGCAAGCCAGAAAGTGTTTTTCTGTGTTCCAATTGCTAGTATAAAGAAATACGCAGTCTGCTGAAAGCAAGCTGTTCTCTGACAGTCTTTCTTATGGAGTGCAGTTCAGCTAATAAAACTCTTTCTGCATTTCATTGCAAGCGAGCCCGAAAGTGTTTTTATGCTTCATAATGGACTGTAAAAGCAAAGATGCAGTTTGCTGAAAACAAGTTGTTCTTTGACAGTCTTGAATACTGAGTGCGGTTCAGTTAATAAAACTGTCTTTCTGGTGCTCATTGCAAGCAAGCCAGAAAGTGTTTTTCTGTGTTCCAATTGCTAGTATAAACAAATATGCAGTCTGCTGAAAGCAAGCTGTGCTCTGACAGTCTTTCTTATGGAGTGCAGTTCAGCTAATAAAACTCTTTCTGCCTTTCATTGCAAGCGAGCCCGAAAGTGTTTTTATGCTTCATAATGGACTGTAAAAGCAAAGATGCAGTTTGCTGAAAACAAGTTGTTCTTTGACAGTCTTGAATACTGAGTGCGGTTCAGTTAATAAAACTGTCTTTCTGGTGCTCATTGCAAACACGCCAGAAAGTGTTTTTCTGTGTTCAACTTGTTAGTATAAACAAATATGCAGTCTGCTGAAAGCAAGCTGTGCTCTGACAGTCTTTCTTATGGAGTGCAGTTCAGCTAATAAAACTCTTTCTGCCTTTCATTGCAAGCGAGCCCGAAAGTGTTTTTATGCTTCATAACGGGTTGTAAAAGCAAACATGCAGTTTGCTGAAAACAAGTTGTTCTTTGACAGTCTTGAATACTGAGTGCGGTTCAGTTAATAAAACTGTCTTTCTGGTGCTCATTGCAAACACGCCAGAAAGTGTTTTTCTGTGTTCCAATTGCTAGTATAAAGAAATACGCAGTCTGCTGAAAGCAAGCTGTTCTCTGACAGTCTTTCTTATGGAGTGCAGTTCAGCTAATAAAACTCTTTCTGCCTTTCATTGCAAGCGAGCCCGAAAGTGTTTTTATGCTTCATAATGGACTGTAAAAGCAAAGATGCAGTTTGCTGAAAACAAGTTGTTCTTTGACAGTCTTGAATACTAAGTGCGGTTCAGTTAATAAAACTGTCTTTCTGGTGCTCATTGCAAACACGCCAGAAAGTGTTTTTCTGTGTTCCAATTGCTAGTATAAACAAATACGCAATCTGCTGAAAGCAAGCTGTGCTCTGACAGTCTTTCTTATGGAGTGCAGTTCAGCTAAAAACTCTTTCTGCCTTTCATTGCAAGCAAGCCCGAAAGTGTTTTTATGCTTCATAATGGATTGTAAAAGCAAAGATGCAGTTTGCTGAAAACAAGTTGTTCTTTGACAGTCTTGAATACTGAGTGCGGTTCAGTTAATAAAACTGTCTTTCTGGTGCTCATTGCAAGCAAGCCAGAAAGTGTTTTTCTGTGTTCCAATTGCTAGTATAAAGAAATACGCAGTCTGCTGAAAGCAAGCTGTTCTCTGACAGTCTTTCTTATGGAGTGCAGTTCAGCTAATAAAACTCTTTCTGCCTTTCATTGCAAGCGAGCCCGAAAGTGTTTTTATGCTTCATAATGGACTGTAAAAGCAAAGATGCAGTTTGCTGAAAACAAGTTGTTCTTTGACAGTCTTGAATACTGAGTGCGGTTCAGTTAATAAAACTGTCTTTCTGGTGCTCATTGCAAGCAAGCCAGAAAGTGTTTTTCTGTGTTCCAATTGCTAGTATAAAGAAATACGCAGTCTGCTGAAAGCAAGCTGTTCTCTGACAGTCTTTCTTATGGAGTGCAGTTCAGCTAATAAAACTCTTTCTGCATTTCATTGCAAGCGAGCCCGAAAGTGTTTTTATGCTTCATAATGGACTGTAAAAGCAAAGATGCAGTTTGCTGAAAACAAGTTGTTCTTTGACAGTCTTGAATACTGAGTGCGGTTCAGTTAATAAAACTGTCTTTCTGGTGCTCATTGCAAGCAAGCCAGAAAGTGTTTTTCTGTGTTCCAATTGCTAGTATAAACAAATATGCAGTCTGCTGAAAGCAAGCTGTGCTCTGACAGTCTTTCTTATGGAGTGCAGTTCAGCTAATAAAACTCTTTCTGCCTTTCATTGCAAGCGAGCCCGAAAGTGTTTTTATGCTTCATAATGGACTGTAAAAGCAAAGATGCAGTTTGCTGAAAACAAGTTGTTCTTTGACAGTCTTGAATACTGAGTGCGGTTCAGTTAATAAAACTGTCTTTCTGGTGCTCATTGCAAACACGCCAGAAAGTGTTTTTCTGTGTTCAACTTGTTAGTATAAACAAATATGCAGTCTGCTGAAAGCAAGCTGTGCTCTGACAGTCTTTCTTATGGAGTGCAGTTCAGCTAATAAAACTCTTTCTGCCTTTCATTGCAAGCGAGCCCGAAAGTGTTTTTATGCTTCATAACGGGTTGTAAAAGCAAACATGCAGTTTGCTGAAAACAAGTTGTTCTTTGACAGTCTTGAATACTGAGTGCGGTTCAGTTAATAAAACTGTCTTTCTGGTGCTCATTGCAAACACGCCAGAAAGTGTTTTTCTGTGTTCCAATTGCTAGTATAAAGAAATACGCAGTCTGCTGAAAGCAAGCTGTTCTCTGACAGTCTTTCTTATGGAGTGCAGTTCAGCTAATAAAACTCTTTCTGCCTTTCATTGCAAGCGAGCCCGAAAGTGTTTTTATGCTTCATAATGGACTGTAAAAGCAAAGATGCAGTTTGCTGAAAACAAGTTGTTCTTTGACAGTCTTGAATACTAAGTGCGGTTCAGTTAATAAAACTGTCTTTCTGGTGCTCATTGCAAACACGCCAGAAAGTGTTTTTCTGTGTTCCAATTGCTAGTATAAACAAATACGCAATCTGCTGAAAGCAAGCTGTGCTCTGACAGTCTTTCTTATGGAGCGCAGTTCCGCTAATAAAACTCTTTCTGCCTTTCATTGCAAGCGAGCCCGAAAGTGTTTTTATGCTTCATAATGGATTGTAAAAGCAAACATGCAGTTTGCTGAAAACAAGTTTATCTTTGACAGTCTTGAATACTGAGTGCAGTTGAGTTAATAAAACTGTCTTTCTGGTGCTCATTGCAAGCAAGCCAGAAAGTGTTTTTCTGTGTTCCAATTGCTAGTATAAACAAATATGCAGTCTGCTGAAAGCAAGCTGTGCTCTGACAGTCTTTCTTATGGAGTGCAGTTCAGCTAATAAAACTCTTTCTGCCTTTCATTGCAAGCGAGCCCGAAAGTGTTTTTATGCTTCATAATGGACTGTAAAAGCAAAGATGCAGTTTGCTGAAAACAAGTTGTTCTTTGACAGTCTTGAATACTGAGTGCGGTTCAGTTAATAAAACTGTCTTTCTGGTGCTCATTGCAAACACGCCAGAAAGTGTTTTTCTGTGTTCTACTTGTTAGTATAAACAAATATGCAGTCTGCTGAAAGCAAGCTGTGCTCTGACAGTCTTTCTTATGGAGCGCAGTTCCGCTAATAAAACTCTTTCTGCCTTTCATTGCAAGCGAGCCCGAAAGTGTTTTTATGCTTCATAATGGACTGTAAAAGCAAAGATGCAGTTTGCTGAAAACAAGTTGTTCTTTGACAGTCTTGAATACTGAGTGCGGTTCAGTTAATAAAACTGTCTTTCTGGTGCTCATTGCAAACACGCCAGAAAGTGTTTTTCTGTGTTCTACTTGTTAGTATAAACAAATATGCAGTCTGCTGAAAGCAAGCTGTGCTCTGACAGTCTTTCTTATGGAGTGCAGTTCAGCTAATAAAACTCTTTCTGCCTTTCATTGCAAGCGAGCCCGAAAGTGTTTTTATGCTTCATAATGGACTGTAAAAGCAAAAATGCAGTTTGCTGAAAACAAGTTGTTCTTTGACAGTCTTGAATACTAAGTGCGGTTCAGTTAATAAAACTGTCTTTCTGGTGCTCATTGCAAACACGCCAGAAAGTGTTTTTCTGTGTTCCAATTGTTAGTATAAACAAATACGCAGTCTGCTGAAAGCAAGCTGTGCTCTGACAGTCTTTCTTATGGAGCGCAGTTCCGCTAATAAAACTCTTTCTGCCTTTCATTGCAAGCGAGCCCGAAAGTGTTTTTATGCTTCATAATGGACTGTAAAAGCAAAGATGCAGTTTGCTGAAAACAAGTTGTTCTTTGACAGTCTTGAATACTGAATGCGGTTCAGTTAATAAAACTGTCTTTCTGGTGCTCATTGCAAACAAACCAGAAAGTGTTTTTCTGTGTTCTACTTGTTAGTATAAACAAATATGCAGTCTGCTGAAAGCAAGCTGTGCTCTGACAGTCTTTCTTATGGAGTGCAGTTCAGCTAATAAAACTCTTTCTGCCTTTCATTGCAAGCGAGCCCGAAAGTGTTTTTATGCTTCATAATGGACTGTAAAAGCAAAGATGCAGTTTGCTGAAAACAAGTTGTTCTTTGACAGTCTTGAATACTGAGTGCGGTTCAGTTAATAAAACTGTCTTTCTGGTGCTCATTGCAAGCAAGCCAGAAAGTGTTTTTCTGTGTTCTAATTGCTAGTATAAACAAATACGCAGTCTGCTGAAAGCAAGCTGTGCTCTGACAGTCTTTCTTATGGAGCGCAGTTCCGCTAATAAAACTCTTTCTGCCTTTCATTGCAAGCAAGCCCGAAAGTGTTTTTATGCTTCATAATGGATTGTAAAAGCAAAGATGCAGTTTGCTGAAAACAAGTTTATCTTTGACAGTCTTGAATACTGAGTGCAGTTGAGTTAATAAAACTGTCTTTCTGGTGCTCATTGCAAGCAAGCCAGAAAGTGTTTTTCTGTGTTCCAATTGCTAGTATAAACAAATATGCAGTCTGCTGAAAGCAAGCTGTGCTCTGACAGTCTTTCTTATGGAGTGCAGTTCAGCTAATAAAACTCTTTCTGCCTTTCATTGCAAGCGAGCCCGAAAGTGTTTTTATGCTTCATAATGGACTGTAAAAGCAAAGATGCAGTTTGCTGAAAACAAGTTGTTCTTTGACAGTCTTGAATACTGAGTGCGGTTCAGTTAATAAAACTGTCTTTCTGGTGCTCATTGCAAACGAACCAGAAAGTGTTTTTCTGTGTTCTACATGTTAGTATAAACAAATATGCAGTCTGCTGAAAGCAAGCTGTGCTCTGACAGTCTTTCTTATGGAGTGCAGTTCAGCTAATAAAACTCTTTCTGCCTTTCATTGCAAGCGAGCCCGAAAGTGTTTTTATGCTTCATAATGGGTTGTAAAAGCAAAGATGCAGTTTGCTGAAAACAAGTTGTTCTTTGACAGTCTTGAATACTGAGTGCGGTTCAGTTAATAAAACTGTCTTTCTGGTGCTCATTGCAAGCAAGCCAGAAAGTGTTTTTCTGTGTTCCAATTGCTAGTATAAAGAAATACGCAGTCTGCTGAAAGCAAGCTGTGCTCTGACAGTCTTTCTTATGGAGTGCAGTTCAGCTAATAAAACTCTTTCTGCCTTTCATTGCAAGCGAGCCCGAAAGTGTTTTTATGCTTCATAATGGACTGTAAAAGCAAAGATGCAGTTTGCTGAAAACAAGTTGTTCTTTGACAGTCTTGAATACTGAGTGCGGTTCAGTTAATAAAACTGTCTTTCTGGTGCTCATTGCAAACACGCCAGAAAGTGTTTTTCTGTGTTCAACTTGTTAGTATAAACAAATATGCAGTCTGCTGAAAGCAAGCTGTGCTCTGACAGTCTTTCTTATGGAGTGCAGTTCAGCTAATAAAACTCTTTCTGCCTTTCATTGCAAGCGAGCCCGAAAGTGTTTTTATGCTTCATAACGGGTTGTAAAAGCAAACATGCAGTTTGCTGAAAACAAGTTGTTCTTTGACAGTCTTGAATACTGAGTGCGGTTCAGTTAATAAAACTGTCTTTCTGGTGCTCATTGCAAACACGCCAGAAAGTGTTTTTCTGTGTTCCAATTGCTAGTATAAAGAAATACGCAGTCTGCTGAAAGCAAGCTGTTCTCTGACAGTCTTTCTTATGGAGTGCAGTTCAGCTAATAAAACTCTTTCTGCCTTTCATTGCAAGCGAGCCCGAAAGTGTTTTTATGCTTCATAATGGACTGTAAAAGCAAAGATGCAGTTTGCTGAAAACAAGTTGTTCTTTGACAGTCTTGAATACTAAGTGCGGTTCAGTTAATAAAACTGTCTTTCTGGTGCTCATTGCAAACACGCCAGAAAGTGTTTTTCTGTGTTCCAATTGCTAGTATAAACAAATACGCAATCTGCTGAAAGCAAGCTGTGCTCTGACAGTCTTTCTTATGGAGCGCAGTTCCGCTAATAAAACTCTTTCTGCCTTTCATTGCAAGCGAGCCCGAAAGTGTTTTTATGCTTCATAATGGATTGTAAAAGCAAACATGCAGTTTGCTGAAAACAAGTTTATCTTTGACAGTCTTGAATACTGAGTGCAGTTGAGTTAATAAAACTGTCTTTCTGGTGCTCATTGCAAGCAAGCCAGAAAGTGTTTTTCTGTGTTCCAATTGCTAGTATAAACAAATATGCAGTCTGCTGAAAGCAAGCTGTGCTCTGACAGTCTTTCTTATGGAGTGCAGTTCAGCTAATAAAACTCTTTCTGCCTTTCATTGCAAGCGAGCCCGAAAGTGTTTTTATGCTTCATAATGGACTGTAAAAGCAAAGATGCAGTTTGCTGAAAACAAGTTGTTCTTTGACAGTCTTGAATACTGAGTGCGGTTCAGTTAATAAAACTGTCTTTCTGGTGCTCATTGCAAACACGCCAGAAAGTGTTTTTCTGTGTTCTACTTGTTAGTATAAACAAATATGCAGTCTGCTGAAAGCAAGCTGTGCTCTGACAGTCTTTCTTATGGAGTGCAGTTCAGCTAAAAACTCTTTCTGCCTTTCATTGCAAGCAAGCCCGAAAGTGTTTTTATGCTTCATAATGGATTGTAAAAGCAAAGATGTAGTTTGCTGAAAACAAGTTTATCTTTGACAGTCTTGAATACTGAGTGCAGTTGAGTTAATAAAACTGTCTTTCTGGTGCTCATTGCAAGCAAGCCAGAAAGTGTTTTTCTGTGTTCCAATTGCTAGTATAAACAAATATGCAGTCTGCTGAAAGCAAGCTGTGCTCTGACAGTCTTTCTTATGGAGTGCAGTTCAGCTAATAAAACTCTTTCTGCCTTTCATTGCAAGCGAGCCCGAAAGTGTTTTTATGCTTCATAATGGGTTGTAAAAGCAAAGATGCAGTTTGCTGAAAACAAGTTGTTCTTTGACAGTCTTGAATACTGAGTGCGGTTCAGTTAATAAAACTGTCTTTCTGGTGCTCATTGCAAGCAAGCCAGAAAGTGTTTTTCTGTGTTCTAATTGCTAGTATAAACAAATACGCAGTCTGCTGAAAGCAAGCTGTGCTCTGACAGTCTTTCTTATGGAGCGCAGTTCCGCTAATAAAACTCTTTCTGCCTTTCATTGCAAGCAAGCCCGAAAGTGTTTTTATGCTTCATAATGGATTGTAAAAGCAAAGATGCAGTTTGCTGAAAACAAGTTTATCTTTGACAGTCTTGAATACTGAGTGCAGTTGAGTTAATAAAACTGTCTTTCTGGTGCTCATTGCAAGCAAGCCAGAAAGTGTTTTTCTGTGTTCCAATTGCTAGTATAAACAAATATGCAGTCTGCTGAAAGCAAGCTGTGCTCTGACAGTCTTTCTTATGGAGTGCAGTTCAGCTAATAAAACTCTTTCTGCCTTTCATTGCAAGCGAGCCCGAAAGTGTTTTTATGCTTCATAATGGACTGTAAAAGCAAAGATGCAGTTTGCTGAAAACAAGTTGTTCTTTGACAGTCTTGAATACTGAGTGCGGTTCAGTTAATAAAACTGTCTTTCTGGTGCTCATTGCAAACGAACCAGAAAGTGTTTTTCTGTGTTCTACATGTTAGTATAAACAAATATGCAGTCTGCTGAAAGCAAGCTGTGCTCTGACAGTCTTTCTTATGGAGTGCAGTTCAGCTAATAAAACTCTTTCTGCCTTTCATTGCAAGCGAGCCCGAAAGTGTTTTTATGCTTCATAATGGGTTGTAAAAGCAAAGATGCAGTTTGCTGAAAACAAGTTGTTCTTTGACAGTCTTGAATACTGAGTGCGGTTCAGTTAATAAAACTGTCTTTCTGGTGCTCATTGCAAGCAAGCCAGAAAGTGTTTTTCTGTGTTCCAATTGCTAGTATAAAGAAATACGCAGTCTGCTGAAAGCAAGCTCTTCTCTGACAGTCTTTCTTATGGAGTGCAGTTCAGCTAATAAAACTCTTTCTGCCTTTCATTGCAAGCGAGCCCGAAAGTGTTTTTATGCTTCATAATGGACTGTAAAAGCAAAGATGCTGTTTGCTGAAAACAAGTTGTTCTTTGACAGTCTTGAATACTGAGTGCGGTTCAGTTAATAAAACTGTCTTTCTGGTGCTCATTGCAAACAAACCAGAAAGTGTTTTTCTGTGTTCTACTTGTTAGTATAAACAAATATGCAGTCTGCTGAAAGCAAGCTGTGCTCTGACAGTCTTTCTTATGGAGCGCAGTTCAGCTAATAAAACTCTTTCTGCCTTTCATTGCAAGCGAGCCCGAAAGTGTTTTTATGCTTCATAATGGGTTGTAAAAGCAAAGATGCAGTTTGCTGAAAACAAGTTGTTCTTTGACAGTCTTGAATACTGAGTGCGGTTCAGTTAATAAAACTGTCTTTCTGGTGCTCATTGCAAACAAACCAGAAAGTGTTTTTCTGTGTTCTACTTGTTAGTATAAACAAATATGCAGTCTGCTGAAAGCAAGCTGTGCTCTGACAGTCTTTCTTATGGAGTGCAGTTCAGCTAATAAAACTCTTTCTGCCTTTCATTGCAAGCGAGCCCGAAAGTGTTTTTATGCTTCATAATGGACTGTAAAAGCAAAGATGCAGTTTGCTGAAAACAAGTTGTTCTTTGACAGTCTTGAATACTGAGTGCGGTTCAGTTAATAAAACTGTCTTTCTGGTGCTCATTGCAAACACGCCAGAAAGTGTTTTTCTGTGTTCAACTTGTTAGTATAAACAAATATGCAGTCTGCTGAAAGCAAGCTGTGCTCTGACAGTCTTTCTTATGGAGTGCAGTTCAGCTAATAAAACTCTTTCTGCCTTTCATTGCAAGCGAGCCCGAAAGTGTTTTTATGCTTCATAACGGGTTGTAAAAGCAAACATGCAGTTTGCTGAAAACAAGTTGTTCTTTGACAGTCTTGAATACTGAGTGCGGTTCAGTTAATAAAACTGTCTTTCTGGTGCTCATTGCAAACACGCCAGAAAGTGTTTTTCTGTGTTCCAATTGCTAGTATAAAGAAATACGCAGTCTGCTGAAAGCAAGCTGTTCTCTGACAGTCTTTCTTATGGAGTGCAGTTCAGCTAATAAAACTCTTTCTGCCTTTCATTGCAAGCGAGCCCGAAAGTGTTTTTATGCTTCATAATGGACTGTAAAAGCAAAGATGCAGTTTGCTGAAAACAAGTTGTTCTTTGACAGTCTTGAATACTAAGTGCGGTTCAGTTAATAAAACTGTCTTTCTGGTGCTCATTGCAAACACGCCAGAAAGTGTTTTTCTGTGTTCCAATTGCTAGTATAAACAAATACGCAATCTGCTGAAAGCAAGCTGTGCTCTGACAGTCTTTCTTATGGAGCGCAGTTCCGCTAATAAAACTCTTTCTGCCTTTCATTGCAAGCGAGCCCGAAAGTGTTTTTATGCTTCATAATGGATTGTAAAAGCAAACATGCAGTTTGCTGAAAACAAGTTTATCTTTGACAGTCTTGAATACTGAGTGCAGTTGAGTTAATAAAACTGTCTTTCTGGTGCTCATTGCAAGCAAGCCAGAAAGTGTTTTTCTGTGTTCCAATTGCTAGTATAAACAAATATGCAGTCTGCTGAAAGCAAGCTGTGCTCTGACAGTCTTTCTTATGGAGTGCAGTTCAGCTAATAAAACTCTTTCTGCCTTTCATTGCAAGCGAGCCCGAAAGTGTTTTTATGCTTCATAATGGACTGTAAAAGCAAAGATGCAGTTTGCTGAAAACAAGTTGTTCTTTGACAGTCTTGAATACTGAGTGCGGTTCAGTTAATAAAACTGTCTTTCTGGTGCTCATTGCAAACACGCCAGAAAGTGTTTTTCTGTGTTCTACTTGTTAGTATAAACAAATATGCAGTCTGCTGAAAGCAAGCTGTGCTCTGACAGTCTTTCTTATGGAGTGCAGTTCAGCTAAAAACTCTTTCTGCCTTTCATTGCAAGCAAGCCCGAAAGTGTTTTTATGCTTCATAATGGATTGTAAAAGCAAAGATGTAGTTTGCTGAAAACAAGTTTATCTTTGACAGTCTTGAATACTGAGTGCAGTTGAGTTAATAAAACTGTCTTTCTGGTGCTCATTGCAAGCAAGCCAGAAAGTGTTTTTCTGTGTTCCAATTGCTAGTATAAACAAATATGCAGTCTGCTGAAAGCAAGCTGTGCTCTGACAGTCTTTCTTATGGAGTGCAGTTCAGCTAATAAAACTCTTTCTGCCTTTCATTGCAAGCGAGCCCGAAAGTGTTTTTATGCTTCATAATGGGTTGTAAAAGCAAAGATGCAGTTTGCTGAAAACAAGTTGTTCTTTGACAGTCTTGAATACTGAGTGCGGTTCAGTTAATAAAACTGTCTTTCTGGTGCTCATTGCAAGCAAGCCAGAAAGTGTTTTTCTGTGTTCCAATTGCTAGTATAAAGAAATACGCAGTCTGCTGAAAGCAAGCTGTTCTCTGACAGTCTTTCTTATGGAGTGCAGTTCAGCTAATAAAACTCTTTCTGCCTTTCATTGCAAGCGAGCCCGAAAGTGTTTTTATGCTTCATAATGGACTGTAAAAGCAAAAATGCAGTTTGCTGAAAACAAGTTGTTCTTTGACAGTCTTGAATACTAAGTGCGGTTCAGTTAATAAAACTGTCTTTCTGGTGCTCATTGCAAACACGCCAGAAAGTGTTTTTCTGTGTTCCAATTGTTAGTATAAACAAATACGCAGTCTGCTGAAAGCAAGCTGTGCTCTGACAGTCTTTCTTATGGAGTGCAGTTCCGCTAATAAAACTCTTTCTGCCTTTCATTGCAAGCGAGCCCGAAAGTGTTTTTATGCTTCATAATGGACTGTAAAAGCAAAAATGCAGTTTGCTGAAAACAAGTTGTTCTTTGACAGTCTTGAATACTAAGTGCGGTTCAGTTAATAAAACTGTCTTTCTGGTGCTCATTGCAAACACGCCAGAAAGTGTTTTTCTGTGTTCCAATTGTTAGTATAAACAAATACGCAGTCTGCTGAAAGCAAGCTGTGCTCTGACAGTCTTTCTTATGGAGTGCAGTTCCGCTAATAAAACTCTTTCTGCCTTTCATTGCAAGCGAGCCCGAAAGTGTTTTTATGCTTCATAATGGACTGTAAAAGCAAAGATGCAGTTTGCTGAAAACAAGTTGTTCTTTGACAGTCTTGAATACTGAGTGCGGTTCAGTTAATAAAACTGTCTTTCTGGTGCTCATTGCAAACACGCCAGAAAGTGTTTTTCTGTGTTCTACTTGTTAGTATAAACAAATATGCAGTCTGCTGAAAGCAAGCTGTGCTCTGACAGTCTTTCTTATGGAGTGCAGTTCAGCTAAAAACTCTTTCTGCCTTTCATTGCAAGCAAGCCCGAAAGTGTTTTTATGCTTCATAATGGATTGTAAAAGCAAAGATGCAGTTTGCTGAAAACAAGTTTATCTTTGACAGTCTTGAATACTGAGTGCAGTTGAGTTAATAAAACTGTCTTTCTGGTGCTCATTGCAAGCAAGCCAGAAAGTGTTTTTCTGTGTTCCAATTGCTAGTATAAACAAATATGCAGTCTGCTGAAAGCAAGCTGTGCTCTGACAGTCTTTCTTATGGAGTGCAGTTCAGCTAATAAAACTCTTTCTGCCTTTCATTGCAAGCGAGCCCGAAAGTGTTTTTATGCTTCATAATGGGTTGTAAAAGCAAAGATGCAGTTTGCTGAAAACAAGTTGTTCTTTGACAGTCTTGAATACTGAGTGCGGTTCAGTTAATAAAACTGTCTTTCTGGTGCTCATTGCAAGCAAGCCAGAAAGTGTTTTTCTGTGTTCCAATTGCTAGTATAAAGAAATACGCAGTCTGCTGAAAGCAAGCTGTTCTCTGACAGTCTTTCTTATGGAGTGCAGTTCAGCTAATAAAACTCTTTCTGCCTTTCATTGCAAGCGAGCCCGAAAGTGTTTTTATGCTTCATAATGGACTGTAAAAGCAAAAATGCAGTTTGCTGAAAACAAGTTGTTCTTCGACAGTCTTGAATACTAAGTGCGGTTCAGTTAATAAAACTGTCTTTCTGGTGCTCATTGCAAACACGCCAGAAAGTGTTTTTCTGTGTTCCAATTGTTAGTATAAACAAATACGCAGTCTGCTGAAAGCAAGCTGTGCTCTGACAGTCTTTCTTATGGAGCGCAGTTCCGCTAATAAAACTCTTTCTGCCTTTCATTGCAAGCGAGCCCGAAAGTGTTTTTATGCTTCATAATGGACTGTAAAAGCAAAGATGCAGTTTGCTGAAAACAAGTTGTTCTTTGACAGTCTTGAATACTGAATGCGGTTCAGTTAATAAAACTGTCTTTCTGGTGCTCATTGCAAACAAACCAGAAAGTGTTTTTCTGTGTTCTACTTGTTAGTATAAACAAATATGCAGTCTGCTGAAAGCAAGCTGTGCTCTGACAGTCTTTCTTATGGAGTGCAGTTCAGCTAATAAAACTCTTTCTGCCTTTCATTGCAAGCGAGCCCGAAAGTGTTTTTATGCTTCATAATGGACTGTAAAAGCAAAGATGCAGTTTGCTGAAAACAAGTTGTTCTTTGACAGTCTTGAATACTGAGTGCGGTTCAGTTAATAAAACTGTCTTTCTGGTGCTCATTGCAAGCAAGCCAGAAAGTGTTTTTCTGTGTTCTAATTGCTAGTATAAACAAATACGCAGTCTGCTGAAAGCAAGCTGTGCTCTGACAGTCTTTCTTATGGAGCGCAGTTCCGCTAATAAAACTCTTTCTGCCTTTCATTGCAAGCAAGCCCGAAAGTGTTTTTATGCTTCATAATGGATTGTAAAAGCAAAGATGCAGTTTGCTGAAAACAAGTTTATCTTTGACAGTCTTGAATACTGAGTGCAGTTGAGTTAATAAAACTGTCTTTCTGGTGCTCATTGCAAGCAAGCCAGAAAGTGTTTTTCTGTGTTCCAATTGCTAGTATAAACAAATATGCAGTCTGCTGAAAGCAAGCTGTGCTCTGACAGTCTTTCTTATGGAGTGCAGTTCAGCTAATAAAACTCTTTCTGCCTTTCATTGCAAGCGAGCCCGAAAGTGTTTTTATGCTTCATAATGGACTGTAAAAGCAAAAATGCAGTTTGCTGAAAACAAGTTGTTCTTTGACAGTCTTGAATACTAAGTGCGGTTCAGTTAATAAAACTGTCTTTCTGGTGCTCATTGCAAACACGCCAGAAAGTGTTTTTCTGTGTTCCAATTGTTAGTATAAACAAATACGCAGTCTGCTGAAAGCAAGCTGTGCTCTGACAGTCTTTCTTATGGAGCGCAGTTCCGCTAATAAAACTCTTTCTGCCTTTCATTGCAAGCGAGCCCGAAAGTGTTTTTATGCTTCATAATGGACTGTAAAAGCAAAGTTGCAGTTTGCTGAAAACAAGTTGTTCTTTGACAGTCTTGAATACTGAATGCGGTTCAGTTAATAAAACTGTCTTTCTGGTGCTCATTGCAAACAAACCAGAAAGTGTTTTTCTGTGTTCTACTTGTTAGTATAAACAAATATGCAGTCTGCTGAAAGCAAGCTGTGCTCTGACAGTCTTTCTTATGGAGTGCAGTTCAGCTAATAAAACTCTTTCTGCCTTTTATTGCAAGCGAGCCCGAAAGTGTTTTTATGCTTCATAATGGACTGTAAAAGCAAAGATGCAGTTTGCTGAAAACAAGTTGTTCTTTGACAGTCTTGAATACTGAGTGCGGTTCAGTTAATAAAACTGTCTTTCTGGTGCTCATTGCAAGCAAGCCCGAAAGTGTTTTTATGCTTCATAATGGATTGTAAAAGCAAAGATGCAGTTTGCTGAAAACAAGTTTATCTTTGACAGTCTTGAATACTGAGTGCAGTTGAGTTAATAAAACTGTCTTTCTGGTGCTCATTGCAAGCAAGCCAGAAAGTGTTTTTCTGTGTTCCAATTGCTAGTATAAACAAATATGCAGTCTGCTGAAAGCAAGCTGTGCTCTGACAGTCTTTCTTATGGAGTGCAGTTCAGCTAATAAAACTCTTTCTGCCTTTCATTGCAAGCGAGCCCGAAAGTGTTTTTATGCTTCATAATGGACTGTAAAAGCAAAGATGCAGTTTGCTGAAAACAAGTTGTTCTTTGACAGTCTTGAATACTAAGTGCGGTTCAGTTAATAAAACTGTCTTTCTGGTGCTCATTGCAAACACGCCAGAAAGTGTTTTTCTGTGTTCCAATTGTTAGTATAAACAAATACGCAGTCTGCTGAAAGCAAGCTGTGCTCTGACAGTCTTTCTTATGGAGTGCAGTTCAGCTAATAAAACTCTTTCTGCCTTTCATTGCAAGCGAGCCCGAAAGTGTTTTTATGCTTCATAATGGGTTGTATAAGCAAAGATGCAGTTTGCTGAAAACAAGTTGTTCTTTGACAGTCTTGAATACTGAGTGCGGTTCAGTTAATAAAACTGTCTTTCTGGTGCTCATTGCAAGCAAGCCAGAAAGTGTTTTTCTGTGTTCCAATTGCTAGTATAAAGAAATACGCAGTCTGCTGAAAGCAAGCTGTTCTCTGACAGTCTTTCTTATGGAGTGCAGTTCAGCTAATAAAACTCTTTCTGCCTTTCATTGCAAGCGAGCCCGAAAGTGTTTTTATGCTTCATAATGGACTGTAAAAGCAAAAATGCAGTTTGCTGAAAACAAGTTGTTCTTTGACAGTCTTGAATACTAAGTGCGGTTCAGTTAATAAAACTGTCTTTCTGGTGCTCATTGCAAACACGCCAGAAAGTGTTTTTCTGTGTTCCAATTGTTAGTATAAACAAATACGCAGTCTGCTGAAAGCAAGCTGTGCTCTGACAGTCTTTCTTATGGAGCGCAGTTCCGCTAATAAAACTCTTTCTGCCTTTCATTGCAAGCGAGCCCGAAAGTGTTTTTATGCTTCATAATGGACTGTAAAAGCAAAGATGCAGTTTGCTGAAAACAAGTTGTTCTTTGACAGTCTTGAATACTGAATGCGGTTCAGTTAATAAAACTGTCTTTCTGGTGCTCATTGCAAACACGCCAGAAAGTGTTTTTCTGTGTTCTACTTGTTAGTATAAACAAATATGCAGTCTGCTGAAAGCAAGCTGTGCTCTGACAGTCTTTCTTATGGAGTGCAGTTCAGCTAATAAAACTCTTTCTGCCTTTCATTGCAAGCGAGCCCGAAAGTGTTTTTATGCTTCATAATGGACTGTAAAAGCAAAGATGCAGTTTGCTGAAAACAAGTTGTTCTTTGACAGTCTTGAATACTGAGTGCGGTTCAGTTAATAAAACTGTCTATCTGGTGCTCATTGCAAGCAAGCCCGAAAGTGTTTTTATGCTTCATAATGGATTGTAAAAGCAAAGATGCAGTTTGCTGAAAACAAGTTTATCTTTGACAGTCTTGAATACTGAGTGCAGTTGAGTTAATAAAACTGTCTTTCTGGTGCTCATTGCAAGCAAGCCAGAAAGTGTTTTTCTGTGTTCCAATTGCTAGTATAAACAAATATGCAGTCTGCTGAAAGCAAGCTGTGCTCTGACAGTCTTTCTTATGGAGTGCAGTTCAGCTAATAAAACTCTTTCTGCCTTTCATTGCAAGCGAGCCCGAAAGTGTTTTTATGCTTCATAATGGGTTGTAAAAGCAAAGATGCAGTTTGCTGAAAACAAGTTGTTCTTTGACAGTCTTGAATACTGAGTGCGGTTCAGTTAATAAAACTGTCTTTCTGGTGCTCATTGCAAGCAAGCCAGAAAGTGTTTTTCTGTGTTCCAATTGCTAGTATAAAGAAATACGCAGTCTGCTGAAAGCAAGCTGTTCTCTGACAGTCTTTCTTATGGAGTGCAGTTCAGCTAATAAAACTCTTTCTGCCTTTCATTGCAAGCGAGCCCGAAAGTGTTTTTATGCTTCATAATGGACTGTAAAAGCAAAGATGCAGTTTGCTGAAAACAAGTTGTTCTTTGACAGTCTTGAATACTGAGTGCGGTTCAGTTAATAAAACTGTCTTTCTGGTGCTCATTGCAAACAAACCAGAAAGTGTTTTTCTGTGTTCTACTTGTTAGTATAAACAAATATGCAGTCTGCTGAAAGCAAGCTGTGCTCTGACAGTCTTTCTTATGGAGCGCAGTTCAGCTAATAAAACTCTTTCTGCCTTTCATTGCAAGCGAGCCCGAAAGTGTTTTTATGCTTCATAATGGGTTGTAAAAGCAAAGATGCAGTTTGCTGAAAACAAGTTGTTCTTTGACAGTCTTGAATACTGAGTGCGGTTCAGTTAATAAAACTGTCTTTCTGGTGCTCATTGCAAGCAAGCCAGAAAGTGTTTTTCTGTGTTCCAATTGCTAGTATAAAGAAATACGCAGTCTGCTGAAAGCAAGCTGTTCTCTGACAGTCTTTCTTATGGAGTGCAGTTCAGCTAATAAAACTCTTTCTGCCTTTCATTGCAAGCGAGCCCGAAAGTGTTTTTATGCTTCATAATGGACTGTAAAAGCAAAGATGCAGTTTGCTGAAAACAAGTTGTTCTTTGACAGTCTTGAATACTGAGTGCGGTTCAGTTAATAAAACTGTCTTTCTGGTGCTCATTGCAAACAAACCAGAAAGTGTTTTTCTGTGTTCTACTTGTTAGTATAAACAAATATGCAGTCTGCTGAAAGCAAGCTGTGCTCTGACAGTCTTTCTTATGGAGCGCAGTTCAGCTAATAAAACTCTTTCTGCCTTTCATTGCAAGCGAGCCCGAAAGTGTTTTTATGCTTCATAATGGGTTGTAAAAGCAAAGATGCAGTTTGCTGAAAACAAGTTGTTCTTTGACAGTCTTGAATACTGAGTGCGGTTCAGTTAATAAAACTGTCTTTCTGGTGCTCATTGCAAGCAAGCCAGAAAGTGTTTTTCTGTGTTCCAATTGCTAGTATAAAGAAATACGCAGTCTGCTGAAAGCAAGCTGTTCTCTGACAGTCTTTCTTATGGAGTGCAGTTCAGCTAATAAAACTCTTTCTGCCTTTCATTGCAAGCGAGCCCGAAAGTGTTTTTATGCTTCATAATGGACTGTAAAAGCAAAGATGCAGTTTGCTGAAAACAAGTTGTTCTTTGACAGTCTTGAATACTGAGTGCGGTTCAGTTAATAAAACTGTCTTTCTGGTGCTCATTGCAAACAAACCAGAAAGTGTTTTTCTGTGTTCTACTTGTTAGTATAAACAAATATGCAGTCTGCTGAAAGCAAGCTGTGCTCTGACAGTCTTTCTTATGGAGTGCAGTTCAGCTAATAAAACTCTTTCTGCCTTTCATTGCAAGCGAGCCCGAAAGTGTTTTTATGCTTCATAATGGGTTGTAAAAGCAAAGATGCAGTTTGCTGAAAACAAGTTGTTCTTTGACAGTCTTGAATACTGAGTGCGGTTCAGTTAATAAAACTGTCTTTCTGGTGCTCATTGCAAGCAAGCCAGAAAGTGTTTTTCTGTGTTCCAATTGCTAGTATAAAGAAATACTCAGTCTGCTGAAAGCAAGCTGTTCTCTGACAGTCTTTCTTATGGAGTGCAGTTCAGCTAATAAAACTCTTTCTGCCTTTCATTGCAAGCGAGCCCGAAAGTGTTTTTATGCTTCATAATGGACTGTAAAAGCAAAGATGCAGTTTGCTGAAAACAAGTTGTTCTTTGACAGTCTTGAATACTGAGTGCGGTTCAGTTAATAAAACTGTCTTTCTGGTGCTCATTGCAAACAAACCAGAAAGTGTTTTTCTGTGTTCTACTTGTTAGTAAAAACAAATATGCAGTCTGCTGAAAGCAAGCTGTGCTCTGACAGTCTTTCTTATGGAGCGCAGTTCCGCTAATAAAACTCTTTCTGCCTTTCATTGCAAGCGAGCCCGAAAGTGTTTTTATGCTTCATAATGGACTGTAAAAGCAAAGATGCAGTTTGCTGAAAACAAGTTGTTCTTTGACAGTCTTGAATACTGAGTGCGGTTCAGTTAATAAAACTGTCTTTCTGGTGCTCATTGCAAGCAAGCCAGAAAGTGTTTTTCTGTGTTCTAATTGCTAGTATAAACAAATACGCAGTCTGCTGAAAGCAAGCTGTGCTCTGACAGTCTTTCTTATGGAGCGCAGTTCAGCTAATAAAACTCTTTCTGCCTTTCATTGCAAGCGAGCCCGAAAGTGTTTTTATGCTTCATAATGGACTGTAAAAGCAAAGATGCAGTTTGCTGAAAACAAGTTGTTCTTTGACAGTCTTGAATACTAAGTGCGGTTCAGTTAATAAAACTGTCTTTCTGGTGCTCATTGCAAACACGCCAGAAAGTGTTTTTCTGTGTTCCAATTGTTAGTATAAACAAATACGCAGTCTGCTGAAAGCAAGCTGTGCTCTGACAGTCTTTCTTATGGAGTGCAGTTCAGCTAATAAAACTCTTTCTGCCTTTCATTGCAAGCGAGCCCGAAAGTGTTTTTATGCTTCATAATGGACTGTAAAAGCAAAAATGCAGTTTGCTGAAAACAAGTTGTTCTTTGACAGTCTTGAATACTAAGTGCGGTTCAGTTAATAAAACTGTCTTTCTGGTGCTCATTGCAAACACGCCAGAAAGTGTTTTTCTGTGTTCCAATTGTTAGTATAAACAAATACGCAGTCTGCTGAAAGCAAGCTGTGCTCTGACAGTCTTTCTTATGGAGCGCAGTTCCGCTAATAAAACTCTTTCTGCCTTTCATTGCAAGCGAGCCCGAAAGTGTTTTTATGCTTCATAATGGACTGTAAAAGCAAAGATGCAGTTTGCTGAAAACAAGTTGTTCTTTGACAGTCTTGAATACTGAATGCGGTTCAGTTAATAAAACTGTCTTTCTGGTGCTCATTGCAAACAAACCAGAAAGTGTTTTTCTGTGTTCTACTTGTTAGTATAAACAAATATGCAGTCTGCTGAAAGCAAGCTGTGCTCTGACAGTCTTTCTTATGGAGCGCAGTTCAGCTAATAAAACTCTTTCTGCCTTTCATTGCAAGCGAGCCCGAAAGTGTTTTTATGCTTCATAATGGGTTGTAAAAGCAAAGATGCAGTTTGCTGAAAACAAGTTGTTCTTTGACAGTCTTGAATACTGAGTGCGGTTCAGTTAATAAAACTGTCTTTCTGGTGCTCATTGCAAGCAAGCCAGAAAGTGTTTTTCTGTGTTCCAATTGCTAGTATAAAGAAATACGCAGTCTGCTGAAAGCAAGCTGTTCTCTGACAGTCTTTCTTATGGAGTGCAGTTCAGCTAATAAAACTCTTTCTGCCTTTCATTGCAAGCGAGCCCGAAAGTGTTTTTATGCTTCATAATGGACTGTAAAAGCAAAGATGCAGTTTGCTGAAAACAAGTTGTTCTTTGACAGTCTTGAATACTGAGTGCGGTTCAGTTAATAAAACTGTCTTTCTGGTGCTCATTGCAAACAAACTGAAAAGTGTTTTTCTGTGTTCTACTTGTTAGTATAAACAAATATGCAGTCTGCTGAAAGCAAGCTGTGCTCTGACAGTCTTTCTTATGGAGTGCAGTTCAGCTAATAAAACTCTTTCTGCCTTTCATTGCAAGCGAGCCCGAAAGTGTTTTTATGCTTCATAATGGGTTGTAAAAGCAAAGATGCAGTTTGCTGAAAACAAGTTGTTCTTTGACAGTCTTGAATACTGAGTGCGGTTCAGTTAATAAAACTGTCTTTCTGGTGCTCATTGCAAGCAAGCCAGAAAGTGTTTTTCTGTGTTCTAATTGCTAGTATAAAGAAATACGCAGTCTGCTGAAAGCAAGCTGTGCTCTGACAGTCTTTCTTATGGAGCGCAGTTCCGCTAATAAAACTCTTTCTGCCTTTCATTGCAAGCAAGCCCGAAAGTGTTTTTATGCTTCATAATGGATTGTAAAAGCAAAGATGCAGTTTGCTGAAAACAAGTTTATCTTTGACAGTCTTGAATACTGAGTGCAGTTGAGTTAATAAAACTGTCTTTCTGGTGCTCATTGCAAGCAAGCCAGAAAGTGTTTTTCTGTGTTCCAATTGCTAGTATAAACAAATATGCAGTCTGCTGAAAGCAAGCTGTGCTCTGACAGTCTTTCTTATGGAGTGCAGTTCAGCTAATAAAACTCTTTCTGCCTTTCATTGCAAGCGAGCCCGAAAGTGTTTTTATGCTTCATAATGGACTGTAAAAGCAAAGATGCAGTTTGCTGAAAACAAGTTGTTCTTTGACAGTCTTGAATACTAAGTGCGGTTCAGTTAATAAAACTGTCTTTCTGGTGCTCATTGCAAACACGCCAGAAAGTGTTTTTCTGTGTTCCAATTGTTAGTATAAACAAATACGCAGTCTGCTGAAAGCAAGCTGTGCTCTGACAGTCTTTCTTATGGAGTGCAGTTCAGCTAATAAAACTCTTTCTGCCTTTCATTGCAAGCGAGCCCGAAAGTGTTTTTATGCTTCATAATGGACTGTAAAAGCAAAAATGCAGTTTGCTGAAAACAAGTTGTTCTTTGACAGTCTTGAATACTAAGTGCGGTTCAGTTAATAAAACTGTCTTTCTGGTGCTCATTGCAAACACGCCAGAAAGTGTTTTTCTGTGTTCCAATTGTTAGTATAAACAAATACGCAGTCTGCTGAAAGCAAGCTGTGCTCTGACAGTCTTTCTTATGGAGCGCAGTTCCGCTAATAAAACTCTTTCTGCCTTTCATTGCAAGCGAGCCCGAAAGTGTTTTTATGCTTCATAATGGACTGTAAAAGCAAAGATGCAGTTTGCTGAAAACAAGTTGTTCTTTGACAGTCTTGAATACTGAATGCGGTTCAGTTAATAAAACTGTCTTTCTGGTGCTCATTGCAAACAAACCAGAAAGTGTTTTTCTGTGTTCTACTTGTTAGTATAAACAAATATGCAGTCTGCTGAAAGCAAGCTGTGCTCTGACAGTCTTTCTTATGGAGCGCAGTTCAGCTAATAAAACTCTTTCTGCCTTTCATTGCAAGCGAGCCCGAAAGTGTTTTTATGCTTCATAATGGGTTGTAAAAGCAAAGATGCAGTTTGCTGAAAACAAGTTGTTCTTTGACAGTCTTGAATACTGAGTGCGGTTCAGTTAATAAAACTGTCTTTCTGGTGCTCATTGCAAGCAAGCCAGAAAGTGTTTTTCTGTGTTCCAATTGCTAGTATAAAGAAATACGCAGTCTGCTGAAAGCAAGCTGTTCTCTGACAGTCTTTCTTATGGAGTGCAGTTCAGCTAATAAAACTCTTTCTGCCTTTCATTGCAAGCGAGCCCGAAAGTGTTTTTATGCTTCATAATGGACTGTAAAAGCAAAGATGCAGTTTGCTGAAAACAAGTTGTTCTTTGACAGTCTTGAATACTGAGTGCGGTTCAGTTAATAAAACTGTCTTTCTGGTGCTCATTGCAAACAAACCAGAAAGTGTTTTTCTGTGTTCTACTTGTTAGTATAAACAAATATGCAGTCTGCTGAAAGCAAGCTGTGCTCTGACAGTCTTTCTTATGGAGTGCAGTTCAGCTAATAAAACTCTTTCTGCCTTTCATTGCAAGCGAGCCCGAAAGTGTTTTTATGCTTCATAATGGGTTGTAAAAGCAAAGATGCAGTTTGCTGAAAACAAGTTGTTCTTTGACAGTCTTGAATACTGAGTGCGGTTCAGTTAATAAAACTGTCTTTCTGGTGCTCATTGCAAGCAAGCCAGAAAGTGTTTTTCTGTGTTCCAATTGCTAGTATAAAGAAATACGCAGTCTGCTGAAAGCAAGCTGTTCTCTGACAGTCTTTCTTATGGAGTGCAGTTCAGCTAATAAAACTCTTTCTGCCTTTCATTGCAAGCGAGCCCGAAAGTGTTTTTATGCTTCATAATGGACTGTAAAAGCAAAGATGCAGTTTGCTGAAAACAAGTTGTTCTTTGACAGTCTTGAATACTGAGTGCGGTTCAGTTAATAAAACTGTCTTTCTGGTGCTCATTGCAAACAAACCAGAAAGTGTTTTTCTGTGTTCTACTTGTTAGTATAAACAAATATGCAGTCTGCTGAAAGCAAGCTGTGCTCTGACAGTCTTTCTTATGGAGTGCAGTTCAGCTAATAAAACTCTTTCTGCCTTTCATTGCAAGCGAGCCCGAAAGTGTTTTTATGCTTCATAATGGGTTGTAAAAGCAAAGATGCAGTTTGCTGAAAACAAGTTGTTCTTTGACAGTCTTGAATACTGAGTGCGGTTCAGTTAATAAAACTGTCTTTCTGGTGCTCATTGCAAGCAAGCCAGAAAGTGTTTTTCTGTGTTCCAATTGCTAGTATAAAGAAATACTCAGTCTGCTGAAAGCAAGCTGTTCTCTGACAGTCTTTCTTATGGAGTGCAGTTCAGCTAATAAAACTCTTTCTGCCTTTCATTGCAAGCGAGCCCGAAAGTGTTTTTATGCTTCATAATGGACTGTAAAAGCAAAGATGCAGTTTGCTGAAAACAAGTTGTTCTTTGACAGTCTTGAATACTGAGTGCGGTTCAGTTAATAAAACTGTCTTTCTGGTGCTCATTGCAAACAAACCAGAAAGTGTTTTTCTGTGTTCTACTTGTTAGTATAAACAAATATGCAGTCTGCTGAAAGCAAGCTGTGCTCTGACAGTCTTTCTTATGGAGCGCAGTTCCGCTAATAAAACTCTTTCTGCCTTTCATTGCAAGCGAGCCCGAAAGTGTTTTTATGCTTCATAATGGACTGTAAAAGCAAAGATGCAGTTTGCTGAAAACAAGTTGTTCTTTGACAGTCTTGAATACTGAGTGCGGTTCAGTTAATAAAACTGTCTTTCTGGTGCTCATTGCAAGCAAGCCAGAAAGTGTTTTTCTGTGTTCTAATTGCTAGTATAAACAAATACGCAGTCTGCTGAAAGCAAGCTGTGCTCTGACAGTCTTTCTTATGGAGTGCAGTTCAGCTAATAAAACTCTTTCTGCCTTTCATTGCAAGCGAGCCCGAAAGTGTTTTTATGCTTCATAATGGACTGTAAAAGCAAAAATGCAGTTTGCTGAAAACAAGTTGTTCTTTGACAGTCTTGAATACTAAGTGCGGTTCAGTTAATAAAACTGTCTTTCTGGTGCTCATTGCAAACACGCCAGAAAGTGTTTTTCTGTGTTCCAATTGTTAGTATAAACAAATACGCAGTCTGCTGAAAGCAAGCTGTGCTCTGACAGTCTTTCTTATGGAGCGCAGTTCCGCTAATAAAACTCTTTCTGCCTTTCATTGCAAGCGAGCCCGAAAGTGTTTTTATGCTTCATAATGGACTGTAAAAGCAAAGATGCAGTTTGCTGAAAACAAGTTGTTCTTTGACAGTCTTGAATACTGAATGCGGTTCAGTTAATAAAACTGTCTTTCTGGTGCTCATTGCAAACAAACCAGAAAGTGTTTTTCTGTGTTCTACTTGTTAGTATAAACAAATATGCAGTCTGCTGAAAGCAAGCTGTGCTCTGACAGTCTTTCTTATGGAGCGCAGTTCAGCTAATAAAACTCTTTCTGCCTTTCATTGCAAGCGAGCCCGAAAGTGTTTTTATGCTTCATAATGGGTTGTAAAAGCAAAGATGCAGTTTGCTGAAAACAAGTTGTTCTTTGACAGTCTTGAATACTGAGTGCGGTTCAGTTAATAAAACTGTCTTTCTGGTGCTCATTGCAAGCAAGCCAGAAAGTGTTTTTCTGTGTTCCAATTGCTAGTATAAAGAAATACGCAGTCTGCTGAAAGCAAGCTGTTCTCTGACAGTCTTTCTTATGGAGTGCAGTTCAGCTAATAAAACTCTTTCTGCCTTTCATTGCAAGCGAGCCCGAAAGTGTTTTTATGCTTCATAATGGACTGTAAAAGCAAAGATGCAGTTTGCTGAAAACAAGTTGTTCTTTGACAGTCTTGAATACTGAGTGCGGTTCAGTTAATAAAACTGTCTTTCTGGTGCTCATTGCAAACAAACTGAAAAGTGTTTTTCTGTGTTCTACTTGTTAGTATAAACAAATATGCAGTCTGCTGAAAGCAAGCTGTGCTCTGACAGTCTTTCTTATGGAGTGCAGTTCAGCTAATAAAACTCTTTCTGCCTTTCATTGCAAGCGAGCCCGAAAGTGTTTTTATGCTTCATAATGGGTTGTAAAAGCAAAGATGCAGTTTGCTGAAAACAAGTTGTTCTTTGACAGTCTTGAATACTGAGTGCGGTTCAGTTAATAAAACTGTCTTTCTGGTGCTCATTGCAAGCAAGCCAGAAAGTGTTTTTCTGTGTTCCAATTGCTAGTATAAAGAAATACTCAGTCTGCTGAAAGCAAGCTGTTCTCTGACAGTCTTTCTTATGGAGTGCAGTTCAGCTAATAAAACTCTTTCTGCCTTTCATTGCAAGCGAGCCCGAAAGTGTTTTTATGCTTCATAATGGACTGTAAAAGCAAAGATGCAGTTTGCTGAAAACAAGTTGTTCTTTGACAGTCTTGAATACTGAGTGCGGTTCAGTTAATAAAACTGTCTTTCTGGTGCTCATTGCAAACAAACCAGAAAGTGTTTTTCTGTGTTCTACTTGTTAGTATAAACAAATATGCAGTCTGCTGAAAGCAAGCTGTGCTCTGACAGTCTTTCTTATGGAGCGCAGTTCCGCTAATAAAACTCTTTCTGCCTTTCATTGCAAGCGAGCCCGAAAGTGTTTTTATGCTTCATAATGGACTGTAAAAGCAAAGATGCAGTTTGCTGAAAACAAGTTGTTCTTTGACAGTCTTGAATACTGAGTGCGGTTCAGTTAATAAAACTGTCTTTCTGGTGCTCATTGCAAGCAAGCCAGAAAGTGTTTTTCTGTGTTCTAATTGCTAGTATAAAGAAATACGCAGTCTGCTGAAAGCAAGCTGTGCTCTGACAGTCTTTCTTATGGAGCGCAGTTCCGCTAATAAAACTCTTTCTGCCTTTCATTGCAAGCAAGCCCGAAAGTGTTTTTATGCTTCATAATGGATTGTAAAAGCAAAGATGCAGTTTGCTGAAAACAAGTTTATCTTTGACAGTCTTGAATACTGAGTGCAGTTGAGTTAATAAAACTGTCTTTCTGGTGCTCATTGCAAGCAAGCCAGAAAGTGTTTTTCTGTGTTCCAATTGCTAGTATAAACAAATATGCAGTCTGCTGAAAGCAAGCTGTGCTCTGACAGTCTTTCTTATGGAGTGCAGTTCAGCTAATAAAACTCTTTCTGCCTTTCATTGCAAGCGAGCCCGAAAGTGTTTTTATGCTTCATAATGGACTGTAAAAGCAAAGATGCAGTTTGCTGAAAACAAGTTGTTCTTTGACAGTCTTGAATACTAAGTGCGGTTCAGTTAATAAAACTGTCTTTCTGGTGCTCATTGCAAACACGCCAGAAAGTGTTTTTCTGTGTTCCAATTGTTAGTATAAACAAATACGCAGTCTGCTGAAAGCAAGCTGTGCTCTGACAGTCTTTCTTATGGAGTGCAGTTCAGCTAATAAAACTCTTTCTGCCTTTCATTGCAAGCGAGCCCGAAAGTGTTTTTATGCTTCATTATGGACTGTAAAAGCAAAAATGCAGTTTGCTGAAAACAAGTTGTTCTTTGACAGTCTTGAATACTAAGTGCGGTTCAGTTAATAAAACTGTCTTTCTGGTGCTCATTGCAAACACGCCAGAAAGTGTTTTTCTGTGTTCCAATTGTTAGTATAAACAAATACGCAGTCTGCTGAAAGCAAGCTGTGCTCTGACAGTCTTTCTTATGGAGCGCAGTTCCGCTAATAAAACTCTTTCTGCCTTTCATTGCAAGCGAGCCCGAAAGTGTTTTTATGCTTCATAATGGACTGTAAAAGCAAAGATGCAGTTTGCTGAAAACAAGTTGTTCTTTGACAGTCTTGAATACTGAATGCGGTTCAGTTAATAAAACTGTCTTTCTGGTGCTCATTGCAAACAAACCAGAAAGTGTTTTTCTGTGTTCTACTTGTTAGTATAAACAAATATGCAGTCTGCTGAAAGCAAGCTGTGCTCTGACAGTCTTTCTTATGGAGCGCAGTTCAGCTAATAAAACTCTTTCTGCCTTTCATTGCAAGCGAGCCCGAAAGTGTTTTTATGCTTCATAATGGGTTGTAAAAGCAAAGATGCAGTTTGCTGAAAACAAGTTGTTCTTTGACAGTCTTGAATACTGAGTGCGGTTCAGTTAATAAAACTGTCTTTCTGGTGCTCATTGCAAGCAAGCCAGAAAGTGTTTTTCTGTGTTCCAATTGCTAGTATAAAGAAATACGCAGTCTGCTGAAAGCAAGCTGTTCTCTGACAGTCTTTCTTATGGAGTGCAGTTCAGCTAATAAAACTCTTTCTGCCTTTCATTGCAAGCGAGCCCGAAAGTGTTTTTATGCTTCATAATGGACTGTAAAAGCAAAGATGCAGTTTGCTGAAAACAAGTTGTTCTTTGACAGTCTTGAATACTGAGTGCGGTTCAGTTAATAAAACTGTCTTTCTGGTGCTCATTGCAAACAAACCAGAAAGTGTTTTTCTGTGTTCTACTTGTTAGTATAAACAAATATGCAGTCTGCTGAAAGCAAGCTGTGCTCTGACAGTCTTTCTTATGGAGTGCAGTTCAGCTAATAAAACTCTTTCTGCCTTTCATTGCAAGCGAGCCCGAAAGTGTTTTTATGCTTCATAATGGGTTGTAAAAGCAAAGATGCAGTTTGCTGAAAACAAGTTGTTCTTTGACAGTCTTGAATACTGAGTGCGGTTCAGTTAATAAAACTGTCTTTCTGGTGCTCATTGCAAGCAAGCCAGAAAGTGTTTTTCTGTGTTCCAATTGCTAGTATAAAGAAATACGCAGTCTGCTGAAAGCAAGCTGTTCTCTGACAGTCTTTCTTATGGAGTGCAGTTCAGCTAATAAAACTCTTTCTGCCTTTCATTGCAAGCGAGCCCGAAAGTGTTTTTATGCTTCATAATGGACTGTAAAAGCAAAGATGCAGTTTGCTGAAAACAAGTTGTTCTTTGACAGTCTTGAATACTGAGTGCGGTTCAGTTAATAAAACTGTCTTTCTGGTGCTCATTGCAAACAAACCAGAAAGTGTTTTTCTGTGTTCTACTTGTTAGTATAAACAAATATGCAGTCTGCTGAAAGCAAGCTGTGCTCTGACAGTCTTTCTTATGGAGCGCAGTTCCGCTAATAAAACTCTTTCTGCCTTTCATTGCAAGCGAGCCCGAAAGTGTTTTTATGCTTCATAATGGACTGTAAAAGCAAAGATGCAGTTTGCTGAAAACAAGTTGTTCTTTGACAGTCTTGAATACTGAATGCGGTTCAGTTAATAAAACTGTCTTTCTGGTGCTCATTGCAAACAAACCAGAAAGTGTTTTTCTGTGTTCTACTTGTTAGTATAAACAAATATGCAGTCTGCTGAAAGCAAGCTGTGCTCTGACAGTCTTTCTTATGGAGTGCAGTTCAGCTAATAAAACTCTTTCTGCCTTTCATTGCAAGCGAGCCCGAAAGTGTTTTTATGCTTCATAATGGACTGTAAAAGCAAAGATGCAGTTTGCTGAAAACAAGTTGTTCTTTGACAGTCTTGAATACTGAGTGCGGTTCAGTTAATAAAACTGTCTTTCTGGTGCTCATTGCAAGCAAGCCAGAAAGTGTTTTTCTGTGTTCTAATTGCTAGTATAAACAAATACGCAGTCTGCTGAAAGCAAGCTGTGCTCTGACAGTCTTTCTTATGGAGCGCAGTTCCGCTAATAAAACTCTTTCTGCCTTTCATTGCAAGCAAGCCCGAAAGTGTTTTTATGCTTCATAATGGATTGTAAAAGCAAAGATGCAGTTTGCTGAAAACAAGTTTATCTTTGACAGTCTTGAATACTGAGTGCAGTTGAGTTAATAAAACTGTCTTTCTGGTGCTCATTGCAAGCAAGCCAGAAAGTGTTTTTCTGTGTTCCAATTGCTAGTATAAACAAATATGCAGTCTGCTGAAAGCAAGCTGTGCTCTGACAGTCTTTCTTATGGAGTGCAGTTCAGCTAATAAAACTCTTTCTGCCTTTCATTGCAAGCGAGCCCGAAAGTGTTTTTATGCTTCATAATGGACTGTAAAAGCAAAGATGCAGTTTGCTGAAAACAAGTTGTTCTTTGACAGTCTTGAATACTAAGTGCGGTTCAGTTAATAAAACTGTCTTTCTGGTGCTCATTGCAAACACGCCAGAAAGTGTTTTTCTGTGTTCCAATTGTTAGTATAAACAAATACGCAGTCTGCTGAAAGCAAGCTGTGCTCTGACAGTCTTTCTTATGGAGTGCAGTTCAGCTAATAAAACTCTTTCTGCCTTTCATTGCAAGCGAGCCCGAAAGTGTTTTTATGCTTCATAATGGACTGTAAAAGCAAAAATGCAGTTTGCTGAAAACAAGTTGTTCTTTGACAGTCTTGAATACTAAGTGCGGTTCAGTTAATAAAACTGTCTTTCTGGTGCTCATTGCAAACACGCCAGAAAGTGTTTTTCTGTGTTCCAATTGTTAGTATAAACAAATACGCAGTCTGCTGAAAGCAAGCTGTGCTCTGACAGTCTTTCTTATGGAGCGCAGTTCCGCTAATAAAACTCTTTCTGCCTTTCATTGCAAGCGAGCCCGAAAGTGTTTTTATGCTTCATAATGGACTGTAAAAGCAAAGATGCAGTTTGCTGAAAACAAGTTGTTCTTTGACAGTCTTGAATACTGAATGCGGTTCAGTTAATAAAACTGTCTTTCTGGTGCTCATTGCAAACAAACCAGAAAGTGTTTTTCTGTGTTCTACCTGTTAGTATAAACAAATATGCAGTCTGCTGAAAGCAAGCTGTGCTCTGACAGTCTTTCTTATGGAGTGCAGTTCAGCTAATAAAACTCTTTCTGCCTTTCATTGCAAGCGAGCCCGAAAGTGTTTTTATGCTTCATAATGGACTGTAAAAGCAAAGATGCAGTTTGCTGAAAACAAGTTGTTCTTTGACAGTCTTGAATACTGAGTGCGGTTCAGTTAATAAAACTGTCTTTCTGGTGCTCATTGCAAGCAAGCCAGAAAGTGTTTTTCTGTGTTCTAATTGCTAGTATAAACAAATACGCAGTCTGCTGAAAGCAAGCTGTGCTCTGACAGTCTTTCTTATGGAGCGCAGTTCCGCTAATAAAACTCTTTCTGCCTTTCATTGCAAGCAAGCCCGAAAGTGTTTTTATGCTTCATAATGGATTGTAAAAGCAAAGATGCAGTTTGCTGAAAACAAGTTTATCTTTGACAGTCTTGAATACTGAGTGCAGTTGAGTTAATAAAACTGTCTTTCTGGTGCTCATTGCAAGCAAGCCAGAAAGTGTTTTTCTGTGTTCCAATTGCTAGTATAAACAAATATGCAGTCTGCTGAAAGCAAGCTGTGCTCTGACAGTCTTTCTTATGGAGTGCAGTTCAGCTAATAAAACTCTTTCTGCCTTTCATTGCAAGCGAGCCCGAAAGTGTTTTTATGCTTCATAATGGACTGTAAAAGCAAAGATGCAGTTTGCTGAAAACAAGTTGTTCTTTGACAGTCTTGAATACTAAGTGCGGTTCAGTTAATAAAACTGTCTTTCTGGTGCTCATTGCAAACACGCCAGAAAGTGTTTTTCTGTGTTCCAATTGTTAGTATAAACAAATACGCAGTCTGCTGAAAGCAAGCTGTGCTCTGACAGTCTTTCTTATGGAGTGCAGTTCAGCTAATAAAACTCTTTCTGCCTTTCATTGCAAGCGAGCCCGAAAGTGTTTTTATGCTTCATAATGGACTGTAAAAGCAAAAATGCAGTTTGCTGAAAACAAGTTGTTCTTTGACAGTCTTGAATACTAAGTGCGGTTCAGTTAATAAAACTGTCTTTCTGGTGCTCATTGCAAACACGCCAGAAAGTGTTTTTCTGTGTTCCAATTGTTAGTATAAACAAATACGCAGTCTGCTGAAAGCAAGCTGTGCTCTGACAGTCTTTCTTATGGAGCGCAGTTCCGCTAATAAAACTCTTTCTGCCTTTCATTGCAAGCGAGCCCGAAAGTGTTTTTATGCTTCATAATGGACTGTAAAAGCAAAGATGCAGTTTGCTGAAAACAAGTTGTTCTTTGACAGTCTTGAATACTGAATGCGGTTCAGTTAATAAAACTGTCTTTCTGGTGCTCATTGCAAACAAACCAGAAAGTGTTTTTCTGTGTTCTACTTGTTAGTATAAACAAATATGCAGTCTGCTGAAAGCAAGCTGTGCTCTGACAGTCTTTCTTATGGAGCGCAGTTCAGCTAATAAAACTCTTTCTGCCTTTCATTGCAAGCGAGCCCGAAAGTGTTTTTATGCTTCATAATGGGTTGTAAAAGCAAAGATGCAGTTTGCTGAAAACAAGTTGTTCTTTGACAGTCTTGAATACTGAGTGCGGTTCAGTTAATAAAACTGTCTTTCTGGTGCTCATTGCAAGCAAGCCAGAAAGTGTTTTTCTGTGTTCCAATTGCTAGTATAAAGAAATACGCAGTCTGCTGAAAGCAAGCTGTTCTCTGACAGTCTTTCTTATGGAGTGCAGTTCAGCTAATAAAACTCTTTCTGCCTTTCATTGCAAGCGAGCCCGAAAGTGTTTTTATGCTTCATAATGGACTGTAAAAGCAAAGATGCAGTTTGCTGAAAACAAGTTGTTCTTTGACAGTCTTGAATACTGAGTGCGGTTCAGTTAATAAAACTGTCTTTCTGGTGCTCATTGCAAACAAACCAGAAAGTGTTTTTCTGTGTTCTACTTGTTAGTATAAACAAATATGCAGTCTGCTGAAAGCAAGCTGTGCTCTGACAGTCTTTCTTATGGAGTGCAGTTCAGCTAATAAAACTCTTTCTGCCTTTCATTGCAAGCGAGCCCGAAAGTGTTTTTATGCTTCATAATGGGTTGTAAAAGCAAAGATGCAGTTTGCTGAAAACAAGTTGTTCTTTGACAGTCTTGAATACTGAGTGCGGTTCAGTTAATAAAACTGTCTTTCTGGTGCTCATTGCAAGCAAGCCAGAAAGTGTTTTTCTGTGTTCCAATTGCTAGTATAAAGAAATACGCAGTCTGCTGAAAGCAAGCTGTTCTCTGACAGTCTTTCTTATGGAGTGCAGTTCAGCTAATAAAACTCTTTCTGCCTTTCATTGCAAGCGAGCCCGAAAGTGTTTTTATGCTTCATAATGGACTGTAAAAGCAAAGATGCAGTTTGCTGAAAACAAGTTGTTCTTTGACAGTCTTGAATACTGAGTGCGGTTCAGTTAATAAAACTGTCTTTCTGGTGCTCATTGCAAACAAACCAGAAAGTGTTTTTCTGTGTTCTACTTGTTAGTATAAACAAATATGCAGTCTGCTGAAAGCAAGCTGTGCTCTGACAGTCTTTCTTATGGAGCGCAGTTCCGCTAATAAAACTCTTTCTGCCTTTCATTGCAAGCGAGCCCGAAAGTGTTTTTATGCTTCATAATGGACTGTAAAAGCAAAGATGCAGTTTGCTGAAAACAAGTTGTTCTTTGACAGTCTTGAATACTGAATGCGGTTCAGTTAATAAAACTGTCTTTCTGGTGCTCATTGCAAACAAACCAGAAAGTGTTTTTCTGTGTTCTACTTGTTAGTATAAACAAATATGCAGTCTGCTGAAAGCAAGCTGTGCTCTGACAGTCTTTCTTATGGAGTGCAGTTCAGCTAATAAAACTCTTTCTGCCTTTCATTGCAAGCGAGCCCGAAAGTGTTTTTATGCTTCATAATGGACTGTAAAAGCAAAGATGCAGTTTGCTGAAAACAAGTTGTTCTTTGACAGTCTTGAATACTGAGTGCGGTTCAGTTAATAAAACTGTCTTTCTGGTGCTCATTGCAAGCAAGCCAGAAAGTGTTTTTCTGTGTTCTAATTGCTAGTATAAACAAATACGCAGTCTGCTGAAAGCAAGCTGTGCTCTGACAGTCTTTCTTATGGAGCGCAGTTCCGCTAATAAAACTCTTTCTGCCTTTCATTGCAAGCAAGCCCGAAAGTGTTTTTATGCTTCATAATGGATTGTAAAAGCAAAGATGCAGTTTGCTGAAAACAAGTTTATCTTTGACAGTCTTGAATACTGAGTGCAGTTGAGTTAATAAAACTGTCTTTCTGGTGCTCATTGCAAGCAAGCCAGAAAGTGTTTTTCTGTGTTCCAATTGCTAGTATAAACAAATATGCAGTCTGCTGAAAGCAAGCTGTGCTCTGACAGTCTTTCTTATGGAGTGCAGTTCAGCTAATAAAACTCTTTCTGCCTTTCATTGCAAGCGAGCCCGAAAGTGTTTTTATGCTTCATAATGGACTGTAAAAGCAAAAATGCAGTTTGCTGAAAACAAGTTGTTCTTTGACAGTCTTGAATACTAAGTGCGGTTCAGTTAATAAATCTGTCTTTCTGGTGCTCATTGCAAACACGCCAGAAAGTGTTTTTCTGTGTTCCAATTGTTAGTATAAACAAATACGCAGTCTGCTGAAAGCAAGCTGTGCTCTGACAGTCTTTCTTATGGAGCGCAGTTCCGCTAATAAAACTCTTTCTGCCTTTCATTGCAAGCGAGCCCGAAAGTGTTTTTATGCTTCATAATGGACTGTAAAAGCAAAGATGCAGTTTGCTGAAAACAAGTTGTTCTTTGACAGTCTTGAATACTGAATGCGGTTCAGTTAATAAAACTGTCTTTCTGGTGCTCATTGCAAACAAACCAGAAAGTGTTTTTCTGTGTTCTACTTGTTAGTATAAACAAATATGCAGTCTGCTGAAAGCAAGCTGTGCTCTGACAGTCTTTCTTATGGAGTGCAGTTCAGCTAATAAAACTCTTTCTGCCTTTCATTGCAAGCGAGCCCGAAAGTGTTTTTATGCTTCATAATGGACTGTAAAAGCAAAGATGCAGTTTGCTGAAAACAAGTTGTTCTTTGACAGTCTTGAATACTGAGTGCGGTTCAGTTAATAAAACTGTCTTTCTGGTGCTCATTGCAAGCAAGCCAGAAAGTGTTTTTCTGTGTTCTAATTGCTAGTATAAACAAATACGCAGTCTGCTGAAAGCAAGCTGTGCTCTGACAGTCTTTCTTATGGAGCGCAGCTCCGCTAATAAAACTCTTTCTGCCTTTCATTGCAAGCAAGCCCGAAAGTGTTTTTATGCTTCATAATGGATTGTAAAAGCAAAGATGCAGTTTGCTGAAAACAAGTTTATCTTTGACAGTCTTGAATACTGAGTGCAGTTGAGTTAATAAAACTGTCTTTCTGGTGCTCATTGCAAGCAAGCCAGAAAGTGTTTTTCTGTGTTCCAATTGCTAGTATAAACAAATATGCAGTCTGCTGAAAGCAAGCTGTGCTCTGACAGTCTTTCTTATGGAGTGCAGTTCAGCTAATAAAACTCTTTCTGCCTTTCATTGCAAGCGAGCCCGAAAGTGTTTTTATGCTTCATAATGGACTGTAAAAGCAAAGATGCAGTTTGCTGAAAACAAGTTGTTCTTTGACAGTCTTGAATACTGAATGCGGTTCAGTTAATAAAACTGTCTTTCTGGTGCTCATTGCAAACACGCCAGAAAGTGTTTTTCTGTGTTCTAATTGCTAGTATAAACAAATACGCAGTCTGCTGAAAGCAAGCTGTGCTCTGACAGTCTTTCTTATGGAGTGCAGTTCAGCTAATAAAACTCTTTCTGCCTTTCATTGCAAGCGAGCCCGAAAGTGTTTTTATGCTTCATAATGGGTTGTAAAAGCAAAGATGCAGTTTGCTGAAAACAAGTTGTTCTTTGACAGTCTTGAATACTGAGTGCGGTTCAGTTAATAAAACTGTCTTTCTGGTGCTCATTGCAAGCAAGCCAGAAAGTGTTTTTCTGTGTTCCAATTGCTAGTATAAAGAAATACGCAGTCTGCTGAAAGCAAGCTGTTCTCTGACAGTCTTTCTTATGGAGTGCAGTTCAGCTAATAAAACTCTTTCTGCCTTTCATTGCAAGCGAGCCCGAAAGTGTTTTTATGCTTCATAATGGACTGTAAAAGCAAAGATGCAGTTTGCTGAAAACAAGTTGTTCTTTGACAGTCTTGAATACTGAGTGCGGTTCAGTTAATAAAACTGTCTTTCTGGTGCTCATTGCAAACAAACCAGAAAGTGTTTTTCTGTGTTCTACTTGTTAGTATAAACAAATATGCAGTCTGCTGAAAGCAAGCTGTGCTCTGACAGTCTTTCTTATGGAGCGCAGTTCCGCTAATAAAACTCTTTCTGCCTTTCATTGCAAGCGAGCCCGAAAGTGTTTTTATGCTTCATAATGGACTGTAAAAGCAAAGATGCAGTTTGCTGAAAACAAGTTGTTCTTTGACAGTCTTGAATACTGAATGCGGTTCAGTTAATAAAACTGTCTTTCTGGTGCTCATTGCAAACAAACCAGAAAGTGTTTTTCTGTGTTCTACTTGTTAGTATAAACAAATATGCAGTCTGCTGAAAGCAAGCTGTGCTCTGACAGTCTTTCTTATGGAGTGCAGTTCAGCTAATAAAACTCTTTCTGCCTTTCATTGCAAGCGAGCCCGAAAGTGTTTTTATGCTTCATAATGGACTGTAAAAGCAAAGATGCAGTTTGCTGAAAACAAGTTGTTCTTTGACAGTCTTGAATACTGAGTGCGGTTCAGTTAATAAAACTGTCTTTCTGGTGCTCATTGCAAGCAAGCCAGAAAGTGTTTTTCTGTGTTCCAATTGCTAGTATAAAGAAATACGCAGTCTGCTGAAAGCAAGCTGTTCTCTGACAGTCTTTCTTATGGAGTGCAGTTCAGCTAATAAAACTCTTTCTGCCTTTCATTGCAAGCGAGCCCGAAAGTGTTTTTATGCTTCATAATGGACTGTAAAAGCAAAGATGCAGTTTGCTGAAAACAAGTTGTTCTTTGACAGTCTTGAATACTGAGTGCGGTTCAGTTAATAAAACTGTCTTTCTGGTGCTCATTGCAAACAAACCAGAAAGTGTTTTTCTGTGTTCTACTTGTTAGTATAAACAAATATGCAGTCTGCTGAAAGCAAGCTGTGCTCTGACAGTCTTTCTTATGGAGTGCAGTTCAGCTAATAAAACTCTTTCTGCCTTTCATTGCAAGCGAGCCCGAAAGTGTTTTTATGCTTCATAATGGGTTGTAAAAGCAAAGATGCAGTTTGCTGAAAACAAGTTGTTCTTTGACAGTCTTGAATACTGAGTGCGGTTCAGTTAATAAAACTGTCTTTCTGGTGCTCATTGCAAGCAAGCCAGAAAGTGTTTTTCTGTGTTCCAATTGCTAGTATAAAGAAATACGCAGTCTGCTGAAAGCAAGCTGTTCTCTGACAGTCTTTCTTATGGAGTGCAGTTCAGCTAATAAAACTCTTTCTGCCTTTCATTGCAAGCGAGCCCGAAAGTGTTTTTATGCTTCATAATGGACTGTAAAAGCAAAGATGCAGTTTGCTGAAAACAAGTTGTTCTTTGACAGTCTTGAATACTGAGTGCGGTTCAGTTAATAAAACTGTCTTTCTGGTGCTCATTGCAAACAAACCAGAAAGTGTTTTTCTGTGTTCTACTTGTTAGTATAAACAAATATGCAGTCTGCTGAAAGCAAGCTGTGCTCTGACAGTCTTTCTTATGGAGCGCAGTTCCGCTAATAAAACTCTTTCTGCCTTTCATTGCAAGCGAGCCCGAAAGTGTTTTTATGCTTCATAATGGACTGTAAAAGCAAAGATGCAGTTTGCTGAAAACAAGTTGTTCTTTGACAGTCTTGAATACTGAGTGCGGTTCAGTTAATAAAACTGTCTTTCTGGTGCTCATTGCAAACAAACCAGAAAGTGTTTTTCTGTGTTCTACTTGTTAGTATAAACAAATATGCAGTCTGCTGAAAGCAAGCTGTGCTCTGACAGTCTTTCTTATGGAGTGCAGTTCAGCTAATAAAACTCTTTCTGCCTTTCATTGCAAGCGAGCCCGAAAGTGTTTTTATGCTTCATAATGGACTGTAAAAGCAAAGATGCAGTTTGCTGAAAACAAGTTGTTCTTTGACAGTCTTGAATACTGAGTGCGGTTCAGTTAATAAAACTGTCTTTCTGGTGCTCATTGCAAGCAAGCCAGAAAGTGTTTTTCTGTGTTCCAATTGCTAGTATAAACAAATACGCAGTCTGCTGAAAGCAAGCTGTTCTCTGACAGTCTTTCTTATGGAGTGCAGTTCAGCTAATAAAACTCTTTCTGCCTTTCATTGCAAGCGAGCCCGAAAGTGTTTTTATGCTTCATAATGGACTGTAAAAGCAAAGATGCAGTTTGCTGAAAACAAGTTGTTCTTTGACAGTCTTGAATACTGAGTGCGGTTCAGTTAATAAAACTGTCTTTCTGGTGCTCATTGCAAACAAACCAGAAAGTGTTTTTCTGTGTTCTACTTGTTAGTATAAACAAATATGCAGTCTGCTGAAAGCAAGCTGTGCTCTGACAGTCTTTCTTATGGAGTGCAGTTCAGCTAATAAAACTCTTTCTGCCTTTCATTGCAAGCGAGCCCGAAAGTGTTTTTATGCTTCATAATGGACTGTAAAAGCAAAGATGCAGTTTGCTGAAAACAAGTTGTTCTTTGACAGTCTTGAATACTGAGTGCGGTTCAGTTAATAAAACTGTCTTTCTGGTGCTCATTGCAAACAAACCAGAAAGTGTTTTTCTGTGTTCTACTTGTTAGTATAAACAAATATGCAGTCTGCTGAAAGCAAGCTGTGCTCTGACAGTCTTTCTTATGGAGTGCAGTTCAGCTAATAAAACTCTTTCTGCCTTTCATTGCAAGCGAGCCCGAAAGTGTTTTTATGCTTCATAATGGACTGTAAAAGCAAAGATGCAGTTTGCTGAAAACAAGTTGTTCTTTGACAGTCTTGAATACTGAGTGCGGTTCAGTTAATAAAACTGTCTTTCTGGTGCTCATTGCAAACAAACCAGAAAGTGTTTTTCTGTGTTCTACTTGTTAGTATAAACAAATATGCAGTCTGCTGAAAGCAAGCTGTGCTCTGACAGTCTTTCTTATGGAGTGCAGTTCAGCTAATAAAACTCTTTCTGCCTTTCATTGCAAGCGAGCCCGAAAGTGTTTTTATGCTTCATAATGGACTGTAAAACCAAAGATGCAGTTTGCTGAAAACAAGTTGTTCTTTGACAGTCTTGAATACTGAGTGCGGTTCAGTTAATAAAACTGTCTTTCTGGTGCTCATTGCAAGCAAGCCAGAAAGTGTTTTTCTGTGTTCCAATTGCTAGTATAAAGAAATACGCAGTCTGCTGAAAGCAAGCTGTGCTCTGACAGTCTTTCTTATGGAGTGCAGTTCAGCTAATAAAACTCTTTCTGCCTTTCATTGCAAGCGAGCCCGAAAGTGTTTTTATGCTTCATAATGGACTGTAAAAGCAAAGATGCAGTTTGCTGAAAACAAGTTGTTCTTTGACAGTCTTGAATACTGAGTGCGGTTCAGTTAATAAAACTGTCTTTCTGGTGCTCATTGCAAACAAACCAGAAAGTGTTTTTCTGTGTTCTACTTGTTAGTATAAACAAATATGCAGTCTGCTGAAAGCAAGCTGTGCTCTGACAGTCTTTCTTATGGAGTGCAGTTCAGCTAATAAAACTCTTTCTGCCTTTCATTGCAAGCGAGCCCGAAAGTGTTTTTATGCTTCATAATGGACTGTAAAAGCAAAGATGCAGTTTGCTGAAAACAAGTTGTTCTTTGACAGTCTTGAATACTGAGTGCGGTTCAGTTAATAAAACTGTCTTTCTGGTGCTCATTGCAAACAAACCAGAAAGTGTTTTTCTGTGTTCTACTTGTTAGTATAAACAAATATGCAGTCTGCTGAAAGCAAGCTGTGCTCTGACAGTCTTTCTTATGGAGTGCAGTTCAGCTAATAAAACTCTTTCTGCCTTTCATTGCAAGCGAGCCCGAAAGTGTTTTTATGCTTCATAATGGACTGTAAAAGCAAAGATGCAGTTTGCTGAAAACAAGTTGTTCTTTGACAGTCTTGAATACTGAGTGCGGTTCAGTTAATAAAACTGTCTTTCTGGTGCTCATTGCAAACAAACCAGAAAGTGTTTTTCTGTGTTCTACTTGTTAGTATAAACAAATATGCAGTCTGCTGAAAGCAAGCTGTGCTCTGACAGTCTTTCTTATGGAGTGCAGTTCAGCTAATAAAACTCTTTCTGCCTTTCATTGCAAGCGAGCCCGAAAGTGTTTTTATGCTTCATAATGGGTTGTAAAAGCAAAGATGCAGTTTGCTGAAAACAAGTTGTTCTTTGACAGTCTTGAATACTGAGTGCGGTTCAGTTAATAAAACTGTCTTTCTGGTGCTCATTGCAAGCAAGCCAGAAAGTGTTTTTCTGTGTTCCAATTGCTAGTATAAAGAAATACGCAGTCTGCTGAAAGCAAGCTGTTCTCTGACAGTCTTTCTTATGGAGTGCAGTTCAGCTAATAAAACTCTTTCTGCCTTTCATTGCAAGCGAGCCCGAAAGTGTTTTTATGCTTCATAATGGACTGTAAATGCAAAGATGCAGTTTGCTGAAAACAAGTTGTTCTTTGACAGTCTTGAATACTGAGTGCGGTTCAGTTAATAAAACTGTCTTTCTGGTGCTCATTGCAAACAAACCAGAAAGTGTTTTTCTGTGTTCTACTTGTTAGTATAAACAAATATGCAGTCTGCTGAAAGCAAGCTGTGCTCTGACAGTCTTTCTTATGGAGTGCAGTTCAGCTAATAAAACTCTTTCTGCCTTTCATTGCAAGCGAGCCCGAAAGTGTTTTTATGCTTCATAATGGACTGTAAAAGCAAAGATGCAGTTTGCTGAAAACAAGTTGTTCTTTGACAGTCTTGAATACTGAGTGCGGTTCAGTTAATAAAACTGTCTTTCTGGTGCTCATTGCAAACAAACCAGAAAGTGTTTTTCTGTGTTCTACTTGTTAGTATAAACAAATATGCAGTCTGCTGAAAGCAAGCTGTGCTCTGACAGTCTTTCTTATGGAGTGCAGTTCAGCTAATAAAACTCGTTCTGCCTTTCATTGCAAGCGAGCCCGAAAGTGTTTTTATGCTTCATAATGGACTGTAAAAGCAAAGATGCAGTTTGCTGAAAACAAGTTGTTCTTTGACAGTCTTGAATACTGAGTGCGGTTCAGTTAATAAAACTGTCTTTCTGGTGCTCATTGCAAACAAACCAGAAAGTGTTTTTCTGTGTTCTACTTGTTAGTATAAACAAATATGCAGTCTGCTGAAAGCAAGCTGTGCTCTGACAGTCTTTCTTATGGAGTGCAGTTCAGCTAATAAAACTCTTTCTGCCTTTCATTGCAAGCGAGCCCGAAAGTGTTTTTATGCTTCATAATGGACTGTAAAAGCAAAGATGCAGTTTGCTGAAAACAAGTTGTTCTTTGACAGTCTTGAATACTGAGTGCGGTTCAGTTAATAAAACTGTCTTTCTGGTGCTCATTGCAAGCAAGCCAGAAAGTGTTTTTCTGTGTTCCAATTGCTAGTATAAAGAAATACGCAGTCTGCTGAAAGCAAGCTGTGCTCTGACAGTCTTTCTTATGGAGTGCAGTTCAGCTAATAAAACTCTTTCTGCCTTTCATTGCAAGCGAGCCCGAAAGTGTTTTTATGCTTCATAATGGACTGTAAAAGCAAAGATGCAGTTTGCTGAAAACAAGTTGTTCTTTGACAGTCTTGAATACTGAGTGCGGTTCAGTTAATAAAACTGTCTTTCTGGTGCTCATTGCAAACAAACCAGAAAGTGTTTTTCTGTGTTCTACTTGTTAGTATAAACAAATATGCAGTCTGCTGAAAGCAAGCTGTGCTCTGACAGTCTTTCTTATGGAGTGCAGTTCAGCTAATAAAACTCTTTCTGCCTTTCATTGCAAGCGAGCCCGAAAGTGTTTTTATGCTTCATAATGGGTTGTAAAAGCAAAGATGCAGTTTGCTGAAAACAAGTTGTTCTTTGACAGTCTTGAATACTGAGTGCGGTTCAGTTAATAAAACTGTCTTTCTGGTGCTCATTGCAAGCAAGCCAGAAAGTGTTTTTCTGTGTTCCAATTGCTAGTATAAAGAAATACGCAGTCTGCTGAAAGCAAGCTGTTCTCTGACAGTCTTTCTTATGGAGTGCAGTTCAGCTAATAAAACTCTTTCTGC
This sequence comes from Hoplias malabaricus, assembly GCF_029633855.1. Taxonomy (NCBI): domain Eukaryota; kingdom Metazoa; phylum Chordata; class Actinopteri; order Characiformes; family Erythrinidae; genus Hoplias; species Hoplias malabaricus. The sequence continues at coordinate 208,599 of NW_027101012.1, forward strand.
CTTTCATTGCAAGCGAGCCCGAAAGTGTTTTTATGCTTCATAATGGACTGTAAATGCAAAGATGCAGTTTGCTGAAAACAAGTTGTTCTTTGACAGTCTTGAATACTGAGTGCGGTTCAGTTAATAAAACTGTCTTTCTGGTGCTCATTGCAAACAAACCAGAAAGTGTTTTTCTGTGTTCTACTTGTTAGTATAAACAAATATGCAGTCTGCTGAAAGCAAGCTGTGCTCTGACAGTCTTTCTTATGGAGCGCAGTTCAGCTAATAAAACTCTTTCTGCCTTTCATTGCAAGCGAGCCCGAAAGTGTTTTTATGCTTCATAATGGACTGTAAAAGCAAAGATGCAATTTGCTGAAAACAAGTTGTTCTTTGACAGTCTTGAATACTGAGTGCGGTTCAGTTAATAAAACTGTCTTTCTGGTGCTCATTGCAAACAAACCAGAAAGTGTTTTTCTGTGTTCTACTTGTTAGTATAAACAAATATGCAGTCTGCTGAAAGCAAGCTGTGCTCTGACAGTCTTTCTTATGGAGTGCAGTTCAGCTAATAAAACTCTTTCTGCCTTTCATTGCAAGCGAGCCCGAAAGTGTTTTTATGCTTCATAATGGACTGTAAAAGCAAAGATGCAGTTTGCTGAAAACAAGTTGTTCTTTGACAGTCTTGAATACTGAGTGCGGTTCAGTTAATAAAACTGTCTTTCTGGTGCTCATTGCAAACAAACCAGAAAGTGTTTTTCTGTGTTCTACTTGTTAGTATAAACAAATATGCAGTCTGCTGAAAGCAAGCTGTGCTCTGACAGTCTTTCTTATGGAGTGCAGTTCAGCTAATAAAACTCGTTCTGCCTTTCATTGCAAGCGAGCCCGAAAGTGTTTTTATGCTTCATAATGGACTGTAAAAGCAAAGATGCAGTTTGCTGAAAACAAGTTGTTCTTTGACAGTCTTGAATACTGAGTGCGGTTCAGTTAATAAAACTGTCTTTCTGGTGCTCATTGCAAACAAACCAGAAAGTGTTTTTCTGTGTTCTACTTGTTAGTATAAACAAATATGCAGTCTGCTGAAAGCAAGCTGTGCTCTGACAGTCTTTCTTATGGAGTGCAGTTCAGCTAATAAAACTCTTTCTGCCTTTCATTGCAAGCGAGCCCGAAAGTGTTTTTATGCTTCATAATGGACTGTAAAACCAAAGATGCAGTTTGCTGAAAACAAGTTGTTCTTTGACAGTCTTGAATACTGAGTGCGGTTCAGTTAATAAAACTGTCTTTCTGGTGCTCATTGCAAGCAAGCCAGAAAGTGTTTTTCTGTGTTCCAATTGCTAGTATAAAGAAATACGCAGTCTGCTGAAAGCAAGCTGTGCTCTGACAGTCTTTCTTATGGAGTGCAGTTCAGCTAATAAAACTCTTTCTGCCTTTCATTGCAAGCGAGCCCGAAAGTGTTTTTATGCTTCATAATGGACTGTAAAAGCAAAGATGCAGTTTGCTGAAAACAAGTTGTTCTTTGACAGTCTTGAATACTGAGTGCGGTTCAGTTAATAAAACTGTCTTTCTGGTGCTCATTGCAAACAAACCAGAAAGTGTTTTTCTGTGTTCTACTTGTTAGTATAAACAAATATGCAGTCTGCTGAAAGCAAGCTGTGCTCTGACAGTCTTTCTTATGGAGTGCAGTTCAGCTAATAAAACTCTTTCTGCCTTTCATTGCAAGCGAGCCCGAAAGTGTTTTTATGCTTCATAATGGGTTGTAAAAGCAAAGATGCAGTTTGCTGAAAACAAGTTGTTCTTTGACAGTCTTGAATACTGAGTGCGGTTCAGTTAATAAAACTGTCTTTCTGGTGCTCATTGCAAGCAAGCCAGAAAGTGTTTTTCTGTGTTCCAATTGCTAGTATAAAGAAATACGCAGTCTGCTGAAAGCAAGCTGTTCTCTGACAGTCTTTCTTATGGAGTGCAGTTCAGCTAATAAAACTCTTTCTGCCTTTCATTGCAAGCGAGCCCGAAAGTGTTTTTATGCTTCATAATGGACTGTAAATGCAAAGATGCAGTTTGCTGAAAACAAGTTGTTCTTTGACAGTCTTGAATACTGAGTGCGGTTCAGTTAATAAAACTGTCTTTCTGGTGCTCATTGCAAACAAACCAGAAAGTGTTTTTCTGTGTTCTACTTGTTAGTATAAACAAATATGCAGTCTGCTGAAAGCAAGCTGTGCTCTGACAGTCTTTCTTATGGAGCGCAGTTCAGCTAATAAAACTCTTTCTGCCTTTCATTGCAAGCGAGCCCGAAAGTGTTTTTATGCTTCATAATGGACTGTAAAAGCAAAGATGCAATTTGCTGAAAACAAGTTGTTCTTTGACAGTCTTGAATACTGAGTGCGGTTCAGTTAATAAAACTGTCTTTCTGGTGCTCATTGCAAGCAAGCCAGAAAGTGTTTTTCTGTGTTCCAATTGCTAGTATAAAGAAATACGCAGTCTGCTGAAAGCAAGCTGTTCTCTGACAGTCTTTCTTATGGAGTGCAGTTCAGCTAATAAAACTCTTTCTGCCTTTCATTGCAAGCGAGCCCGAAAGTGTTTTTATGCTTCATAATGGACTGTAAATGCAAAGATGCAGTTTGCTGAAAACAAGTTGTTCTTTGACAGTCTTGAATACTGAGTGCGGTTCAGTTAATAAAACTGTCTTTCTGGTGCTCATTGCAAACAAACCAGAAAGTGTTTTTCTGTGTTCTACTTGTTAGTATAAACAAATATGCAGTCTGCTGAAAGCAAGCTGTGCTCTGACAGTCTTTCTTATGGAGCGCAGTTCAGCTAATAAAACTCTTTCTGCCTTTCATTGCAAGCGAGCCCGAAAGTGTTTTTATGCTTCATAATGGACTGTAAAAGCAAAGATGCAATTTGCTGAAAACAAGTTGTTCTTTGACAGTCTTGAATACTGAGTGCGGTTCAGTTAATAAAACTGTCTTTCTGGTGCTCATTGCAAACAAACCAGAAAGTGTTTTTCTGTGTTCTACTTGTTAGTATAAACAAATATGCAGTCTGCTGAAAGCAAGCTGTGCTCTGACAGTCTTTCTTATGGAGCGCAGTTCAGCTAATAAAACTCTTTCTGCCTTTCATTGCAAGCGAGCCCGAAAGTGTTTTTATGCTTCATAATGGACTGTAAAAGCAAAGATGCAGTTTGCTGAAAGCAAGTTGTTCTTTGACAGTCTTGAATACTGAGTGCGGTTCAGTTAATAAAACTGTCTTTCTGGTGCTCATTGCAAACAAACCAGAAAGTGTTTTTCTGTGTTCTACTTGTTAGTATAAACAAATATGCAGTCTGCTGAAAGCAAGCTGTGCTCTGACAGTCTTTCTTATGGAGTGCAGTTCCGCTAATAAAACTCTTTCTGCCTTTCATTGCAAGCGAGCCCGAAAGTGTTTTTATGCTTCATAATGGATTGTAAAAGCAAAGATGCAGTTTGCTGAAAACAAGTTTATCTTTGACAGTCTTGAATACTGAGTGCAGTTGAGTTAATAAAACTGTCTTTCTGGTGCTCATTGCAAGCAAGCCAGAAAGTGTTTTTCTGTGTTCCAATTGCTAGTATAAACAAATATGCAGTCTGCTGAAAGCAAGCTGTGCTCTGACAGTCTTTCTTATGGAGTGCAGTTCAGCTAATAAAACTCTTTCTGCCTTTCATTGCAAGCGAGCCCGAAAGTGTTTTTATGCTTCATAATGGGTTGTAAAAGCAAAGATGCAGTTTGCTGAAAACAAGTTGTTCTTTGACAGTCTTGAATACTGAGTGCGGTTCAGTTAATAAAACTGTCTTTCTGGTGCTCATTGCAAGCAAGCCAGAAAGTGTTTTTCTGTGTTCCAATTGCTAGTATAAAGAAATACGCAGTCTGCTGAAAGCAAGCTGTTCTCTGACAGTCTTTCTTATGGAGTGCAGTTCAGCTAATAAAACTCTTTCTGCCTTTCATTGCAAGCGAGCCCGAAAGTGTTTTTATGCTTCATAATGGACTGTAAAAGCAAAGATGCAGTTTGCTGAAAACAAGTTGTTCTTTGACAGTCTTGAATACTGAGTGCGGTTCAGTTAATAAAACTGTCTTTCTGGTGCTCATTGCAAACAAACCAGAAAGTGTTTTTCTGTGTTCTACTTGTTAGTATAAACAAATATGCAGTCTGCTGAAAGCAAGCTGTGCTCTGACAGTCTTTCTTATGGAGTGCAGTTCAGCTAATAAAACTCTTTCTGCCTTTCATTGCAAGCGAGCCCGAAAGTGTTTTTATGCTTCATAATGGGTTGTAAAAGCAAAGATGCAGTTTGCTGAAAACAAGTTGTTCTTTGACAGTCTTGAATACTGAGTGCGGTTCAGTTAATAAAACTGTCTTTCTGGTGCTCATTGCAAGCAAGCCAGAAAGTGTTTTTCTGTGTTCCAATTGCTAGTATAAAGAAATACGCAGTCTGCTGAAAGCAAGCTGTTCTCTGACAGTCTTTCTTATGGAGTGCAGTTCAGCTAATAAAACTCTTTCTGCCTTTCATTGCAAGCGAGCCCGAAAGTGTTTTTATGCTTCATAATGGACTGTAAAAGCAAAGATGCAGTTTGCTGAAAACAAGTTGTTCTTTGACAGTCTTGAATACTGAGTGCGGTTCAGTTAATAAAACTGTCTTTCTGGTGCTCATTGCAAACAAACCAGAAAGTGTTTTTCTGTGTTCTACTTGTTAGTATAAACAAATATGCAGTCTGCTGAAAGCAAGCTGTGCTCTGACAGTCTTTCTTATGGAGTGCAGTTCAGCTAATAAAACTCTTTCTGCCTTTCATTGCAAGCGAGCCCGAAAGTGTTTTTATGCTTCATAATGGACTGTAAAAGCAAAGATGCAGTTTGCTGAAAACAAGTTGTTCTTTGACAGTCTTGAATACTGAGTGCGGTTCAGTTAATAAAACTGTCTTTCTGGTGCTCATTGCAAACAAACCAGAAAGTGTTTTTCTGTGTTCTACTTGTTAGTATAAACAAATATGCAGTCTGCTGAAAGCAAGCTGTGCTCTGACAGTCTTTCTTATGGAGTGCAGTTCAGCTAATAAAACTCTTTCTGCCTTTCATTGCAAGCGAGCCCGAAAGTGTTTTTATGCTTCATAATGGGTTGTAAAAGCAAAGATGCAGTTTGCTGAAAACAAGTTGTTCTTTGACAGTCTTGAATACTGAGTGCGGTTCAGTTAATAAAACTGTCTTTCTGGTGCTCATTGCAAGCAAGCCAGAAAGTGTTTTTCTGTGTTCCAATTGCTAGTATAAAGAAATACGCAGTCTGCTGAAAGCAAGCTGTTCTCTGACAGTCTTTCTTATGGAGTGCAGTTCAGCTAATAAAACTCTTTCTGCCTTTCATTGCAAGCGAGCCCGAAAGTGTTTTTATGCTTCATAATGGACTGTAAAAGCAAAGATGCAGTTTGCTGAAAACAAGTTGTTCTTTGACAGTCTTGAATACTGAGTGCGGTTCAGATAATAAAACTGTCTTTCTGGTGCTCATTGCAAACAAACCAGAAAGTGTTTTTCTGTGTTCTACTTGTTAGTATAAACAAATATGCAGTCTGCTGAAAGCAAGCTGTGCTCTGACAGTCTTTCTTATGGAGTGCAGTTCAGCTAATAAAACTCTTTCTGCCTTTCATTGCAAGCGAGCCCGAAAGTGTTTTTATGCTTCATAATGGACTGTAAAAGCAAAGATGCAGTTTGCTGAAAACAAGTTGTTCTTTGACAGTCTTGAATACTGAGTGCGGTTCAGTTAATAAAACTGTCTTTCTGGTGCTCATTGCAAGCAAGCCAGAAAGTGTTTTTCTGTGTTCCAATTGCTAGTATAAAGAAATACGCAGTCTGCTGAAAGCAAGCTGTGCTCTGACAGTCTTTCTTATGGAGTGCAGTTCAGCTAATAAAACTCTTTCTGCCTTTCATTGCAAGCGAGCCCGAAAGTGTTTTTATGCTTCATAATGGACTGTAAAAGCAAAGATGCAGTTTGCTGAAAACAAGTTGTTCTTTGACAGTCTTGAATACTGAGTGCGGTTCAGTTAATAAAACTGTCTTTCTGGTGCTCATTGCAAGCAAGCCAGAAAGTGTTTTTCTGTGTTCCAATTGCTAGTATAAAGAAATACGCAGTCTGCTGAAAGCAAGCTGTTCTCTGACAGTCTTTCTTATGGAGTGCAGTTCAGCTAATAAAACTCTTTCTGCCTTTCATTGCAAGCGAGCCCGAAAGTGTTTTTATGCTTCATAATGGACTGTAAAAGCAAAGATGCAGTTTGCTGAAAACAAGTTGTTCTTTGACAGTCTTGAATACTGAGTGCGGTTCAGTTAATAAAACTGTCTTTCTGGTGCTCATTGCAAGCAAGCCAGAAAGTGTTTTTCTGTGTTCCAATTGCTAGTATAAAGAAATACGCAGTCTGCTGAAAGCAAGCTGTTCTCTGACAGTCTTTCTTATGGAGTGCAGTTCAGCTAATAAAACTCTTTCTGCCTTTCATTGCAAGCGAGCCCGAAAGTGTTTTTATGCTTCATAATGGACTGTAAAAGCAAAGATGCAGTTTGCTGAAAACAAGTTGTTCTTTGACAGTCTTGAATACTGAGTGCGGTTCAGTTAATAAAACTGTCTTTCTGGTGCTCATTGCAAACAAACCAGAAAGTGTTTTTCTGTGTTCTACTTGTTAGTATAAACAAATATGCAGTCTGCTGAAAGCAAGCTGTGCTCTGACAGTCTTTCTTATGGAGTGCAGTTCAGCTAATAAAACTCTTTCTGCCTTTCATTGCAAGCGAGCCCGAAAGTGTTTTTATGCTTCATAATGGGTTGTAAAAGCAAAGATGCAGTTTGCTGAAAACAAGTTGTTCTTTGACAGTCTTGAATACTGAGTGCGGTTCAGTTAATAAAACTGTCTTTCTGGTGCTCATTGCAAGCAAGCCAGAAAGTGTTTTTCTGTGTTCCAATTGCTAGTATAAAGAAATACGCAGTCTGCTGAAAGCAAGCTGTTCTCTGACAGTCTTTCTTATGGAGTGCAGTTCAGCTAATAAAACTCTTTCTGCCTTTTATTGCAAGCGAGCCCGAAAGTGTTTTTATGCTTCATAATGGACTGTAAAAGCAAAGATGCAGTTTGCTGAAAACAAGTTGTTCTTTGACAGTCTTGAATACTGAGTGCGGTTCAGTTAATAAAACTGTCTTTCTGGTGCTCATTGCAAACACGCCAGAAAGTGTTTTTCTGTGTTCCAATTGTTAGTATAAACAAATACGCAGTCTGCTGAAAGCAAGCTGTGCTCTGACAGTCTTTCTTATGGAGCGCAGTTCCGCTAATAAAACTCTTTCTGCCTTTCATTGCAAGCGAGCCCGAAAGTGTTTTTATGCTTCATAATGGATTGTAAAAGCAAAGATGCAGTTTGCTGAAAACAAGTTGTTCTTTGACAGTCTTGAATACTGAGTGCGGTTCAGTTAATAAAACTGTCTTTCTGGTGCTCATTGCAAACAAACCAGAAAGTGTTTTTCTGTGTTCTACTTGTTAGTATAAACAAATATGCAGTCTGCTGAAAGCAAGCTGTGCTCTGACAGTCTTTCTTATGGAGTGCAGTTCAGCTAATAAAACTCTTTCTGCCTTTCATTGCAAGCGAGCCCGAAAGTGTTTTTATGCTTCATAATGGGTTGTAAAAGCAAAGATGCAGTTTGCTGAAAACAAGTTGTTCTTTGACAGTCTTGAATACTGAGTGCGGTTCAGTTAATAAAACTGTCTTTCTGGTGCTCATTGCAAACAAACCAGAAAGTGTTTTTCTGTGTTCTACTTGTTAGTATAAACAAATATGCAGTCTGCTGAAAGCAAGCTGTGCTCTGACAGTCTTTCTTATGGAGTGCAGTTCAGCTAATAAAACTCTTTCTGCCTTTCATTGCAAGCGAGCCCGAAAGTGTTTTTATGCTTCATAATGGACTGTAAAAGCAAAGATGCAGTTTGCTGAAAACAAGTTGTTCTTTGACAGTCTTGAATACTAAGTGCGGTTTAGTTAATAAAACTGTCTTTCTGGTGCTCATTGCAAACACGCCAGAAAGTGTTTTTCTGTGTTCCAATTGTTAGTATAAACAAATACGCAGTCTGCTGAAAGCAAGCTGTGCTCTGACAGTCTTTCTTATGGAGCGCAGTTCCGCTAATAAAACTCTTTCTGCCTTTCATTGCAAGCAAGCCCGAAAGTGTTTTTATGCTTCATAATGGATTGTAAAAGCAAAGATGCAGTTTGCTGAAAACAAGTTTATCTTTGACAGTCTTGAATACTGAGTGCAGTTCAGTTAATAAAACTGTCTTTCTGGTGCTAATTGCAAGCAAGCCAGAAAGTGTTTTTCTGTGTTCCAATTGCTAGTATAAAGAAATACGCAGTCTGCTGAAAGCAAGCTGTTCTCTGACAGTCTTTCTTATGGAGTGCAGTTCAGCTAATAAAACTCTTTCTGCCTTTCATTGCAAGCGAGCCCGAAAGTGTTTTTATGCTTCATAATGGACTGTAAAAGCAAAGATGCAGTTTGCTGAAAACAAGTTGTTCTTTGACAGTCTTGAATACTGAGTGCGGTTCAGTTAATAAAACTGTCTTTCTGGTGCTCATTGCAAACAAACCAGAAAGTGTTTTTCTGTGTTCTACTTGTTAGTATAAACAAATATGCAGTCTGCTGAAAGCAAGCTGTGCTCTGACAGTCTTTCTTATGGAGCGCAGTTCAGCTAATAAAACTCTTTCTGCCTTTCATTGCAAGCGAGCCCGAAAGTGTTTTTATGCTTCATAATGGACTGTAAAAGCAAAGATGCAGTTTGCTGAAAACAAGTTGTTCTTTGACAGTCTTGAATACTGAGTGCGGTTCAGTTAATAAAACTGTCTTTCTGGTGCTCATTGCAAACAAACCAGAAAGTGTTTTTCTGTGTTCTACTTGTTAGTATAAACAAATATGCAGTCTGCTGAAAGCAAGCTGTGCTCTGACAGTCTTTGTTATGGAGTGCAGTTCACCTAATAAAACTCTTTCTGCCTTTCATTGCAAGCGAGCCCGAAAGTGTTTTTATGCTTCATAATGGGTTGTAAAAGCAAAGATGCAGTTTGCTGAAAACAAGTTGTTCTTTGACAGTCTTGAATACTGAGTGCGGTTCAGTTAATAAAACTGTCTTTCTGGTGCTCATTGCAAGCAAGCCAGAAAGTGTTTTTCTGTGTTCCAATTGCTAGTATAAAGAAATACGCAGTCTGCTGAAAGCAAGCTCTTCTCTGACAGTCTTTCTTATGGAGTGCAGTTCAGCTAATAAAACTCTTTCTGCCTTTCATTGTAAGCGAGCCCGAAAGTGTTTTTATGCTTCATAATGGACTGTAAAAGCAAAGATGCAGTTTGCTGAAAACTAGTTGTTCTTTGACAGTCTTGAATACTGAATGCGGTTCAGTTAATAAAACTGTCTTTCTGGTGCTCATTGCAAACAAACCAGAAAGTGTTTTTCTGTGTTCTACTTGTTAGTATAAACAAATATGCAGTCTGCTGAAAGCAAGCTGTGCTCTGACAGTCTTTCTTATGGAGCGCAGTTCAGCTAATAAAACTCTTTCTGCCTTTCATTGCAAGCGAGCCCGAAAGTGTTTTTATGCTTCATAATGGACTGTAAAAGCAAAGATGCAGTTTGCTGAAAACAAGTTGTTCTTTGACAGTCTTGAATACTGAGTGCGGTTCAGTTAATAAAACTGTCTTTCTGGTGCTCATTGCAAACAAACCAGAAAGTGTTTTTCTGTGTTCTACTTGTTAGTATAAACAAATATGCAGTCTGCTGAAAGCAAGCTGTGCTCTGACAGTCTTTCTTATGGAGTGCAGTTCCGCTAATAAAACTCTTTCTGCCTTTCATTGCAAGCGAGCCCGAAAGTGTTTTTATGCTTCATAATGGATTGTAAAAGCAAAGATGCAGTTTGCTGAAAACAAGTTTATCTTTGACAGTCTTGAATACTGAGTGCAGTTGAGTTAATAAAACTGTCTTTCTGGTGCTCATTGCAAGCAAGCCAGAAAGTGTTTTTCTGTGTTCCAATTGCTAGTATAAACAAATATGCAGTCTGCTGAAAGCAAGCTGTGCTCTGACAGTCTTTCTTATGGAGTGCAGTTCAGCTAATAAAACTCTTTCTGCCTTTCATTGCAAGCGAGCCCGAAAGTGTTTTTATGCTTCATAATGGGTTGTAAAAGCAAAGATGCAGTTTGCTGAAAACAAGTTGTTCTTTGACAGTCTTGAATACTGAGTGCGGTTCAGTTAATAAAACTGTCTTTCTGGTGCTCATTGCAAGCAAGCCAGAAAGTGTTTTTCTGTGTTCCAATTGCTAGTATAAAGAAATACGCAGTCTGCTGAAAGCAAGCTGTTCTCTGACAGTCTTTCTTATGGAGTGCAGTTCAGCTAATAAAACTTTTTCTGCCTTTCATTGCAAGCGAGCCCGAAAGTGTTTTTATGCTTCATAATGGACTGTAAAAGCAAAGATGCAGTTTGCTGAAAACAAGTTGTTCTTTGACAGTCTTGAATACTGAGTGCGGTTCAGTTAATAAAACTGTCTTTCTGGTGCTCATTGCAAACAAACCAGAAAGTGTTTTTCTGTGTTCTACTTGTTAGTATAAACAAATATGCAGTCTGCTGAAAGCAAGCTGTGCTCTGACAGTCTTTCTTATGGAGTGCAGTTCAGCTAATAAAACTCTTTCTGCCTTTCATTGCAAGCGAGCCCGAAAGTGTTTTTATGCTTCATAATGGGTTGTAAAAGCAAAGATGCAGTTTGCTGAAAACAAGTTGTTCTTTGACAGTCTTGAATACTGAGTGCGGTTCAGTTAATAAAACTGTCTTTCTGGTGCTCATTGCAAGCAAGCCAGAAAGTGTTTTTCTGTGTTCCAATTGCTAGTATAAAGAAATACGCAGTCTGCTGAAAGCAAGCTCTTCTCTGACAGTCTTTCTTATGGAGTGCAGTTCAGCTAATAAAACTCTTTCTGCCTTTCATTGCAAGCGAGCCCGAAAGTGTTTTTATGCTTCATAATGGACTGTAAAAGCAAAGATGCAGTTTGCTGAAAACTAGTTGTTCTTTGACAGTCTTGAATACTGAATGCGGTTCAGTTAATAAAACTGTCTTTCTGGTGCTCATTGCAAACAAACCAGAAAGTGTTTTTCTGTGTTCTACTTGTTAGTATAAACAAATATGCAGTCTGCTGAAAGCAAGCTGTGCTCTGACAGTCTTTCTTATGGAGTGCAGTTCAGCTAATAAAACTCTTTCTGCCTTTCATTGCAAGCGAGCCCGAAAGTGTTTTTATGCTTCATAATGGACTGTAAAAGCAAAGATGCAGTTTGCTGAAAACAAGTTGTTCTTTGACAGTCTTGAATACTGAGTGCGGTTCAGTTAATAAAACTGTCTTTCTGGTGCTCATTGCAAACAAACCAGAAAGTGTTTTTCTGTGTTCTACTTGTTAGTATAAACAAATATGCAGTCTGCTGAAAGCAAGCTGTGCTCTGACAGTCTTTCTTATGGAGTGCAGTTCAGCTAATAAAACTCTTTCTGCCTTTCATTGCAAGCGAGCCCGAAAGTGTTTTTATGCTTCATAATGGGTTGTAAAAGCAAAGATGCAGTTTGCTGAAAACAAGTTGTTCTTTGACAGTCTTGAATACTGAGTGCGGTTCAGTTAATAAAACTGTCTTTCTGGTGCTCATTGCAAGCAAGCCAGAAAGTGTTTTTCTGTGTTCCAATTGCTAGTATAAAGAAATACGCAGTCTGCTGAAAGCAAGCTGTTCTCTGACAGTCTTTCTTATGGAGTGCAGTTCAGCTAATAAAACTCTTTCTGCCTTTCATTGCAAGCGAGCCCGAAAGTGTTTTTATGCTTCATAATGGACTGTAAAAGCAAAGATGCAGTTTGCTGAAAACAAGTTGTTCTTTGACAGTCTTGAATACTGAGTGCGGTTCAGATAATAAAACTGTCTTTCTGGTGCTCATTGCAAACAAACCAGAAAGTGTTTTTCTGTGTTCTACTTGTTAGTATAAACAAATATGCAGTCTGCTGAAAGCAAGCTGTGCTCTGACAGTCTTTCTTATGGAGTGCAGTTCAGCTAATAAAACTCTTTCTGCCTTTCATTGCAAGCGAGCCCGAAAGTGTTTTTATGCTTCATAATGGACTGTAAAAGCAAAGATGCAGTTTGCTGAAAACAAGTTGTTCTTTGACAGTCTTGAATACTGAGTGTGGTTCAGTTAATAAAACTGTCTTTCTGGTGCTCATTGCAAGCAAGCCAGAAAGTGTTTTTCTGTGTTCCAATTGCTAGTATAAAGAAATACGCAGTCTGCTGAAAGCAAGCTGTGCTCTGACAGTCTTTCTTATGGAGTGCAGTTCAGCTAATAAAACTCTTTCTGCCTTTCATTGCAAGCGAGCCCGAAAGTGTTTTTATGCTTCATAATGGACTGTAAAAGCAAAGATGCAGTTTGCTGAAAACAAGTTGTTCTTTGACAGTCTTGAATACTGAGTGCGGTTCAGTTAATAAAACTGTCTTTCTGGTGCTCATTGCAAGCAAGCCAGAAAGTGTTTTTCTGTGTTCCAATTGCTAGTATAAAGAAATACGCAGTCTGCTGAAAGCAAGCTGTTCTCTGACAGTCTTTCTTATGGAGTGCAGTTCAGCTAATAAAACTCTTTCTGCCTTTCATTGCAAGCGAGCCCGAAAGTGTTTTTATGCTTCATAATGGACTGTAAAAGCAAAGATGCAGTTTGCTGAAAACAAGTTGTTCTTTGACAGTCTTGAATACTGAGTGCGGTTCAGTTAATAAAACTGTCTTTCTGGTGCTCATTGCAAGCAAGCCAGAAAGTGTTTTTCTGTGTTCCAATTGCTAGTATAAAGAAATACGCAGTCTGCTGAAAGCAAGCTGTTCTCTGACAGTCTTTCTTATGGAGTGCAGTTCAGCTAATAAAACTCTTTCTGCCTTTCATTGCAAGCGAGCCCGAAAGTGTTTTTATGCTTCATAATGGACTGTAAAAGCAAAGATGCAGTTTGCTGAAAACAAGTTGTTCTTTGACAGTCTTGAATACTGAGTGCGGTTCAGTTAATAAAACTGTCTTTCTGGTGCTCATTGCAAACAAACCAGAAAGTGTTTTTCTGTGTTCTACTTGTTAGTATAAACAAATATGCAGTCTGCTGAAAGCAAGCTGTGCTCTGACAGTCTTTCTTATGGAGTGCAGTTCAGCTAATAAAACTCTTTCTGCCTTTCATTGCAAGCGAGCCCGAAAGTGTTTTTATGCTTCATAATGGGTTGTAAAAGCAAAGATGCAGTTTGCTGAAAACAAGTTGTTCTTTGACAGTCTTGAATACTGAGTGCGGTTCAGTTAATAAAACTGTCTTTCTGGTGCTCATTGCAAGCAAGCCAGAAAGTGTTTTTCTGTGTTCCAATTGCTAGTATAAAGAAATACGCAGTCTGCTGAAAGCAAGCTGTTCTCTGACAGTCTTTCTTATGGAGTGCAGTTCAGCTAATAAAACTCTTTCTGCCTTTCATTGCAAGCGAGCCCGAAAGTGTTTTTATGCTTCATAATGGACTGTAAAAGCAAAGATGCAGTTTGCTGAAAACAAGTTGTTCTTTGACAGTCTTGAATACTGAGTGCGGTTCAGTTAATAAAACTGTCTTTCTGGTGCTCATTGCAAGCAAGCCAGAAAGTGTTTTTCTGTGTTCCAATTGCTAGTATAAAGAAATACGCAGTCTGCTGAAAGCAAGCTGTTCTCTGACAGTCTTTCTTATGGAGTGCAGTTCAGCTAATAAAACTCTTTCTGCCTTTCATTGCAAGCGAGCCCGAAAGTGTTTTTATGCTTCATAATGGACTGTAAAAGCAAAGATGCAGTTTGCTGAAAACAAGTTGTTCTTTGACAGTCTTGAATACTGAGTGCGGTTCAGTTAATAAAACTGTCTTTCTGGTGCTCATTGCAAACAAACCAGAAAGTGTTTTTCTGTGTTCTACTTGTTAGTATAAACAAATATGCAGTCTGCTGAAAGCAAGCTGTGCTCTGACAGTCTTTCTTATGGAGTGCAGTTCAGCTAATAAAACTCTTTCTGCCTTTCATTGCAAGCGAGCCCGAAAGTGTTTTTATGCTTCATAATGGGTTGTAAAAGCAAAGATGCAGTTTGCTGAAAACAAGTTGTTCTTTGACAGTCTTGAATACTGAGTGCGGTTCAGTTAATAAAACTGTCTTTCTGGTGCTCATTGCAAGCAAGCCAGAAAGTGTTTTTCTGTGTTCCAATTGCTAGTATAAAGAAATACGCAGTCTGCTGAAAGCAAGCTGTTCTCTGACAGTCTTTCTTATGGAGTGCAGTTCAGCTAATAAAACTCTTTCTGCCTTTTATTGCAAGCGAGCCCGAAAGTGTTTTTATGCTTCATAATGGACTGTAAAAGCAAAGATGCAGTTTGCTGAAAACAAGTTGTTCTTTGACAGTCTTGAATACTGAGTGCGGTTCAGTTAATAAAACTGTCTTTCTGGTGCTCATTGCAAACAAACCAGAAAGTGTTTTTCTGTGTTCTACTTGTTAGTATAAACAAATATGCAGTCTGCTGAAAGCAAGCTGTGCTCTGACAGTCTTTCTTATGGAGTGCAGTTCAGCTAATAAAACTCTTTCTGCCTTTCATTGCAAGCGAGCCCGAAAGTGTTTTTATGCTTCATAATGGGTTGTAAAAGCAAAGATGCAGTTTGCTGAAAACAAGTTGTTCTTTGACAGTCTTGAATACTGAGTGCGGTTCAGTTAATAAAACTGTCTTTCTGGTGCTCATTGCAAACAAACCAGAAAGTGTTTTTCTGTGTTCTACTTGTTAGTATAAACAAATATGCAGTCTGCTGAAAACAAGCTGTGCTCTGACAGTCTTTCTTATGGAGTGCAGTTCAGCTAATAAAACTCTTTCTGCCTTTCATTGCAAGCGAGCCCGAAAGTGTTTTTATGCTTCATAATGGACTGTAAAAGCAAAGATGCAGTTTGCTGAAAACAAGTTGTTCTTTGACAGTCTTGAATACTAAGTGCGGTTTAGTTAATAAAACTGTCTTTCTGGTGCTCATTGCAAACACGCCAGAAAGTGTTTTTCTGTGTTCCAATTGTTAGTATAAACAAATACGCAGTCTGCTGAAAGCAAGCTGTGCTCTGACAGTCTTTCTTATGGAGCGCAGTTCTGCTAATAAAACTCTTTCTGCCTTTCATTGCAAGCAAGCCCGAAAGTGTTTTTATGCTTCATAATGGATTGTAAAAGCAAAGATGCAGTTTGCTGAAAACAAGTTTATCTTTGACAGTCTTGAATACTGAGTGCAGTTCAGTTAATAAAACTGTCTTTCTGGTGCTCATTGCAAGCAAGCCAGAAAGTGTTTTTCTGTGTTCCAATTGCTAGTATAAAGAAATACGCAGTCTGCTGAAAGCAAGCTGTTCTCTGACAGTCTTTCTTATGGAGTGCAGTTCAGCTAATAAAACTCTTTCTGCCTTTCATTGCAAGCGAGCCCGAAAGTGTTTTTATGCTTCATAATGGACTGTAAAAGCAAAGATGCAGTTTGCTGAAAACAAGTTGTTCTTTGACAGTCTTGAATACTGAGTGCGGTTCAGTTAATAAAACTGTCTTTCTGGTGCTCATTGCAAACAAACCAGAAAGTGTTTTTCTGTGTTCTACTTGTTAGTATAAACAAATATGCAGTCTGCTGAAAGCAAGCTGTGCTCTGACAGTCTTTCTTATGGAGCGCAGTTCAGCTAATAAAACTCTTTCTGCCTTTCATTGCAAGCGAGCCCGAAAGTGTTTTTATGCTTCATAATGGACTGTAAAAGCAAAGATGCAGTTTGCTGAAAACAAGTTGTTCTTTGACAGTCTTGAATACTGAGTGCGGTTCAGTTAATAAAACTGTCTTTCTGGTGCTCATTGCAAACAAACCAGAAAGTGTTTTTCTGTGTTCTACTTGTTAGTATAAACAAATATGCAGTCTGCTGAAAGCAAGCTGTGCTCTGACAGTCTTTCTTATGGAGTGCAGTTCAGCTAATAAAACTCTTTCTGCCTTTCATTGCAAGCGAGCCCGAAAGTGTTTTTATGCTTCATAATGGGTTGTAAAAGCAAAGATGCAGTTTGCTGAAAACAAGTTGTTCTTTGACAGTCTTGAATACTGAGTGCGGTTCAGTTAATAAAACTGTCTTTCTGGTGCTCATTGCAAGCAAGCCAGAAAGTGTTTTTCTGTGTTCCAATTGCTAGTATAAAGAAATACGCAGTCTGCTGAAAGCAAGCTCTTCTCTGACAGTCTTTCTTATGGAGTGCAGTTCAGCTAATAAAACTCTTTCTGCCTTTCATTGTAAGCGAGCCCGAAAGTGTTTTTATGCTTCATAATGGACTGTAAAAGCAAAGATGCAGTTTGCTGAAAACAAGTTGTTCTTTGACAGTCTTGAATACTGAGTGCGGTTCAGTTAATAAAACTGTCTTTCTGGTGCTCATTGCAAACAAACCAGAAAGTGTTTTTCTGTGTTCTACTTGTTAGTATAAACAAATATGCAGTCTGCTGAAAGCAAGCTGTGCTCTGACAGTCTTTCTTATGGAGTGCAGTTCAGCTAATAAAACTCTTTCTGCCTTTCATTGCAAGCGAGCCCGAAAGTGTTTTTATGCTTCATAATGGGTTGTAAAAGCAAAGATGCAGTTTGCTGAAAACAAGTTGTTCTTTGACAGTCTTGAATACTGAGTGCGGTTCAGTTAATAAAACTGTCTTTCTGGTGCTCATTGCAAGCAAGCCAGAAAGTGTTTTTCTGTGTTCCAATTGCTAGTATAAAGAAATACGCAGTCTGCTGAAAGCAAGCTGTTCTCTGACAGTCTTTCTTATGGAGTGCAGTTCAGCTAATAAAACTCTTTCTGCCTTTCATTGCAAGCGAGCCCGAAAGTGTTTTTATGCTTCATAATGGACTGTAAAAGCAAAGATGCAGTTTGCTGAAAACAAGTTGTTCTTTGACAGTCTTGAATACTGAGTGCGGTTCAGTTAATAAAACTGTCTTTCTGGTGCTCATTGCAAACAAACCAGAAAGTGTTTTTCTGTGTTCTACTTGTTAGTATAAACAAATATGCAGTCTGCTGAAAGCAAGCTGTGCTCTGACAGTCTTTCTTATGGAGTGCAGTTCAGCTAATAAAACTCTTTCTGCCTTTCATTGCAAGCGAGCCCGAAAGTGTTTTTATGCTTCATAATAGACTGTAAAAGCAAAGATGCAGTTTGCTGAAAACAAGTTGTTCTTTGACAGTCTTGAATACTGAGTGCGGTTCAGTTAATAAAACTGTCTTTCTGGTGCTCATTGCAAACAAACCAGAAAGTGTTTTTCTGTGTTCTACTTGTTAGTTTAAACAAATATGCAGTCTGCTGAAAGCAAGCTGTGCTCTGACAGTCTTTCTTATGGAGTGCAGTTCAGCTAATAAAACTCTTTCTGCCTTTCATTGCAAGCGAGCCCGAAAGTGTTTTTATGCTTCATAATGGACTGTAAAAGCAAAGATGCAGTTTGCTGAAAACAAGTTGTTCTTTGACAGTCTTGAATACTGAGTGCGGTTCAGTTAATAAAACTGTCTTTCTGGTGCTCATTGCAAGCAAGCCAGAAAGTGTTTTTCTGTGTTCCAATTGCTAGTATAAAGAAATACGCAGTCTGCTGAAAGCAAGCTGTTCTCTGACAGTCTTTCTTATGGAGTGCAGTTCAGCTAATAAAACTCTTTCTGCCTTTCATTGCAAGCGAGCCCGAAAGTGTTTTTATGCTTCATAATGGACTGTAAAAGCAAAGATGCAGTTTGCTGAAAACAAGTTGTTCTTTGACAGTCTTGAATACTGAGTGCGGTTCAGTTAATAAAACTGTCTTTCTGGTGCTCATTGCAAACAAACCAGAAAGTGTTTTTCTGTGTTCTACTTGTTAGTATAAACAAATATGCAGTCTGCTGAAAGCAAGCTGTGCTCTGACAGTCTTTCTTATGGAGTGCAGTTCAGCTAATAAAACTCTTTCTGCCTTTCATTGCAAGCGAGCCCGAAAGTGTTTTTATGCTTCATAATAGACTGTAAAAGCAAAGATGCAGTTTGCTGAAAACAAGTTGTTCTTTGACAGTCTTGAATACTGAGTGCGGTTCAGTTAATAAAACTGTCTTTCTGGTGCTCATTGCAAACAAACCAGAAAGTGTTTTTCTGTGTTCTACTTGTTAGTTTAAACAAATATGCAGTCTGCTGAAAGCAAGCTGTGCTCTGACAGTCTTTCTTATGGAGTGCAGTTCAGCTAATAAAACTCTTTCTGCCTTTCATTGCAAGCGAGCCCGAAAGTGTTTTTATGCTTCATAATGGACTGTAAAAGCAAAGATGCAGTTTGCTGAAAACAAGTTGTTCTTTGACAGTCTTGAATACTGAGTGCGGTTCAGTTAATAAAACTGTCTTTCTGGTGCTCATTGCAAGCAAGCCAGAAAGTGTTTTTCTGTGTTCCAATTGCTAGTATAAAGAAATACGCAGTCTGCTGAAAGCAAGCTGTTCTCTGACAGTCTTTCTTATGGAGTGCAGTTCAGCTAATAAAACTCTTTCTGCCTTTCATTGCAAGCGAGCCCGAAAGTGTTTTTATGCTTCATAATGGACTGTAAAAGCAAAGATGCAGTTTGCTGAAAACAAGTTGTTCTTTGACAGTCTTGAATACTGAGTGCGGTTCAGTTAATAAAACTGTCTTTCTGGTGCTCATTGCAAACAAACCAGAAAGTGTTTTTCTGTGTTCTACTTGTTAGTATAAACAAATATGCAGTCTGCTGAAAGCAAGCTGTGCTCTGACAGTCTTTCTTATGGAGTGCAGTTCAGCTAATAAAACTCTTTCTGCCTTTCATTGCAAGCGAGCCCGAAAGTGTTTTTATGCTTCATAATAGACTGTAAAAGCAAAGATGCAGTTTGCTGAAAACAAGTTGTTCTTTGACAGTCTTGAATACTGAGTGCGGTTCAGTTAATAAAACTGTCTTTCTGGTGCTCATTGCAAACAAACCAGAAAGTGTTTTTCTGTGTTCTACTTGTTAGTTTAAACAAATATGCAGTCTGCTAAAAGCAAGCTGTGCTCTGACAGTCTTTCTTATGGAGTGCAGTTCAGCTAATAAAACTCTTTCTGCCTTTCATTGCAAGCGAGCCCGAAAGTGTTTTTATGCTTCATAATGGACTGTAAAAGCAAAGATGCAGTTTGCTGAAAACAAGTTGTTCTTTGACAGTCTTGAATACTGAGTGCGGTTCAGTTAATAAAACTGTCTTTCTGGTGCTCATTGCAAGCAAGCCAGAAAGTGTTTTTCTGTGTTCCAATTGCTAGTATAAAGAAATACGCAGTCTGCTGAAAGCAAGCTGTTCTCTGACAGTCTTTCTTATGGAGTGCAGTTCAGCTAATAAAACTCTTTCTGCCTTTCATTGCAAGCGAGCCCGAAAGTGTTTTTATGCTTCATAATGGACTGTAAAAGCAAAGATGCAGTTTGCTGAAAACAAGTTGTTCTTTGACAGTCTTGAATACTAAGTGCGGTTCAGTTAATAAAACTGTCTTTCTGGTGCTCATTGCAAACACGCCAGAAAGTGTTTTTCTGTGTTCCAATTGTTAGTATAAACAAATACGCAGTCTGCTGAAAGCAAGCTGTGCTCTGACAGTCTTTCTTATGGAGCGCAGTTCCGCTAATAAAACTCTTTCTGCCTTTCATTGCAAGCGAGCCCGAAAGTGTTTTTATGCTTCATAATGGATTGTAAAAGCAAAGATGCAGTTTGCTGAAAACAAGTTGTTCTTTGACAGTCTTGAATACTGAGTGCGGTTCAGTTAATAAAACTGTCTTTCTGGTGCTCATTGCAAGCAAGCCAGAAAGTGTTTTTCTGTGTTCCAATTGCTAGTATAAAGAAATACGCAGTCTGCTGAAAGCAAGCTGTTCTCTGACAGTCTTTCTTATGGAGTGCAGTTCAGCTAATAAAACTCTTCCTGCCTTTCATTGCAAGCGAGCCCGAAAGTGTTTTTATGCTTCATAATGGACTGTAAAAGCAAAGATGCAGTTTGCTGAAAACAAGTTGTTCTTTGACAGTCTTGAATACTGAGTGCGGTTCAGTTAATAAAACTGTCTTTCTGGTGCTCATTGCAAACAAACCAGAAAGTGTTTTTCTGTGTTCTACTTGTTAGTATAAACAAATATGCAGTCTGCTGAAAGCAAGCTGTGCTCTGACAGTCTTTCTTATGGAGTGCAGTTCAGCTAATAAAACTCTTTCTGCCTTTCATTGCAAGCGAGCCCGAAAGTGTTTTTATGCTTCATAATGGACTGTAAAAGCAAAGATGCAGTTTGCTGAAAACAAGTTGTTCTTTGACAGTCTTGAATACTGAGTGCGGTTCAGTTAATAAAACTGTCTTTCTGGTGCTCATTGCAAACAAACCAGAAAGTGTTTTTCTGTGTTCTACTTGTTAGTATAAACAAATATGCAGTCTGCTGAAAGCAAGCTGTGCTCTGACAGTCTTTCTTATGGAGTGCAGTTCAGCTAATAAAACTCTTTCTGCCTTTCATTGCAAGCGAGCCCGAAAGTGTTTTTATGCTTCATAATGGGTTGTAAAAGCAAAGATGCAGTTTGCTGAAAACAAGTTGTTCTTTGACAGTCTTGAATACTGAGTGCAGTTCAGTTAATAAAACTGTCTTTCTGGTGCTCATTGCAAACAAACCAGAAAGTGTTTTTCTGTGTTCTACTTGTTAGTATAAACAAATATGCAGTCTGCTGAAAGCAAGCTGTGCTCTGACAGTCTTTCTTATGGAGTGCAGTTCAGCTAATAAAACTCTTTCTGCCTTTCATTGCAAGCGAGCCCGAAAGTGTTTTTATGCTTCATAATGGACTGTAAAAGCAAAGATGCAGTTTGCTGAAAACAAGTTGTTCTTTGACAGTCTTGAATACTGAGTGCGGTTCAGTTAATAAAACTGTCTTTCTGGTGCTCATTGCAAACAAACCAGAAAGTGTTTTTCTGTGTTCTACTTGTTAGTATAAACAAATATGCAGTCTGCTGAAAGCAAGCTGTGCTCTGACAGTCTTTCTTATGGAGTGCAGTTCAGCTAATAAAACTCTTTCTGCCTTTCATTGCAAGCGAGCCCGAAAGTGTTTTTATGCTTCATAATGGACTGTAAAAGCAAAGATGCAGTTTGCTGAAAACAAGTTGTTCTTTGACAGTCTTGAATACTGAGTGCGGTTCAGTTAATAAAACTGTCTTTCTGGTGCTCATTGCAAACAAACCAGAAAGTGTTTTTCTGTGTTCTACTTGTTAGTATAAACAAATATGCAGTCTGCTGAAAGCAAGCTGTGCTCTGACAGTCTTTCTTATGGAGTGCAGTTCAGCTAATAAAACTCTTTCTGCCTTTCATTGCAAGCGAGCCCGAAAGTGTTTTTATGCTTCATAATGGGTTGTAAAAGCAAAGATGCAGTTTGCTGAAAACAAGTTGTTCTTTGACAGTCTTGAATACTGAGTGCGGTTCAGTTAATAAAACTGTCTTTCTGGTGCTCATTGCAAACAAACCAGAAAGTGTTTTTCTGTGTTCTACTTGTTAGTATAAACAAATATGCAGTCTGCTGAAAGCAAGCTGTGCTCTGACAGTCTTTCTTATGGAGTGCAGTTCAGCTAATAAAACTCTTTCTGCCTTTCATTGCAAGCGAGCCCGAAAGTGTTTTTATGCTTCATAATGGGTTGTAAAAGCAAAGATGCAGTTTGCTGAAAACAAGTTGTTCTTTGACAGTCTTGAATACTGAGTGCGGTTCAGTTAATAAAACTGTCTTTCTGGTGCTCATTGCAAGCAAGCCAGAAAGTGTTTTTCTGTGTTCCAATTGCTAGTATAAAGAAATACGCAGTCTGCTGAAAGCAAGCTGTTCTCTGACAGTCTTTCTTATGGAGTGCAGTTCAGCTAATAAAACTCTTTCTGCCTTTCATTGCAAGCGAGCCCGAAAGTGTTTTTATGCTTCATAATGGACTGTAAAAGCAAAGATGCAGTTTGCTGAAAACAAGTTGTTCTTTGACAGTCTTGAATACTGAGTGCGGTTCAGTTAATAAAACTGTCTTTCTGGTGCTCATTGCAAACAAACCAGAAAGTGTTTTTCTGTGTTCTACTTGTTAGTATAAACAAATATGCAGTCTGCTGAAAGCAAGCTGTGCTCTGACAGTCTTTCTTATGGAGTGCAGTTCAGCTAATAAAACTCTTTCTGCCTTTCATTGCAAGCGAGCCCGAAAGTGTTTTTATGCTTCATAATGGGTTGTAAAAGCAAAGATGCAGTTTGCTGAAAACAAGTTGTTCTTTGACAGTCTTGAATACTGAGTGCGGTTCAGTTAATAAAACTGTCTTTCTGGTGCTCATTGCAAGCAAGCCAGAAAGTGTTTTTCTGTGTTCCAATTGCTAGTATAAAGAAATACGCAGTCTGCTGAAAGCAAGCTGTTCTCTGACAGTCTTTCTTATGGAGTGCAGTTCAGCTAATAAAACTCTTTCTGCCTTTCATTGCAAGCGAGCCCGAAAGTGTTTTTATGCTTCATAATGGGTTGTAAAAGCAAAGATGCAGTTTGCTGAAAACAAGTTGTTCTTTGACAGTCTTGAATACTGAGTGCGGTTCAGTTAATAAAACTGTCTTTCTGGTGCTCATTGCAAGCAAGCCAGAAAGTGTTTTTCTGTGTTCCAATTGCTAGTATAAAGAAATACGCAGTCTGCTGAAAGCAAGCTGTTCTCTGACAGTCTTTCTTATGGAGTGCAGTTCAGCTAATAAAACTCTTTCTGCCTTTCATTGCAAGCGAGCCCGAAAGTGTTTTTATGCTTCATAATGGACTGTAAAAGCAAAGATGCAGTTTGCTGAAAACAAGTTGTTCTTTGACAGTCTTGAATACTGAGTGCGGTTCAGATAATAAAACTGTCTTTCTGGTGCTCATTGCAAACAAACCAGAAAGTGTTTTTCTGTGTTCTACTTGTTAGTATAAACAAATATGCAGTCTGCTGAAAGCAAGCTGTGCTCTGACAGTCTTTCTTATGGAGTGCAGTTCAGCTAATAAAACTCTTTCTGCCTTTCATTGCAAGCGAGCCCGAAAGTGTTTTTATGCTTCATAATGGACTGTAAAAGCAAAGATGCAGTTTGCTGAAAACAAGTTGTTCTTTGACAGTCTTGAATACTGAGTGCGGTTCAGTTAATAAAACTGTCTTTCTGGTGCTCATTGCAAGCAAGCCAGAAAGTGTTTTTCTGTGTTCCAATTGCTAGTATAAAGAAATACGCAGTCTGCTGAAAGCAAGCTGTGCTCTGACAGTCTTTCTTATGGAGTGCAGTTCAGCTAATAAAACTCTTTCTGCCTTTCATTGCAAGCGAGCCCGAAAGTGTTTTTATGCTTCATAATGGACTGTAAAAGCAAAGATGCAGTTTGCTGAAAACAAGTTGTTCTTTGACAGTCTTGAATACTGAGTGCGGTTCAGTTAATAAAACTGTCTTTCTGGTGCTCATTGCAAGCAAGCCAGAAAGTGTTTTTCTGTGTTCCAATTGCTAGTATAAAGAAATACGCAGTCTGCTGAAAGCAAGCTGTTCTCTGACAGTCTTTCTTATGGAGTGCAGTTCAGCTAATAAAACTCTTTCTGCCTTTCATTGCAAGCGAGCCCGAAAGTGTTTTTATGCTTCATAATGGACTGTAAAAGCAAAGATGCAGTTTGCTGAAAACAAGTTGTTCTTTGACAGTCTTGAATACTGAGTGCGGTTCAGTTAATAAAACTGTCTTTCTGGTGCTCATTGCAAGCAAGCCAGAAAGTGTTTTTCTGTGTTCCAATTGCTAGTATAAAGAAATACGCAGTCTGCTGAAAGCAAGCTGTTCTCTGACAGTCTTTCTTATGGAGTGCAGTTCAGCTAATAAAACTCTTTCTGCCTTTCATTGCAAGCGAGCCCGAAAGTGTTTTTATGCTTCATAATGGACTGTAAAAGCAAAGATGCAGTTTGCTGAAAACAAGTTGTTCTTTGACAGTCTTGAATACTGAGTGCGGTTCAGTTAATAAAACTGTCTTTCTGGTGCTCATTGCAAACAAACCAGAAAGTGTTTTTCTGTGTTCTACTTGTTAGTATAAACAAATATGCAGTCTGCTGAAAGCAAGCTGTGCTCTGACAGTCTTTCTTATGGAGTGCAGTTCAGCTAATAAAACTCTTTCTGCCTTTCATTGCAAGCGAGCCCGAAAGTGTTTTTATGCTTCATAATGGGTTGTAAAAGCAAAGATGCAGTTTGCTGAAAACAAGTTGTTCTTTGACAGTCTTGAATACTGAGTGCGGTTCAGTTAATAAAACTGTCTTTCTGGTGCTCATTGCAAGCAAGCCAGGAAGTGTTTTTCTGTGTTCCAATTGCTAGTATAAAGAAATACGCAGTCTGCTGAAAGCAAGCTGTTCTCTGACAGTCTTTCTTATGGAGTGCAGTTCAGCTAATAAAACTCTTTCTGCCTTTTATTGCAAGCGAGCCCGAAAGTGTTTTTATGCTTCATAATGGACTGTAAAAGCAAAGATGCAGTTTGCTGAAAACAAGTTGTTCTTTGACAGTCTTGAATACTGAGTGCGGTTCAGTTAATAAAACTGTCTTTCTGGTGCTCATTGCAAACACGCCAGAAAGTGTTTTTCTGTGTTCCAATTGTTAGTATAAACAAATACGCAGTCTGCTGAAAGCAAGCTGTGCTCTGACAGTCTTTCTTATGGAGCGCAGTTCCGCTAATAAAACTCTTTCTGCCTTTCATTGCAAGCGAGCCCGAAAGTGTTTTTATGCTTCATAATGGATTGTAAAAGCAAAGATGCAGTTTGCTGAAAACAAGTTGTTCTTTGACAGTCTTGAATACTGAGTGCGGTTCAGTTAATAAAACTGTCTTTCTGGTGCTCATTGCAAACAAACCAGAAAGTGTTTTTCTGTGTTCTACTTGTTAGTATAAACAAATATGCAGTCTGCTGAAAGCAAGCTGTGCTCTGACAGTCTTTCTTATGGAGTGCAGTTCAGCTAATAAAACTCTTTCTGCCTTTCATTGCAAGCGAGCCCGAAAGTGTTTTTATGCTTCATAATGGGTTGTAAAAGCAAAGATGCAGTTTGCTGAAAACAAGTTGTTCTTTGACAGTCTTGAATACTGAGTGCGGTTCAGTTAATAAAACTGTCTTTCTGGTGCTCATTGCAAACAAACCAGAAAGTGTTTTTCTGTGTTCTACTTGTTAGTATAAACAAATATGCAGTCTGCTGAAAGCAAGCTGTGCTCTGACAGTCTTTCTTATGGAGTGCAGTTCAGCTAATAAAACTCTTTCTGCCTTTCATTGCAAGCGAGCCCGAAAGTGTTTTTATGCTTCATAATGGGTTGTAAAAGCAAAGATGCAGTTTGCTGAAAACAAGTTGTTCTTTGACAGTCTTGAATACTGAGTGCGGTTCAGTTAATAAAACTGTCTTTCTGGTGCTCATTGCAAGCAAGCCAGAAAGTGTTTTTCTGTGTTCCAATTGCTAGTATAAAGAAATACGCAGTCTGCTGAAAGCAAGCTCTTCTCTGACAGTCTTTCTTATGGAGTGCAGTTCAGCTAATAAAACTCTTTCTGCCTTTCATTGCAAGCGAGCCCGAAAGTGTTTTTATGCTTCATAATGGACTGTAAAAGCAAAGATGCAGTTTGCTGAAAACTAGTTGTTCTTTGACAGTCTTGAATACTGAATGCGGTTCAGTTAATAAAACTGTCTTTCTGGTGCTCATTGCAAACAAACCAGAAAGTGTTTTTCTGTGTTCTACTTGTTAGTATAAACAAATATGCAGTCTGCTGAAAGCAAGCTGTGCTCTGACAGTCTTTCTTATGGAGTGCAGTTCAGCTAATAAAACTCTTTCTGCCTTTCATTGCAAGCGAGCCCGAAAGTGTTTTTATGCTTCATAATGGACTGTAAAAGCAAAGATGCAGTTTGCTGAAAACAAGTTGTTCTTTGACAGTCTTGAATACTGAGTGCGGTTCAGTTAATAAAACTGTCTTTCTGGTGCTCATTGCAAACAAACCAGAAAGTGTTTTTCTGTGTTCTACTTGTTAGTATAAACAAATATGCAGTCTGCTGAAAGCAAGCTGTGCTCTGACAGTCTTTCTTATGGAGTGCAGTTCAGCTAATAAAACTCTTTCTGCCTTTCATTGCAAGCGAGCCCGAAAGTGTTTTTATGCTTCATAATGGGTTGTAAAAGCAAAGATGCAGTTTGCTGAAAACAAGTTGTTCTTTGACAGTCTTGAATACTGAGTGCGGTTCAGTTAATAAAACTGTCTTTCTGGTGCTCATTGCAAGCAAGCCAGAAAGTGTTTTTCTGTGTTCCAATTGCTAGTATAAAGAAATACGCAGTCTGCTGAAAGCAAGCTGTTCTCTGACAGTCTTTCTTATGGAGTGCAGTTCAGCTAATAAAACTCTTTCTGCCTTTCATTGCAAGCGAGCCCGAAAGTGTTTTTATGCTTCATAATGGACTGTAAAAGCAAAGATGCAGTTTGCTGAAAACAAGTTGTTCTTTGACAGTCTTGAATACTGAGTGCGGTTCAGATAATAAAACTGTCTTTCTGGTGCTCATTGCAAACAAACCAGAAAGTGTTTTTCTGTGTTCTACTTGTTAGTATAAACAAATATGCAGTCTGCTGAAAGCAAGCTGTGCTCTGACAGTCTTTCTTATGGAGTGCAGTTCAGCTAATAAAACTCTTTCTGCCTTTCATTGCAAGCGAGCCCGAAAGTGTTTTTATGCTTCATAATGGACTGTAAAAGCAAAGATGCAGTTTGCTGAAAACAAGTTGTTCTTTGACAGTCTTGAATACTGAGTGCGGTTCAGTTAATAAAACTGTCTTTCTGGTGCTCATTGCAAGCAAGCCAGAAAGTGTTTTTCTGTGTTCTACTTGTTAGTATAAACAAATACGCAGTCTGCTGAAAGCAAGCTGTGCTCTGACAGTCTTTCTTATGGAGTGCAGTTCAGCTAATAAAACTCTTTCTGCCTTTCATTGCAAGCGAGCCCGAAAGTGTTTTTATGCTTCATAATGGACTGTAAAAGCAAAGATGCAGTTTGCTGAAAACAAGTTGTTCTTTGACAGTCTTGAATACTAAGTGCGGTTCAGTTAATAAAACTGTCTTTCTGGTGCTCATTGCAAGCAAGCCAGAAAGTGTTTTTCTGTGTTCTACTTGTTAGTATAAACAAATATGCAGTCTACTGAAAGCAAGCTGTGCTCTGACAGTCTTTCTTATGGAGTGCAGTTCAGCTAATAAAACTCTTTCTGCCTTTCATTGCAAGCGAGCCCGAAAGTGTTTTTATGCTTCATAATGGGTTGTAAAAGCAAAGATGCAGTTTGCTGAAAACAAGTTGTTCTTTGACAGTCTTGAATACTGAGTGCGGTTCAGTTAATAAAACTGTCTTTCTGGTGCTCATTGCAAACAAACCAGAAAGTGTTTTTCTGTGTTCTACTTGTTAGTATAAACAAATATGCAGTCTGCTGAAAGCAAGCTGTGCTCTGACAGTCTTTCTTATGGAGCGCAGTTCAGCTAATAAAACTCTTTCTGCCTTTCATTGCAAGCGAGCCCGAAAGTGTTTTTATGCTTCATAATGGACTGTAAAAGCAAAGATGCAGTTTGCTGAAAACAAGTTGTTCTTTGACAGTCTTGAATACTGAGTGCGGTTCAGTTAATAAAACTGTCTTTCTGGTGCTCATTGCAAGCAAGCCAGAAAGTGTTTTTCTGTGTTCCAATTGCTAGTATAAACAAATATGCAGTCTGCTGAAAGCAAGCTGTGCTCTGACAGTCTTTCTTATGGAGTGCAGTTCAGCTAATAAAACTCTTTCTGCCTTTCATTGCAAGCGAGCCCGAAAGTGTTTTTATGCTTCATAATGGGTTGTAAAAGCAAAGATGCAGTTTGCTGAAAACAAGTTGTTCTTTGACAGTCTTGAATACTGAGTGCGGTTCAGTTAATAAAACTGTCTTTCTGGTGCTCATTGCAAGCAAGCCAGAAAGTGTTTTTCTGTGTTCCAATTGCTAGTATAAAGAAATACGCAGTCTGCTGAAAGCAAGCTGTTCTCTGACAGTCTTTCTTATGGAGTGCAGTTCAGCTAATAAAACTCTTTCTGCCTTTCATTGCAAGCGAGCCCGAAAGTGTTTTTATGCTTCATAATGGACTGTAAAAGCAAAGATGCAGTTTGCTGAAAACAAGTTGTTCTTTGACAGTCTTGAATACTGAGTGCGGTTCAGTTAATAAAACTGTCTTTCTGGTGCTCATTGCAAACAAACCAGAAAGTGTTTTTCTGTGTTCTACTTGTTAGTATAAACAAATATGCAGTCTGCTGAAAGCAAGCTGTGCTCTGACAGTCTTTCTTATGGAGTGCAGTTCAGCTAATAAAACTCTTTCTGCCTTTCATTGCAAGCGAGCCCGAAAGTGTTTTTATGCTTCATAATGGGTTGTAAAAGCAAAGATGCAGTTTGCTGAAAACAAGTTGTTCTTTGACAGTCTTGAATACTGAGTGCGGTTCAGTTAATAAAACTGTCTTTCTGGTGCTCATTGCAAGCAAGCCAGAAAGTGTTTTTCTGTGTTCCAATTGCTAGTATAAAGAAATACGCAGTCTGCTGAAAGCAAGCTCTTCTCTGACAGTCTTTCTTATGGAGTGCAGTTCAGCTAATAAAACTCTTTCTGCCTTTCATTGCAAGTGAGCCCGAAAGTGTTTTTATGCTTCATAATGGACTGTAAAAGCAAAGATGCAGTTTGCTGAAAACTAGTTGTTCTTTGACAGTCTTGAATACTGAATGCGGTTCAGTTAATAAAACTGTCTTTCTGGTGCTCATTGCAAACAAACCAGAAAGTGTTTTTCTGTGTTCTACTTGTTAGTATAAACAAATATGCAGTCTGCTGAAAGCAAGCTGTGCTCTGACAGTCTTTCTTATGGAGTGCAGTTCAGCTAATAAAACTCTTTCTGCCTTTCATTGCAAGCGAGCCCGAAAGTGTTTTTATGCTTCATAATGGACTGTAAAAGCAAAGATGCAGTTTGCTGAAAACAAGTTGTTCTTTGACAGTCTTGAATACTGAGTGCGGTTCAGTTAATAAAACTGTCTTTCTGGTGCTCATTGCAAACAAACCAGAAAGTGTTTTTCTGTGTTCTACTTGTTAGTATAAACAAATATGCAGTCTGCTGAAAGCAAGCTGTGCTCTGACAGTCTTTCTTATGGAGTGCAGTTCAGCTAATAAAACTCTTTCTGCCTTTCATTGCAAGCGAGCCCGAAAGTGTTTTTATGCTTCATAATGGGTTGTAAAAGCAAAGATGCAGTTTGCTGAAAACAAGTTGTTCTTTGACAGTCTTGAATACTGAGTGCGGTTCAGTTAATAAAACTGTCTTTCTGGTGCTCATTGCAAGCAAGCCAGAAAGTGTTTTTCTGTGTTCCAATTGCTAGTATAAAGAAATACGCAGTCTGCTGAAAGCAAGCTGTTCTCTGACAGTCTTTCTTATGGAGTGCAGTTCAGCTAATAAAACTCTTTCTGCCTTTCATTGCAAGCGAGCCCGAAAGTGTTTTTATGCTTCATAATGGACTGTAAAAGCAAAGATGCAGTTTGCTGAAAACAAGTTGTTCTTTGACAGTCTTGAATACTGAGTGCGGTTCAGATAATAAAACTGTCTTTCTGGTGCTCATTGCAAACAAACCAGAAAGTGTTTTTCTGTGTTCTACTTGTTAGTATAAACAAATATGCAGTCTGCTGAAAGCAAGCTGTGCTCTGACAGTCTTTCTTATGGAGTGCAGTTCAGCTAATAAAACTCTTTCTGCCTTTCATTGCAAGCGAGCCCGAAAGTGTTTTTATGCTTCATAATGGACTGTAAAAGCAAAGATGCAGTTTGCTGAAAACAAGTTGTTCTTTGACAGTCTTGAATACTGAGTGCGGTTCAGTTAATAAAACTGTCTTTCTGGTGCTCATTGCAAGCAAGCCAGAAAGTGTTTTTCTGTGTTCCAATTGCTAGTATAAAGAAATACGCAGTCTGCTGAAAGCAAGCTGTGCTCTGACAGTCTTTCTTATGGAGTGCAGTTCAGCTAATAAAACTCTTTCTGCCTTTCATTGCAAGCGAGCCCGAAAGTGTTTTTATGCTTCATAATGGACTGTAAAAGCAAAGATGCAGTTTGCTGAAAACAAGTTGTTCTTTGACAGTCTTGAATACTGAGTGCGGTTCAGTTAATAAAACTGTCTTTCTGGTGCTCATTGCAAGCAAGCCAGAAAGTGTTTTTCTGTGTTCCAATTGCTAGTATAAAGAAATACGCAGTCTGCTGAAAGCAAGCTGTTCTCTGACAGTCTTTCTTATGGAGTGCAGTTCAGCTAATAAAACTCTTTCTGCCTTTCATTGCAAGCGAGCCCGAAAGTGTTTTTATGCTTCATAATGGACTGTAAAAGCAAAGATGCAGTTTGCTGAAAACAAGTTGTTCTTTGACAGTCTTGAATACTGAGTGCGGTTCAGTTAATAAAACTGTCTTTCTGGTGCTCATTGCAAGCAAGCCAGAAAGTGTTTTTCTGTGTTCCAATTGCTAGTATAAAGAAATACGCAGTCTGCTGAAAGCAAGCTGTTCTCTGACAGTCTTTCTTATGGAGTGCAGTTCAGCTAATAAAACTCTTTCTGCCTTTCATTGCAAGCGAGCCCGAAAGTGTTTTTATGCTTCATAATGGACTGTAAAAGCAAAGATGCAGTTTGCTGAAAACAAGTTGTTCTTTGACAGTCTTGAATACTGAGTGCGGTTCAGTTAATAAAACTGTCTTTCTGGTGCTCATTGCAAACAAACCAGAAAGTGTTTTTCTGTGTTCTACTTGTTAGTATAAACAAATATGCAGTCTGCTGAAAGCAAGCTGTGCTCTGACAGTCTTTCTTATGGAGTGCAGTTCAGCTAATAAAACTCTTTCTGCCTTTCATTGCAAGCGAGCCCGAAAGTGTTTTTATGCTTCATAATGGACTGTAAAAGCAAAGATGCAGTTTGCTGAAAACAAGTTGTTCTTTGACAGTCTTGAATACTGAGTGCGGTTCAGTTAATAAAACTGTCTTTCTGGTGCTCATTGCAAACAAACCAGAAAGTGTTTTTCTGTGTTCTACTTGTTAGTATAAACAAATATGCAGTCTGCTGAAAGCAAGCTGTGCTCTGACAGTCTTTCTTATGGAGTGCAGTTCAGCTAATAAAACTCTTTCTGCCTTTCATTGCAAGCGAGCCCGAAAGTGTTTTTATGCTTCATAATGGGTTGTAAAAGCAAAGATGCAGTTTGCTGAAAACAAGTTGTTCTTTGACAGTCTTGAATACTGAGTGCGGTTCAGTTAATAAAACTGTCTTTCTGGTGCTCATTGCAAGCAAGCCAGAAAGTGTTTTTCTGTGTTCCAATTGCTAGTATAAAGAAATACGCAGTCTGCTGAAAGCAAGCTGTTCTCTGACAGTCTTTCTTATGGAGTGCAGTTCAGCTAATAAAACTCTTTCTGCCTTTCATTGCAAGCGAGCCCGAAAGTGTTTTTATGCTTCATAATGGACTGTAAAAGCAAAGATGCAGTTTGCTGAAAACTAGTTGTTCTTTGACAGTCTTGAATACTGAATGCGGTTCAGTTAATAAAACTGTCTTTCTGGTGCTCATTGCAAACAAACCAGAAAGTGTTTTTCTGTGTTCTACTTGTTAGTATAAACAAATATGCAGTCTGCTGAAAGCAAGCTGTGCTCTGACAGTCTTTCTTATGGAGTGCAGTTCAGCTAATAAAACTCTTTCTGCCTTTCATTGCAAGCGAGCCCGAAAGTGTTTTTATGCTTCATAATGGACTGTAAAAGCAAAGATGCAGTTTGCTGAAAACAAGTTGTTCTTTGACAGTCTTGAATACTGAGTGCGGTTCAGTTAATAAAACTGTCTTTCTGGTGCTCATTGCAAACAAACCAGAAAGTGTTTTTCTGTGTTCTACTTGTTAGTATAAACAAATATGCAGTCTGCTGAAAGCAAGCTGTGCTCTGACAGTCTTTGTTATGGAGTGCAGTTCAGCTAATAAAACTCTTTCTGCCTTTCATTGCAAGCGAGCCCGAAAGTGTTTTTATGCTTCATAATGGGTTGTAAAAGCAAAGATGCAGTTTGCTGAAAACAAGTTGTTCTTTGACAGTCTTGAATACTGAGTGCGGTTCAGTTAATAAAACTGTCTTTCTGGTGCTCATTGCAAGCAAGCCAGAAAGTGTTTTTCTGTGTTCTACTTGTTAGTATAAACAAATACGCAGTCTGCTGAAAGCAAGCTGTGCTCTGACAGTCTTTCTTATGGAGTGCAGTTCAGCTAATAAAACTCTTTCTGCCTTTCATTGCAAGCGAGCCCGAAAGTGTTTTTATGCTTCATAATGGACTGTAAAAGCAAAGATGCAGTTTGCTGAAAACAAGTTGTTCTTTGACAGTCTTGAATACTAAGTGCGGTTCAGTTAATAAAACTGTCTTTCTGGTGCTCATTGCAAACAAGCCAGAAAGTGTTTTTCTGTGTTCTACTTGTTAGTATAAACAAATATGCAGTCTGCTGAAAGCAAGCTGTGCTCTGACAGTCTTTCTTATGGAGTGCAGTTCAGCTAATAAAACTCTTTCTGCCTTTCATTGCAAGCGAGCCCGAAAGTGTTTTTATGCTTCATAATGGGTTGTAAAAGCAAAGATGCAGTTTGCTGAAAACAAGTTGTTCTTTGACAGTCTTGAATACTGAGTGCGGTTCAGTTAATAAAACTGTCTTTCTGGTGCTCATTGCAAACAAACCAGAAAGTGTTTTTCTGTGTTCTACTTGTTAGTATAAACAAATATGCAGTCTGCTGAAAGCAAGCTGTGCTCTGACAGTCTTTCTTATGGAGCGCAGTTCAGCTAATAAAACTCTTTCTGCCTTTCATTGCAAGCGAGCCCGAAAGTGTTTTTATGCTTCATAATGGACTGTAAAAGCAAAGATGCAGTTTGCTGAAAACAAGTTGTTCTTTGACAGTCTTGAATACTGAGTGCGGTTCAGTTAATAAAACTGTCTTTCTGGTGCTCATTGCAAACAAACCAGAAAGTGTTTTTCTGTGTTCTACTTGTTAGTATAAACAAATATGCAGTCTGCTGAAAGCAAGCTGTGCTCTGACAGTCTTTCTTATGGAGTGCAGTTCCGCTAATAAAACTCTTTCTGCCTTTCATTGCAAGCGAGCCCGAAAGTGTTTTTATGCTTCATAATGGATTGTAAAAGCAAAGATGCAGTTTGCTGAAAACAAGTTTATCTTTGACAGTCTTGAATACTGAGTGCAGTTGAGTTAATAAAACTGTCTTTCTGGTGCTCATTGCAAGCAAGCCAGAAAGTGTTTTTCTGTGTTCCAATTGCTAGTATAAACAAATATGCAGTCTGCTGAAAGCAAGCTGTGCTCTGACAGTCTTTCTTATGGAGTGCAGTTCAGCTAATAAAACTCTTTCTGCCTTTCATTGCAAGCGAGCCCGAAAGTGTTTTTATGCTTCATAATGGGTTGTAAAAGCAAAGATGCAGTTTGCTGAAAACAAGTTGTTCTTTGACAGTCTTGAATACTGAGTGCGGTTCAGTTAATAAAACTGTCTTTCTGGTGCTCATTGCAAGCAAGCCAGAAAGTGTTTTTCTGTGTTCCAATTGCTAGTATAAAGAAATACGCAGTCTGCTGAAAGCAAGCTGTTCTCTGACAGTCTTTCTTATGGAGTGCAGTTCAGCTAATAAAACTCTTTCTGCCTTTCATTGCAAGCGAGCCCGAAAGTGTTTTTATGCTTCATAATGGACTGTAAAAGCAAAGATGCAGTTTGCTGAAAACAAGTTGTTCTTTGACAGTCTTGAATACTGAGTGCGGTTCAGTTAATAAAACTGTCTTTCTGGTGCTCATTGCAAACAAACCAGAAAGTGTTTTTCTGTGTTCTACTTGTTAGTATAAACAAATATGCAGTCTGCTGAAAGCAAGCTGTGCTCTGACAGTCTTTCTTATGGAGTGCAGTTCAGCTAATAAAACTCTTTCTGCCTTTCATTGCAAGCGAGCCCGAAAGTGTTTTTATGCTTCATAATGGGTTGTAAAAGCAAAGATGCAGTTTGCTGAAAACAAGTTGTTCTTTGACAGTCTTGAATACTGAGTGCGGTTCAGTTAATAAAACTGTCTTTCTGGTGCTCATTGCAAGCAAGCCAGAAAGTGTTTTTCTGTGTTCCAATTGCTAGTATAAAGAAATACGCAGTCTGCTGAAAGCAAGCTCTTCTCTGACAGTCTTTCTTATGGAGTGCAGTTCAGCTAATAAAACTCTTTCTGCCTTTCATTGCAAGCGAGCCCGAAAGTGTTTTTATGCTTCATAATGGACTGTAAAAGCAAAGATGCAGTTTGCTGAAAACTAGTTGTTCTTTGACAGTCTTGAATACTGAATGCGGTTCAGTTAATAAAACTGTCTTTCTGGTGCTCATTGCAAACAAACCAGAAAGTGTTTTTCTGTGTTCTACTTGTTAGTATAAACAAATATGCAGTCTGCTGAAAGCAAGCTGTGCTCTGACAGTCTTTCTTATGGAGTGCAGTTCAGCTAATAAAACTCTTTCTGCCTTTCATTGCAAGCGAGCCCGAAAGTGTTTTTATGCTTCATAATGGACTGTAAAAGCAAAGATGCAGTTTGCTGAAAACAAGTTGTTCTTTGACAGTCTTGAATACTGAGTGCGGTTCAGTTAATAAAACTGTCTTTCTGGTGCTCATTGCAAACAAACCAGAAAGTGTTTTTCTGTGTTCTACTTGTTAGTATAAACAAATATGCAGTCTGCTGAAAGCAAGCTGTGCTCTGACAGTCTTTCTTATGGAGTGCAGTTCAGCTAATAAAACTCTTTCTGCCTTTCATTGCAAGCGAGCCCGAAAGTGTTTTTATGCTTCATAATGGGTTGTAAAAGCAAAGATGCAGTTTGCTGAAAACAAGTTGTTCTTTGACAGTCTTGAATACTGAGTGCGGTTCAGTTAATAAAACTGTCTTTCTGGTGCTCATTGCAAGCAAGCCAGAAAGTGTTTTTCTGTGTTCCAATTGCTAGTATAAAGAAATACGCAGTCTGCTGAAAGCAAGCTGTTCTCTGACAGTCTTTCTTATGGAGTGCAGTTCAGCTAATAAAACTCTTTCTGCCTTTCATTGCAAGCGAGCCCGAAAGTGTTTTTATGCTTCATAATGGACTGTAAAAGCAAAGATGCAGTTTGCTGAAAACAAGTTGTTCTTTGACAGTCTTGAATACTGAGTGCGGTTCAGATAATAAAACTGTCTTTCTGGTGCTCATTGCAAACAAACCAGAAAGTGTTTTTCTGTGTTCTACTTGTTAGTATAAACAAATATGCAGTCTGCTGAAAGCAAGCTGTGCTCTGACAGTCTTTCTTATGGAGTGCAGTTCAGCTAATAAAACTCTTTCTGCCTTTCATTGCAAGCGAGCCCGAAAGTGTTTTTATGCTTCATAATGGACTGTAAAAGCAAAGATGCAGTTTGCTGAAAACAAGTTGTTCTTTGACAGTCTTGAATACTGAGTGCGGTTCAGTTAATAAAACTGTCTTTCTGGTGCTCATTGCAAGCAAGCCAGAAAGTGTTTTTCTGTGTTCCAATTGCTAGTATAAAGAAATACGCAGTCTGCTGAAAGCAAGCTGTGCTCTGACAGTCTTTCTTATGGAGTGCAGTTCAGCTAATAAAACTCTTTCTGCCTTTCATTGCAAGCGAGCCCGAAAGTGTTTTTATGCTTCATAATGGACTGTAAAAGCAAAGATGCAGTTTGCTGAAAACAAGTTGTTCTTTGACAGTCTTGAATACTGAGTGCGGTTCAGTTAATAAAACTGTCTTTCTGGTGCTCATTGCAAGCAAGCCAGAAAGTGTTTTTCTGTGTTCCAATTGCTAGTATAAAGAAATACGCAGTCTGCTGAAAGCAAGCTGTTCTCTGACAGTCTTTCTTATGGAGTGCAGTTCAGCTAATAAAACTCTTTCTGCCTTTCATTGCAAGCGAGCCCGAAAGTGTTTTTATGCTTCATAATGGACTGTAAAAGCAAAGATGCAGTTTGCTGAAAACAAGTTGTTCTTTGACAGTCTTGAATACTGAGTGCGGTTCAGTTAATAAAACTGTCTTTCTGGTGCTCATTGCAAGCAAGCCAGAAAGTGTTTTTCTGTGTTCCAATTGCTAGTATAAAGAAATACGCAGTCTGCTGAAAGCAAGCTGTTCTCTGACAGTCTTTCTTATGGAGTGCAGTTCAGCTAATAAAACTCTTTCTGCCTTTCATTGCAAGCGAGCCCGAAAGTGTTTTTATGCTTCATAATGGACTGTAAAAGCAAAGATGCAGTTTGCTGAAAACAAGTTGTTCTTTGACAGTCTTGAATACTGAGTGCGGTTCAGTTAATAAAACTGTCTTTCTGGTGCTCATTGCAAACAAACCAGAAAGTGTTTTTCTGTGTTCTACTTGTTAGTATAAACAAATATGCAGTCTGCTGAAAGCAAGCTGTGCTCTGACAGTCTTTCTTATGGAGTGCAGTTCAGCTAATAAAACTCTTTCTGCCTTTCATTGCAAGCGAGCCCGAAAGTGTTTTTATGCTTCATAATGGACTGTAAAAGCAAAGATGCAGTTTGCTGAAAACAAGTTGTTCTTTGACAGTCTTGAATACTGAGTGCGGTTCAGTTAATAAAACTGTCTTTCTGGTGCTCATTGCAAACAAACCAGAAAGTGTTTTTCTGTGTTCTACTTGTTAGTATAAACAAATATGCAGTCTGCTGAAAGCAAGCTGTGCTCTGACAGTCTTTCTTATGGAGTGCAGTTCAGCTAATAAAACTCTTTCTGCCTTTCATTGCAAGCGAGCCCGAAAGTGTTTTTATGCTTCATAATGGACTGTAAAAGCAAAGATGCAGTTTGCTGAAAACAAGTTGTTCTTTGACAGTCTTGAATACTGAGTGCGGTTCAGTTAATAAAACTGTCTTTCTGGTGCTCATTGCAAACAAACCAGAAAGTGTTTTTCTGTGTTCTACTTGTTAGTATAAACAAATATGCAGTCTGCTGAAAGCAAGCTGTGCTCTGACAGTCTTTCTTATGGAGTGCAGTTCAGCTAATAAAACTCTTTCTGCCTTTCATTGCAAGCGAGCCCGAAAGTGTTTTTATGCTTCATAATGGGTTGTAAAAGCAAAGATGCAGTTTGCTGAAAACAAGTTGTTCTTTGACAGTCTTGAATACTGAGTGCGGTTCAGTTAATAAAACTGTCTTTCTGGTGCTCATTGCAAGCAAGCCAGAAAGTGTTTTTCTGTGTTCCAATTGCTAGTATAAAGAAATACGCAGTCTGCTGAAAGCAAGCTGTTCTCTGACAGTCTTTCTTATGGAGTGCAGTTCAGCTAATAAAACTCTTTCTGCCTTTTATTGCAAGCGAGCCCGAAAGTGTTTTTATGCTTCATAATGGACTGTAAAAGCAAAGATGCAGTTTGCTGAAAACAAGTTGTTCTTTGACAGTCTTGAATACTGAGTGCGGTTCAGTTAATAAAACTGTCTTTCTGGTGCTCATTGCAAACACGCCAGAAAGTGTTTTTCTGTGTTCCAATTGTTAGTATAAACAAATACGCAGTCTGCTGAAAGCAAGCTGTGCTCTGACAGTCTTTCTTATGGAGCGCAGTTCCGCTAATAAAACTCTTTCTGCCTTTCATTGCAAGCGAGCCCGAAAGTGTTTTTATGCTTCATAATGGATTGTAAAAGCAAAGATGCAGTTTGCTGAAAACAAGTTGTTCTTTGACAGTCTTGAATACTGAGTGCGGTTCAGTTAATAAAACTGTCTTTCTGGTGCTCATTGCAAACAAACCAGAAAGTGTTTTTCTGTGTTCTACTTGTTAGTATAAACAAATATGCAGTCTGCTGAAAGCAAGCTGTGCTCTGACAGTCTTTCTTATGGAGTGCAGTTCAGCTAATAAAACTCTTTCTGCCTTTCATTGCAAGCGAGCCCGAAAGTGTTTTTATGCTTCATAATGGGTTGTAAAAGCAAAGATGCAGTTTGCTGAAAACAAGTTGTTCTTTGACAGTCTTGAATACTGAGTGCGGTTCAGTTAATAAAACTGTCTTTCTGGTGCTCATTGCAAGCAAGCCAGAAAGTGTTTTTCTGTGTTCCAATTGCTAGTATAAAGAAATACGCAGTCTGCTGAAAGCAAGCTGTTCTCTGACAGTCTTTCTTATGGAGTGCAGTTCAGCTAATAAAACTCTTTCTGCCTTTCATTGCAAGCGAGCCCGAAAGTGTTTTTATGCTTCATAATGGACTGTAAAAGCAAAGATGCAGTTTGCTGAAAACAAGTTGTTCTTTGACAGTCTTGAATACTGAGTGCGGTTCAGTTAATAAAACTGTCTTTCTGGTGCTCATTGCAAACAAACCAGAAAGTGTTTTTCTGTGTTCTACTTGTTAGTATAAACAAATATGCAGTCTGCTGAAAGCAAGCTGTGCTCTGACAGTCTTTCTTATGGAGTGCAGTTCAGCTAATAAAACTCTTTCTGCCTTTCATTGCAAGCGAGCCCGAAAGTGTTTTTATGCTTCATAATGGACTGTAAAAGCAAAGATGCAGTTTGCTGAAAACAAGTTGTTCTTTGACAGTCTTGAATACTGAGTGCGGTTCAGTTAATAAAACTGTCTTTCTGGTGCTCATTGCAAACAAACCAGAAAGTGTTTTTCTGTGTTCTACTTGTTAGTATAAACAAATATGCAGTCTGCTGAAAGCAAGCTGTGCTCTGACAGTCTTTCTTATGGAGTGCAGTTCAGCTAATAAAACTCTTTCTGCCTTTCATTGCAAGCGAGCCCGAAAGTGTTTTTATGCTTCATAATGGGTTGTAAAAGCAAAGATGCAGTTTGCTGAAAACAAGTTGTTCTTTGACAGTCTTGAATACTGAGTGCGGTTCAGTTAATAAAACTGTCTTTCTGGTGCTCATTGCAAGCAAGCCAGAAAGTGTTTTTCTGTGTTCCAATTGCTAGTATAAAGAAATACGCAGTCTGCTGAAAGCAAGCTGTTCTCTGACAGTCTTTCTTATGGAGTGCAGTTCAGCTAATAAAACTCTTTCTGCCTTTCATTGCAAGCGAGCCCGAAAGTGTTTTTATGCTTCATAATGGACTGTAAAAGCAAAGATGCAGTTTGCTGAAAACAAGTTGTTCTTTGACAGTCTTGAATACTGAGTGCGGTTCAGTTAATAAAACTGTCTTTCTGGTGCTCATTGCAAACAAACCAGAAAGTGTTTTTCTGTGTTCTACTTGTTAGTATAAACAAATATGCAGTCTGCTGAAAGCAAGCTGTGCTCTGACAGTCTTTCTTATGGAGTGCAGTTCAGCTAATAAAACTCTTTCTGCCTTTCATTGCAAGCGAGCCCGAAAGTGTTTTTATGCTTCATAATGGGTTGTAAAAGCAAAGATGCAGTTTGCTGAAAACAAGTTGTTCTTTGACAGTCTTGAATACTGAGTGCGGTTCAGTTAATAAAACTGTCTTTCTGGTGCTCATTGCAAGCAAGCCAGAAAGTGTTTTTCTGTGTTCCAATTGCTAGTATAAAGAAATACGCAGTCTGCTGAAAGCAAGCTGTTCTCTGACAGTCTTTCTTATGGAGTGCAGTTCAGCTAATAAAACTCTTTCTGCCTTTTATTGCAAGCGAGCCCGAAAGTGTTTTTATGCTTCATAATGGACTGTAAAAGCAAAGATGCAGTTTGCTGAAAACAAGTTGTTCTTTGACAGTCTTGAATACTGAGTGCGGTTCAGTTAATAAAACTGTCTTTCTGGTGCTCATTGCAAACACGCCAGAAAGTGTTTTTCTGTGTTCCAATTGTTAGTATAAACAAATACGCAGTCTGCTGAAAGCAAGCTGTGCTCTGACAGTCTTTCTTATGGAGCGCAGTTCCGCTAATAAAACTCTTTCTGCCTTTCATTGCAAGCGAGCCCGAAAGTGTTTTTATGCTTCATAATGGATTGTAAAAGCAAAGATGCAGTTTGCTGAAAACAAGTTGTTCTTTGACAGTCTTGAATACTGAGTGCGGTTCAGTTAATAAAACCGTCTTTCTGGTGCTCATTGCAAACAAACCAGAAAGTGTTTTTCTGTGTTCTACTTGTTAGTATAAACAAATATGCAGTCTGCTGAAAGCAAGCTGTGCTCTGACAGTCTTTCTTATGGAGTGCAGTTCAGCTAATAAAACTCTTTCTGCCTTTCATTGCAAGCGAGCCCGAAAGTGTTTTTATGCTTCATAATGGGTTGTAAAAGCAAAGATGCAGTTTGCTGAAAACAAGTTGTTCTTTGACAGTCTTGAATACTGAGTGCGGTTCAGTTAATAAAACTGTCTTTCTGGTGCTCATTGCAAGCAAGCCAGAAAGTGTTTTTCTGTGTTCCAATTGCTAGTATAAAGAAATACGCAGTCTGCTGAAAGCAAGCTGTTCTCTGACAGTCTTTCTTATGGAGTGCAGTTCAGCTAATAAAACTCTTTCTGCCTTTCATTGCAAGCGAGCCCGAAAGTGTTTTTATGCTTCATAATGGACTGTAAAAGCAAAGATGCAGTTTGCTGAAAACAAGTTGTTCTTTGACAGTCTTGAATACTGAGTGCGGTTCAGTTAATAAAACTGTCTTTCTGGTGCTCATTGCAAACAAACCAGAAAGTGTTTTTCTGTGTTCTACTTGTTAGTATAAACAAATATGCAGTCTGCTGAAAGCAAGCTGTGCTCTGACAGTCTTTCTTATGGAGTGCAGTTCAGCTAATAAAACTCTTTCTGCCTTTCATTGCAAGCGAGCCCGAAAGTGTTTTTATGCTTCATAATGGACTGTAAAAGCAAAGATGCAGTTTGCTGAAAACAAGTTGTTCTTTGACAGTCTTGAATACTGAGTGCGGTTCAGTTAATAAAACTGTCTTTCTGGTGCTCATTGCAAACAAACCAGAAAGTGTTTTTCTGTGTTCTACTTGTTAGTATAAACAAATATGCAGTCTGCTGAAAGCAAGCTGTGCTCTGACAGTCTTTCTTATGGAGTGCAGTTCAGCTAATAAAACTCTTTCTGCCTTTCATTGCAAGCGAGCCCGAAAGTGTTTTTATGCTTCATAATGGGTTGTAAAAGCAAAGATGCAGTTTGCTGAAAACAAGTTGTTCTTTGACAGTCTTGAATACTGAGTGCGGTTCAGTTAATAAAACTGTCTTTCTGGTGCTCATTGCAAGCAAGCCAGAAAGTGTTTTTCTGTGTTCCAATTGCTAGTATAAAGAAATACGCAGTCTGCTGAAAGCAAGCTGTTCTCTGACAGTCTTTCTTATGGAGTGCAGTTCAGCTAATAAAACTCTTTCTGCCTTTCATTGCAAGCGAGCCCGAAAGTGTTTTTATGCTTCATAATGGACTGTAAAAGCAAAGATGCAGTTTGCTGAAAACAAGTTGTTCTTTGACAGTCTTGAATACTGAGTGCGGTTCAGATAATAAAACTGTCTTTCTGGTGCTCATTGCAAACAAACCAGAAAGTGTTTTTCTGTGTTCTACTTGTTAGTATAAACAAATATGCAGTCTGCTGAAAGCAAGCTGTGCTCTGACAGTCTTTCTTATGGAGTGCAGTTCAGCTAATAAAACTCTTTCTGCCTTTCATTGCAAGCGAGCCCGAAAGTGTTTTTATGCTTCATAATGGACTGTAAAAGCAAAGATGCAGTTTGCTGAAAACAAGTTGTTCTTTGACAGTCTTGAATACTGAGTGCGGTTCAGTTAATAAAACTGTCTTTCTGGTGCTCATTGCAAGCAAGCCAGAAAGTGTTTTTCTGTGTTCCAATTGCTAGTATAAAGAAATACGCAGTCTGCTGAAAGCAAGCTGTGCTCTGACAGTCTTTCTTATGGAGTGCAGTTCAGCTAATAAAACTCTTTCTGCCTTTCATTGCAAGCGAGCCCGAAAGTGTTTTTATGCTTCATAATGGACTGTAAAAGCAAAGATGCAGTTTGCTGAAAACAAGTTGTTCTTTGACAGTCTTGAATACTGAGTGCGGTTCAGTTAATAAAACTGTCTTTCTGGTGCTCATTGCAAGCAAGCCAGAAAGTGTTTTTCTGTGTTCCAATTGCTAGTATAAAGAAATACGCAGTCTGCTGAAAGCAAGCTGTTCTCTGACAGTCTTTCTTATGGAGTGCAGTTCAGCTAATAAAACTCTTTCTGCCTTTCATTGCAAGCGAGCCCGAAAGTGTTTTTATGCTTCATAATGGACTGTAAAAGCAAAGATGCAGTTTGCTGAAAACAAGTTGTTCTTTGACAGTCTTGAATACTGAGTGCGGTTCAGTTAATAAAACTGTCTTTCTGGTGCTCATTGCAAGCAAGCCAGAAAGTGTTTTTCTGAGTTCCAATTGCTAGTATAAAGAAATACGCAGTCTGCTGAAAGCAAGCTGTTCTCTGACAGTCTTTCTTATGGAGTGCAGTTCAGCTAATAAAACTCTTTCTGCCTTTCATTGCAAGCGAGCCCGAAAGTGTTTTTATGCTTCATAATGGACTGTAAAAGCAAAGATGCAGTTTGCTGAAAACAAGTTGTTCTTTGACAGTCTTGAATACTGAGTGCGGTTCAGTTAATAAAACTGTCTTTCTGGTGCTCATTGCAAGCAAGCCAGAAAGTGTTTTTCTGTGTTCTACTTGTTAGTATAAACAAATACGCAGTCTGCTGAAAGCAAGCTGTGCTCTGACAGTCTTTCTTATGGAGTGCAGTTCAGCTAATAAAACTCTTTCTGCCTTTCATTGCAAGCGAGCCCGAAAGTGTTTTTATGCTTCATAATGGACTGTAAAAGCAAAGATGCAGTTTGCTGAAAACAAGTTGTTCTTTGACAGTCTTGAATACTAAGTGCGGTTCAGTTAATAAAACTGTCTTTCTGGTGCTCATTGCAAGCAAGCCAGAAAGTGTTTTTCTGTGTTCTACTTGTTAGTATAAACAAATATGCAGTCTGCTGAAAGCAAGCTGTGCTCTGACAGTCTTTCTTATGGAGTGCAGTTCAGCTAATAAAACTCTTTCTGCCTTTCATTGCAAGCGAGCCCGAAAGTGTTTTTATGCTTCATAATGGGTTGTAAAAGCAAAGATGCAGTTTGCTGAAAACAAGTTGTTCTTTGACAGTCTTGAATACTGAGTGCGGTTCAGTTAATAAAACTGTCTTTCTGGTGCTCATTGCAAACAAACCAGAAAGTGTTTTTCTGTGTTCTACTTGTTAGTATAAACAAATATGCAGTCTGCTGAAAGCAAGCTGTGCTCTGACAGTCTTTCTTATGGAGCGCAGTTCAGCTAATAAAACTCTTTCTGCCTTTCATTGCAAGCGAGCCCGAAAGTGTTTTTATGCTTCATAATGGACTGTAAAAGCAAAGATGCAGTTTGCTGAAAACAAGTTGTTCTTTGACAGTCTTGAATACTGAGTGCGGTTCAGTTAATAAAACTGTCTTTCTGGTGCTCATTGCAAGCAAGCCAGAAAGTGTTTTTCTGTGTTCCAATTGCTAGTATAAACAAATATGCAGTCTGCTGAAAGCAAGCTGTGCTCTGACAGTCTTTCTTATGGAGTGCAGTTCAGCTAATAAAACTCTTTCTGCCTTTCATTGCAAGCGAGCCCGAAAGTGTTTTTATGCTTCATAATGGGTTGTAAAAGCAAAGATGCAGTTTGCTGAAAACAAGTTGTTCTTTGACAGTCTTGAATACTGAGTGCGGTTCAGTTAATAAAACTGTCTTTCTGGTGCTCATTGCAAGCAAGCCAGAAAGTGTTTTTCTGTGTTCCAATTGCTAGTATAAAGAAATACGCAGTCTGCTGAAAGCAAGCTGTTCTCTGACAGTCTTTCTTATGGAGTGCAGTTCAGCTAATAAAACTCTTTCTGCCTTTCATTGCAAGCGAGCCCGAAAGTGTTTTTATGCTTCATAATGGACTGTAAAAGCAAAGATGCAGTTTGCTGAAAACAAGTTGTTCTTTGACAGTCTTGAATACTGAGTGCGGTTCAGTTAATAAAACTGTCTTTCTGGTGCTCATTGCAAACAAACCAGAAAGTGTTTTTCTGTGTTCTACTTGTTAGTATAAACAAATATGCAGTCTGCTGAAAGCAAGCTGTGCTCTGACAGTCTTTCTTATGGAGTGCAGTTCAGCTAATAAAACTCTTTCTGCCTTTCATTGCAAGCGAGCCCGAAAGTGTTTTTATGCTTCATAATGGGTTGTAAAAGCAAAGATGCAGTTTGCTGAAAACAAGTTGTTCTTTGACAGTCTTGAATACTGAGTGCGGTTCAGTTAATAAAACTGTCTTTCTGGTGCTCATTGCAAGCAAGCCAGAAAGTGTTTTTCTGTGTTCCAATTGCTAGTATAAAGAAATACGCAGTCTGCTGAAAGCAAGCTCTTCTCTGACAGTCTTTCTTATGGAGTGCAGTTCAGCTAATAAAACTCTTTCTGCCTTTCATTGCAAGTGAGCCCGAAAGTGTTTTTATGCTTCATAATGGACTGTAAAAGCAAAGATGCAGTTTGCTGAAAACTAGTTGTTCTTTGACAGTCTTGAATACTGAATGCGGTTCAGTTAATAAAACTGTCTTTCTGGTGCTCATTGCAAAC
Source organism: Hoplias malabaricus (assembly GCF_029633855.1). Taxonomy (NCBI): domain Eukaryota; kingdom Metazoa; phylum Chordata; class Actinopteri; order Characiformes; family Erythrinidae; genus Hoplias; species Hoplias malabaricus. Next base: position 252,994 of record NW_027101012.1, read on the forward strand.
AAACCAGAAAGTGTTTTTCTGTGTTCTACTTGTTAGTATAAACAAATATGCAGTCTGCTGAAAGCAAGCTGTGCTCTGACAGTCTTTCTTATGGAGTGCAGTTCAGCTAATAAAACTCTTTCTGCCTTTCATTGCAAGCGAGCCCGAAAGTGTTTTTATGCTTCATAATGGACTGTAAAAGCAAAGATGCAGTTTGCTGAAAACAAGTTGTTCTTTGACAGTCTTGAATACTGAGTGCGGTTCAGTTAATAAAACTGTCTTTCTGGTGCTCATTGCAAACAAACCAGAAAGTGTTTTTCTGTGTTCTACTTGTTAGTATAAACAAATATGCAGTCTGCTGAAAGCAAGCTGTGCTCTGACAGTCTTTCTTATGGAGTGCAGTTCAGCTAATAAAACTCTTTCTGCCTTTCATTGCAAGCGAGCCCGAAAGTGTTTTTATGCTTCATAATGGGTTGTAAAAGCAAAGATGCAGTTTGCTGAAAACAAGTTGTTCTTTGACAGTCTTGAATACTGAGTGCGGTTCAGTTAATAAAACTGTCTTTCTGGTGCTCATTGCAAGCAAGCCAGAAAGTGTTTTTCTGTGTTCCAATTGCTAGTATAAAGAAATACGCAGTCTGCTGAAAGCAAGCTGTTCTCTGACAGTCTTTCTTATGGAGTGCAGTTCAGCTAATAAAACTCTTTCTGCCTTTCATTGCAAGCGAGCCCGAAAGTGTTTTTATGCTTCATAATGGACTGTAAAAGCAAAGATGCAGTTTGCTGAAAACAAGTTGTTCTTTGACAGTCTTGAATACTGAGTGCGGTTCAGATAATAAAACTGTCTTTCTGGTGCTCATTGCAAACAAACCAGAACGTGTTTTTCTGTGTTCTACTTGTTAGTATAAACAAATATGCAGTCTGCTGAAAGCAAGCTGTGCTCTGACAGTCTTTCTTATGGAGTGCAGTTCAGCTAATAAAACTCTTTCTGCCTTTCATTGCAAGCGAGCCCGAAAGTGTTTTTATGCTTCATAATGGACTGTAAAAGCAAAGATGCAGTTTGCTGAAAACAAGTTGTTCTTTGACAGTCTTGAATACTGAGTGCGGTTCAGTTAATAAAACTGTCTTTCTGGTGCTCATTGCAAGCAAGCCAGAAAGTGTTTTTCTGTGTTCCAATTGCTAGTATAAAGAAATACGCAGTCTGCTGAAAGCAAGCTGTGCTCTGACAGTCTTTCTTATGGAGTGCAGTTCAGCTAATAAAACTCTTTCTGCCTTTCATTGCAAGCGAGCCCGAAAGTGTTTTTATGCTTCATAATGGACTGTAAAAGCAAAGATGCAGTTTGCTGAAAACAAGTTGTTCTTTGACAGTCTTGAATACTGAGTGCGGTTCAGTTAATAAAACTGTCTTTCTGGTGCTCATTGCAAGCAAGCCAGAAAGTGTTTTTCTGTGTTCCAATTGCTAGTATAAAGAAATACGCAGTCTGCTGAAAGCAAGCTGTTCTCTGACAGTCTTTCTTATGGAGTGCAGTTCAGCTAATAAAACTCTTTCTGCCTTTCATTGCAAGCGAGCCCGAAAGTGTTTTTATGCTTCATAATGGACTGTAAAAGCAAAGATGCAGTTTGCTGAAAACAAGTTGTTCTTTGACAGTCTTGAATACTGAGTGCGGTTCAGTTAATAAAACTGTCTTTCTGGTGCTCATTGCAAGCAAGCCAGAAAGTGTTTTTCTGTGTTCCAATTGCTAGTATAAAGAAATACGCAGTCTGCTGAAAGCAAGCTGTTCTCTGACAGTCTTTCTTATGGAGTGCAGTTCAGCTAATAAAACTCTTTCTGCCTTTCATTGCAAGCGAGCCCGAAAGTGTTTTTATGCTTCATAATGGACTGTAAAAGCAAAGATGCAGTTTGCTGAAAACAAGTTGTTCTTTGACAGTCTTGAATACTGAGTGCGGTTCAGTTAATAAAACTGTCTTTCTGGTGCTCATTGCAAGCAAGCCAGAAAGTGTTTTTCTGTGTTCCAATTGCTAGTATAAAGAAATACGCAGTCTGCTGAAAGCAAGCTGTTCTCTGACAGTCTTTCTTATGGAGTGCAGTTCAGCTAATAAAACTCTTTCTGCCTTTCATTGCAAGCGAGCCCGAAAGTGTTTTTATGCTTCATAATGGACTGTAAAAGCAAAGATGCAGTTTGCTGAAAACAAGTTGTTCTTTGACAGTCTTGAATACTGAGTGCGGTTCAGTTAATAAAACTGTCTTTCTGGTGCTCATTGCAAACAAACCAGAAAGTGTTTTTCTGTGTTCTACTTGTTAGTATAAACAAATATGCAGTCTGCTGAAAGCAAGCTGTGCTCTGACAGTCTTTCTTATGGAGTGCAGTTCAGCTAATAAAACTCTTTCTGCCTTTCATTGCAAGCGAGCCCGAAAGTGTTTTTATGCTTCATAATGGGTTGTAAAAGCAAAGATGCAGTTTGCTGAAAACAAGTTGTTCTTTGACAGTCTTGAATACTGAGTGCGGTTCAGTTAATAAAACTGTCTTTCTGGTGCTCATTGCAAGCAAGCCAGAAAGTGTTTTTCTGTGTTCCAATTGCTAGTATAAAGAAATACGCAGTCTGCTGAAAGCAAGCTCTTCTCTGACAGTCTTTCTTATGGAGTGCAGTTCAGCTAATAAAACTCTTTCTGCCTTTCATTGCAAGTGAGCCCGAAAGTGTTTTTATGCTTCATAATGGACTGTAAAAGCAAAGATGCAGTTTGCTGAAAACTAGTTGTTCTTTGACAGTCTTGAATACTGAATGCGGTTCAGTTAATAAAACTGTCTTTCTGGTGCTCATTGCAAACAAACCAGAAAGTGTTTTTCTGTGTTCTACTTGTTAGTATAAACAAATATGCAGTCTGCTGAAAGCAAGCTGTGCTCTGACAGTCTTTCTTATGGAGTGCAGTTCAGCTAATAAAACTCTTTCTGCCTTTCATTGCAAGCGAGCCCGAAAGTGTTTTTATGCTTCATAATGGACTGTAAAAGCAAAGATGCAGTTTGCTGAAAACAAGTTGTTCTTTGACAGTCTTGAATACTGAGTGCGGTTCAGTTAATAAAACTGTCTTTCTGGTGCTCATTGCAAACAAACCAGAAAGTGTTTTTCTGTGTTCTACTTGTTAGTATAAACAAATATGCAGTCTGCTGAAAGCAAGCTGTGCTCTGACAGTCTTTCTTATGGAGTGCAGTTCAGCTAATAAAACTCTTTCTGCCTTTCATTGCAAGCGAGCCCGAAAGTGTTTTTATGCTTCATAATGGGTTGTAAAAGCAAAGATGCAGTTTGCTGAAAACAAGTTGTTCTTTGACAGTCTTGAATACTGAGTGCGGTTCAGTTAATAAAACTGTCTTTCTGGTGCTCATTGCAAGCAAGCCAGAAAGTGTTTTTCTGTGTTCCAATTGCTAGTATAAAGAAATACGCAGTCTGCTGAAAGCAAGCTGTTCTCTGACAGTCTTTCTTATGGAGTGCAGTTCAGCTAATAAAACTCTTTCTGCCTTTCATTGCAAGCGAGCCCGAAAGTGTTTTTATGCTTCATAATGGACTGTAAAAGCAAAGATGCAGTTTGCTGAAAACAAGTTGTTCTTTGACAGTCTTGAATACTGAGTGCGGTTCAGATAATAAAACTGTCTTTCTGGTGCTCATTGCAAACAAACCAGAAAGTGTTTTTCTGTGTTCTACTTGTTAGTATAAACAAATATGCAGTCTGCTGAAAGCAAGCTGTGCTCTGACAGTCTTTCTTATGGAGTGCAGTTCAGCTAATAAAACTCTTTCTGCCTTTCATTGCAAGCGAGCCCGAAAGTGTTTTTATGCTTCATAATGGACTGTAAAAGCAAAGATGCAGTTTGCTGAAAACAAGTTGTTCTTTGACAGTCTTGAATACTGAGTGCGGTTCAGTTAATAAAACTGTCTTTCTGGTGCTCATTGCAAGCAAGCCAGAAAGTGTTTTTCTGTGTTCCAATTGCTAGTATAAAGAAATACGCAGTCTGCTGAAAGCAAGCTGTGCTCTGACAGTCTTTCTTATGGAGTGCAGTTCAGCTAATAAAACTCTTTCTGCCTTTCATTGCAAGCGAGCCCGAAAGTGTTTTTATGCTTCATAATGGACTGTAAAAGCAAAGATGCAGTTTGCTGAAAACAAGTTGTTCTTTGACAGTCTTGAATACTGAGTGCGGTTCAGTTAATAAAACTGTCTTTCTGGTGCTCATTGCAAGCAAGCCAGAAAGTGTTTTTCTGTGTTCCAATTGCTAGTATAAAGAAATACGCAGTCTGCTGAAAGCAAGCTGTTCTCTGACAGTCTTTCTTATGGAGTGCAGTTCAGCTAATAAAACTCTTTCTGCCTTTCATTGCAAGCGAGCCCGAAAGTGTTTTTATGCTTCATAATGGACTGTAAAAGCAAAGATGCAGTTTGCTGAAAACAAGTTGTTCTTTGACAGTCTTGAATACTGAGTGCGGTTCAGTTAATAAAACTGTCTTTCTGGTGCTCATTGCAAGCAAGCCAGAAAGTGTTTTTCTGTGTTCCAATTGCTAGTATAAAGAAATACGCAGTCTGCTGAAAGCAAGCTGTTCTCTGACAGTCTTTCTTATGGAGTGCAGTTCAGCTAATAAAACTCTTTCTGCCTTTCATTGCAAGCGAGCCCGAAAGTGTTTTTATGCTTCATAATGGACTGTAAAAGCAAAGATGCAGTTTGCTGAAAACAAGTTGTTCTTTGACAGTCTTGAATACTGAGTGCGGTTCAGTTAATAAAACTGTCTTTCTGGTGCTCATTGCAAACAAACCAGAAAGTGTTTTTCTGTGTTCTACTTGTTAGTATAAACAAATATGCAGTCTGCTGAAAGCAAGCTGTGCTCTGACAGTCTTTCTTATGGAGTGCAGTTCAGCTAATAAAACTCTTTCTGCCTTTCATTGCAAGCGAGCCCGAAAGTGTTTTTATGCTTCATAATGGACTGTAAAAGCAAAGATGCAGTTTGCTGAAAACAAGTTGTTCTTTGACAGTCTTGAATACTGAGTGCGGTTCAGTTAATAAAACTGTCTTTCTGGTGCTCATTGCAAACAAACCAGAAAGTGTTTTTCTGTGTTCTACTTGTTAGTATAAACAAATATGCAGTCTGCTGAAAGCAAGCTGTGCTCTGACAGTCTTTCTTATGGAGTGCAGTTCAGCTAATAAAACTCTTTCTGCCTTTCATTGCAAGCGAGCCCGAAAGTGTTTTTATGCTTCATAATGGACTGTAAAAGCAAAGATGCAGTTTGCTGAAAACAAGTTGTTCTTTGACAGTCTTGAATACTGAGTGCGGTTCAGTTAATAAAACTGTCTTTCTGGTGCTCATTGCAAACAAACCAGAAAGTGTTTTTCTGTGTTCTACTTGTTAGTATAAACAAATATGCAGTCTGCTGAAAGCAAGCTGTGCTCTGACAGTCTTTCTTATGGAGTGCAGTTCAGCTAATAAAACTCTTTCTGCCTTTCATTGCAAGCGAGCCCGAAAGTGTTTTTATGCTTCATAATGGGTTGTAAAAGCAAAGATGCAGTTTGCTGAAAACAAGTTGTTCTTTGACAGTCTTGAATACTGAGTGCGGTTCAGTTAATAAAACTGTCTTTCTGGTGCTCATTGCAAGCAAGCCAGAAAGTGTTTTTCTGTGTTCCAATTGCTAGTATAAAGAAATACGCAGTCTGCTGAAAGCAAGCTGTGCTCTGACAGTCTTTCTTATGGAGTGCAGTTCAGCTAATAAAACTCTTTCTGCCTTTCATTGCAAGCGAGCCCGAAAGTGTTTTTATGCTTCATAATGGGTTGTAAAAGCAAAGATGCAGTTTGCTGAAAACAAGTTGTTCTTTGACAGTCTTGAATACTGAGTGCGGTTCAGTTAATAAAACTGTCTTTCTGGTGCTCATTGCAAGCAAGCCAGAAAGTGTTTTTCTGTGTTCCAATTGCTAGTATAAAGAAATACGCAGTCTGCTGAAAGCAAGCTCTTCTCTGACAGTCTTTCTTATGGAGTGCAGTTCAGCTAATAAAACTCTTTCTGCCTTTCATTGCAAGTGAGCCCGAAAGTGTTTTTATGCTTCATAATGGACTGTAAAAGCAAAGATGCAGTTTGCTGAAAACTAGTTGTTCTTTGACAGTCTTGAATACTGAATGCGGTTCAGTTAATAAAACTGTCTTTCTGGTGCTCATTGCAAACAAACCAGAAAGTGTTTTTCTGTGTTCTACTTGTTAGTATAAACAAATATGCAGTCTGCTGAAAGCAAGCTGTGCTCTGACAGTCTTTCTTATGGAGTGCAGTTCAGCTAATAAAACTCTTTCTGCCTTTCATTGCAAGCGAGCCCGAAAGTGTTTTTATGCTTCATAATGGACTGTAAAAGCAAAGATGCAGTTTGCTGAAAACAAGTTGTTCTTTGACAGTCTTGAATACTGAGTGCGGTTCAGTTAATAAAACTGTCTTTCTGGTGCTCATTGCAAACAAACCAGAAAGTGTTTTTCTGTGTTCTACTTGTTAGTATAAACAAATATGCAGTCTGCTGAAAGCAAGCTGTGCTCTGACAGTCTTTCTTATGGAGTGCAGTTCAGCTAATAAAACTCTTTCTGCCTTTCATTGCAAGCGAGCCCGAAAGTGTTTTTATGCTTCATAATGGGTTGTAAAAGCAAAGATGCAGTTTGCTGAAAACAAGTTGTTCTTTGACAGTCTTGAATACTGAGTGCGGTTCAGTTAATAAAACTGTCTTTCTGGTGCTCATTGCAAGCAAGCCAGAAAGTGTTTTTCTGTGTTCCAATTGCTAGTATAAAGAAATACGCAGTCTGCTGAAAGCAAGCTGTTCTCTGACAGTCTTTCTTATGGAGTGCAGTTCAGCTAATAAAACTCTTTCTGCCTTTCATTGCAAGCGAGCCCGAAAGTGTTTTTATGCTTCATAATGGACTGTAAAAGCAAAGATGCAGTTTGCTGAAAACAAGTTGTTCTTTGACAGTCTTGAATACTGAGTGCGGTTCAGATAATAAAACTGTCTTTCTGGTGCTCATTGCAAACAAACCAGAAAGTGTTTTTCTGTGTTCTACTTGTTAGTATAAACAAATATGCAGTCTGCTGAAAGCAAGCTGTGCTCTGACAGTCTTTCTTATGGAGTGCAGTTCAGCTAATAAAACTCTTTCTGCCTTTCATTGCAAGCGAGCCCGAAAGTGTTTTTATGCTTCATAATGGACTGTAAAAGCAAAGATGCAGTTTGCTGAAAACAAGTTGTTCTTTGACAGTCTTGAATACTGAGTGCGGTTCAGTTAATAAAACTGTCTTTCTGGTGCTCATTGCAAGCAAGCTAGAAAGTGTTTTTCTGTGTTCCAATTGCTAGTATAAAGAAATACGCAGTCTGCTGAAAGCAAGCTGTGCTCTGACAGTCTTTCTTATGGAGTGCAGTTCAGCTAATAAAACTCTTTCTGCCTTTCATTGCAAGCGAGCCCGAAAGTGTTTTTATGCTTCATAATGGACTGTAAAAGCAAAGATGCAGTTTGCTGAAAACAAGTTGTTCTTTGACAGTCTTGAATACTGAGTGCGGTTCAGTTAATAAAACTGTCTTTCTGGTGCTCATTGCAAGCAAGCCAGAAAGTGTTTTTCTGTGTTCCAATTGCTAGTATAAAGAAATACGCAGTCTGCTGAAAGCAAGCTGTTCTCTGACAGTCTTTCTTATGGAGTGCAGTTCAGCTAATAAAACTCTTTCTGCCTTTCATTGCAAGCGAGCCCGAAAGTGTTTTTATGCTTCATAATGGACTGTAAAAGCAAAGATGCAGTTTGCTGAAAACAAGTTGTTCTTTGACAGTCTTGAATACTGAGTGCGGTTCAGTTAATAAAACTGTCTTTCTGGTGCTCATTGCAAGCAAGCCAGAAAGTGTTTTTCTGTGTTCCAATTGCTAGTATAAAGAAATACGCAGTCTGCTGAAAGCAAGCTGTTCTCTGACAGTCTTTCTTATGGAGTGCAGTTCAGCTAATAAAACTCTTTCTGCCTTTCATTGCAAGCGAGCCCGAAAGTGTTTTTATGCTTCATAATGGACTGTAAAAGCAAAGATGCAGTTTGCTGAAAACAAGTTGTTCTTTGACAGTCTTGAATACTGAGTGCGGTTCAGTTAATAAAACTGTCTTTCTGGTGCTCATTGCAAACAAACCAGAAAGTGTTTTTCTGTGTTCTACTTGTTAGTATAAACAAATATGCAGTCTGCTGAAAGCAAGCTGTGCTCTGACAGTCTTTCTTATGGAGTGCAGTTCAGCTAATAAAACTCTTTCTGCCTTTCATTGCAAGCGAGCCCGAAAGTGTTTTTATGCTTCATAATGGACTGTAAAAGCAAAGATGCAGTTTGCTGAAAACAAGTTGTTCTTTGACAGTCTTGAATACTGAGTGCGGTTCAGTTAATAAAACTGTCTTTCTGGTGCTCATTGCAAACAAACCAGAAAGTGTTTTTCTGTGTTCTACTTGTTAGTATAAACAAATATGCAGTCTGCTGAAAGCAAGCTGTGCTCTGACAGTCTTTCTTATGGAGTGCAGTTCAGCTAATAAAACTCTTTCTGCCTTTCATTGCAAGCGAGCCCGAAAGTGTTTTTATGCTTCATAATGGACTGTAAAAGCAAAGATGCAGTTTGCTGAAAACAAGTTGTTCTTTGACAGTCTTGAATACTGAGTGCGGTTCAGTTAATAAAACTGTCTTTCTGGTGCTCATTGCAAACAAACCAGAAAGTGTTTTTCTGTGTTCTACTTGTTAGTATAAACAAATATGCAGTCTGCTGAAAGCAAGCTGTGCTCTGACAGTCTTTCTTATGGAGTGCAGTTCAGCTAATAAAACTCTTTCTGCCTTTCATTGCAAGCGAGCCCGAAAGTGTTTTTATGCTTCATAATGGGTTGTAAAAGCAAAGATGCAGTTTGCTGAAAACAAGTTGTTCTTTGACAGTCTTGAATACTGAGTGCGGTTCAGTTAATAAAACTGTCTTTCTGGTGCTCATTGCAAGCAAGCCAGAAAGTGTTTTTCTGTGTTCCAATTGCTAGTATAAAGAAATACGCAGTCTGCTGAAAGCAAGCTGTTCTCTGACAGTCTTTCTTATGGAGTGCAGTTCAGCTAATAAAACTCTTTCTGCCTTTCATTGCAAGCGAGCCCGAAAGTGTTTTTATGCTTCATAATGGACTGTAAAAGCAAAGATGCAGTTTGCTGAAAACTAGTTGTTCTTTGACAGTCTTGAATACTGAATGCGGTTCAGTTAATAAAACTGTCTTTCTGGTGCTCATTGCAAACAAACCAGAAAGTGTTTTTCTGTGTTCTACTTGTTAGTATAAACAAATATGCAGTCTGCTGAAAGCAAGCTGTGCTCTGACAGTCTTTCTTATGGAGTGCAGTTCAGCTAATAAAACTCTTTCTGCCTTTCATTGCAAGCGAGCCCGAAAGTGTTTATATGCTTCATAATGGACTGTAAAAGCAAAGATGCAGTTTGCTGAAAACAAGTTGTTCTTTGACAGTCTTGAATACTGAGTGCGGTTCAGTTAATAAAACTGTCTTTCTGGTGCTCATTGCAAACAAACCAGAAAGTGTTTTTCTGTGTTCTACTTGTTAGTATAAACAAATATGCAGTCTGCTGAAAGCAAGCTGTGCTCTGACAGTCTTTCTTATGGAGTGCAGTTCAGCTAATAAAACTCTTTCTGCCTTTCATTGCAAGCGAGCCCGAAAGTGTTTTTATGCTTCATAATGGGTTGTAAAAGCAAAGATGCAGTTTGCTGAAAACAAGTTGTTCTTTGACAGTCTTGAATACTGAGTGCGGTTCAGTTAATAAAACTGTCTTTCTGGTGCTCATTGCAAGCAAGCCAGAAAGTGTTTTTCTGTGTTCCAATTGCTAGTATAAAGAAATACGCAGTCTGCTGAAAGCAAGCTGTTCTCTGACAGTCTTTCTTATGGAGTGCAGTTCAGCTAATAAAACTCTTTCTGCCTTTCATTGCAAGCGAGCCCGAAAGTGTTTTTATGCTTCATAATGGACTGTAAAAGCAAAGATGCAGTTTGCTGAAAACAAGTTGTTCTTTGACAGTCTTGAATACTGAGTGCGGTTCAGATAATAAAACTGTCTTTCTGGTGCTCATTGCAAACAAACCAGAAAGTGTTTTTCTGTGTTCTACTTGTTAGTATAAACAAATATGCAGTCTGCTGAAAGCAAGCTGTGCTCTGACAGTCTTTCTTATGGAGTGCAGTTCAGCTAATAAAACTCTTTCTGCCTTTCATTGCAAGCGAGCCCGAAAGTGTTTTTATGCTTCATAATGGACTGTAAAAGCAAAGATGCAGTTTGCTGAAAACAAGTTGTTCTTTGACAGTCTTGAATACTGAGTGCGGTTCAGTTAATAAAACTGTCTTTCTGGTGCTCATTGCAAGCAAGCCAGAAAGTGTTTTTCTGTGTTCTACTTGTTAGTATAAACAAATACGCAGTCTGCTGAAAGCAAGCTGTGCTCTGACAGTCTTTCTTATGGAGTGCAGTTCAGCTAATAAAACTCTTTCTGCCTTTCATTGCAAGCGAGCCCGAAAGTGTTTTTATGCTTCATAATGGACTGTAAAAGCAAAGATGCAGTTTGCTGAAAACAAGTTGTTCTTTGACAGTCTTGAATACTAAGTGCGGTTCAGTTAATAAAACTGTCTTTCTGGTGCTCATTGCAAGCAAGCCAGAAAGTGTTTTTCTGTGTTCTACTTGTTAGTATAAACAAATATGCAGTCTGCTGAAAGCAAGCTGTGCTCTGACAGTCTTTCTTATGGAGTGCAGTTCAGCTAATAAAACTCTTTCTGCCTTTCATTGCAAGCGAGCCCGAAAGTGTTTTTATGCTTCATAATGGGTTGTAAAAGCAAAGATGCAGTTTGCTGAAAACAAGTTGTTCTTTGACAGTCTTGAATACTGAGTGCGGTTCAGTTAATAAAACTGTCTTTCTGGTGCTCATTGCAAACAAACCAGAAAGTGTTTTTCTGTGTTCTACTTGTTAGTATAAACAAATATGCAGTCTGCTGAAAGCAAGCTGTGCTCTGACAGTCTTTCTTATGGAGCGCAGTTCAGCTAATAAAACTCTTTCTGCCTTTCATTGCAAGCGAGCCCGAAAGTGTTTTTATGCTTCATAATGGACTGTAAAAGCAAAGATGCAGTTTGCTGAAAACAAGTTGTTCTTTGACAGTCTTGAATACTGAGTGCGGTTCAGTTAATAAAACTGTCTTTCTGGTGCTCATTGCAAACAAACCAGAAAGTGTTTTTCTGTGTTCTACTTGTTAGTATAAACAAATATGCAGTCTGCTGAAAGCAAGCTGTGCTCTGACAGTCTTTCTTATGGAGTGCAGTTCCGCTAATAAAACTCTTTCTGCCTTTCATTGCAAGCGAGCCCGAAAGTGTTTTTATGCTTCATAATGGATTGTAAAAGCAAAGATGCAGTTTGCTGAAAACAAGTTTATCTTTGACAGTCTTGAATACTGAGTGCAGTTGAGTTAATAAAACTGTCTTTCTGGTGCTCATTGCAAGCAAGCCAGAAAGTGTTTTTCTGTGTTCCAATTGCTAGTATAAACAAATATGCAGTCTGCTGAAAGCAAGCTGTGCTCTGACAGTCTTTCTTATGGAGTGCAGTTCAGCTAATAAAACTCTTTCTGCCTTTCATTGCAAGCGAGCCCGAAAGTGTTTTTATGCTTCATAATGGGTTGTAAAAGCAAAGATGCAGTTTGCTGAAAACAAGTTGTTCTTTGACAGTCTTGAATACTGAGTGCGGTTCAGTTAATAAAACTGTCTTTCTGGTGCTCATTGCAAGCAAGCCAGAAAGTGTTTTTCTGTGTTCCAATTGCTAGTATAAAGAAATACGCAGTCTGCTGAAAGCAAGCTGTTCTCTGACAGTCTTTCTTATGGAGTGCAGTTCAGCTAATAAAACTCTTTCTGCCTTTCATTGCAAGCGAGCCCGAAAGTGTTTTTATGCTTCATAATGGACTGTAAAAGCAAAGATGCAGTTTGCTGAAAACAAGTTGTTCTTTGACAGTCTTGAATACTGAGTGCGGTTCAGTTAATAAAACTGTCTTTCTGGTGCTCATTGCAAACAAACCAGAAAGTGTTTTTCTGTGTTCTACTTGTTAGTATAAACAAATATGCAGTCTGCTGAAAGCAAGCTGTGCTCTGACAGTCTTTCTTATGGAGTGCAGTTCAGCTAATAAAACTCTTTCTGCCTTTCATTGCAAGCGAGCCCGAAAGTGTTTTTATGCTTCATAATGGGTTGTAAAAGCAAAGATGCAGTTTGCTGAAAACAAGTTGTTCTTTGACAGTCTTGAATACTGAGTGCGGTTCAGTTAATAAAACTGTCTTTCTGGTGCTCATTGCAAGCAAGCCAGAAAGTGTTTTTCTGTGTTCCAATTGCTAGTATAAAGAAATACGCAGTCTGCTGAAAGCAAGCTCTTCTCTGACAGTCTTTCTTATGGAGTGCAGTTCAGCTAATAAAACTCTTTCTGCCTTTCATTGCAAGCGAGCCCGAAAGTGTTTTTATGCTTCATAATGGACTGTAAAAGCAAAGATGCAGTTTGCTGAAAACTAGTTGTTCTTTGACAGTCTTGAATACTGAATGCGGTTCAGTTAATAAAACTGTCTTTCTGGTGCTCATTGCAAACAAACCAGAAAGTGTTTTTCTGTGTTCTACTTGTTAGTATAAACAAATATGCAGTCTGCTGAAAGCAAGCTGTGCTCTGACAGTCTTTCTTATGGAGTGCAGTTCAGCTAATAAAACTCTTTCTGCCTTTCATTGCAAGCGAGCCCGAAAGTGTTTTTATGCTTCATAATGGACTGTAAAAGCAAAGATGCAGTTTGCTGAAAACAAGTTGTTCTTTGACAGTCTTGAATACTGAGTGCGGTTCAGTTAATAAAACTGTCTTTCTGGTGCTCATTGCAAACAAACCAGAAAGTGTTTTTCTGTGTTCTACTTGTTAGTATAAACAAATATGCAGTCTGCTGAAAGCAAGCTGTGCTCTGACAGTCTTTCTTATGGAGTGCAGTTCAGCTAATAAAACTCTTTCTGCCTTTCATTGCAAGCGAGCCCGAAAGTGTTTTTATGCTTCATAATGGGTTGTAAAAGCAAAGATGCAGTTTGCTGAAAACAAGTTGTTCTTTGACAGTCTTGAATACTGAGTGCGGTTCAGTTAATAAAACTGTCTTTCTGGTGCTCATTGCAAGCAAGCCAGAAAGTGTTTTTCTGTGTTCCAATTGCTAGTATAAAGAAATACGCAGTCTGCTGAAAGCAAGCTGTTCTCTGACAGTCTTTCTTATGGAGTGCAGTTCAGCTAATAAAACTCTTTCTGCCTTTCATTGCAAGCGAGCCCGAAAGTGTTTTTATGCTTCATAATGGACTGTAAAAGCAAAGATGCAGTTTGCTGAAAACAAGTTGTTCTTTGACAGTCTTGAATACTGAGTGCGGTTCAGATAATAAAACTGTCTTTCTGGTGCTCATTGCAAACAAACCAGAAAGTGTTTTTCTGTGTTCTACTTGTTAGTATAAACAAATATGCAGTCTGCTGAAAGCAAGCTGTGCTCTGACAGTCTTTCTTATGGAGTGCAGTTCAGCTAATAAAACTCTTTCTGCCTTTCATTGCAAGCGAGCCCGAAAGTGTTTTTATGCTTCATAATGGACTGTAAAAGCAAAGATGCAGTTTGCTGAAAACAAGTTGTTCTTTGACAGTCTTGAATACTGAGTGCGGTTCAGTTAATAAAACTGTCTTTCTGGTGCTCATTGCAAGCAAGCCAGAAAGTGTTTTTCTGTGTTCCAATTGCTAGTATAAAGAAATACGCAGTCTGCTGAAAGCAAGCTGTGCTCTGACAGTCTTTCTTATGGAGTGCAGTTCAGCTAATAAAACTCTTTCTGCCTTTCATTGCAAGCGAGCCCGAAAGTGTTTTTATGCTTCATAATGGACTGTAAAAGCAAAGATGCAGTTTGCTGAAAACAAGTTGTTCTTTGACAGTCTTGAATACTGAGTGCGGTTCAGTTAATAAAACTGTCTTTCTGGTGCTCATTGCAAGCAAGCCAGAAAGTGTTTTTCTGTGTTCCAATTGCTAGTATAAAGAAATACGCAGTCTGCTGAAAGCAAGCTGTTCTCTGACAGTCTTTCTTATGGAGTGCAGTTCAGCTAATAAAACTCTTTCTGCCTTTCATTGCAAGCGAGCCCGAAAGTGTTTTTATGCTTCATAATGGACTGTAAAAGCAAAGATGCAGTTTGCTGAAAACAAGTTGTTCTTTGACAGTCTTGAATACTGAGTGCGGTTCAGTTAATAAAACTGTCTTTCTGGTGCTCATTGCAAACAAACCAGAAAGTGTTTTTCTGTGTTCTACTTGTTAGTATAAACAAATATGCAGTCTGCTGAAAGCAAGCTGTGCTCTGACAGTCTTTCTTATGGAGTGCAGTTCAGCTAATAAAACTCTTTCTGCCTTTCATTGCAAGCGAGCCCGAAAGTGTTTTTATGCTTCATAATGGACTGTAAAAGCAAAGATGCAGTTTGCTGAAAACAAGTTGTTCTTTGACAGTCTTGAATACTGAGTGCGGTTCAGTTAATAAAACTGTCTTTCTGGTGCTCATTGCAAACAAACCAGAAAGTGTTTTTCTGTGTTCTACTTGTTAGTATAAACAAATATGCAGTCTGCTGAAAGCAAGCTGTGCTCTGACAGTCTTTCTTATGGAGTGCAGTTCAGCTAATAAAACTCTTTCTGCCTTTCATTGCAAGCGAGCCCGAAAGTGTTTTTATGCTTCATAATGGACTGTAAAAGCAAAGATGCAGTTTGCTGAAAACAAGTTGTTCTTTGACAGTCTTGAATACTGAGTGCGGTTCAGTTAATAAAACTGTCTTTCTGGTGCTCATTGCAAACAAACCAGAAAGTGTTTTTCTGTGTTCTACTTGTTAGTATAAACAAATATGCAGTCTGCTGAAAGCAAGCTGTGCTCTGACAGTCTTTCTTATGGAGTGCAGTTCAGCTAATAAAACTCTTTCTGCCTTTCATTGCAAGCGAGCCCGAAAGTGTTTTTATGCTTCATAATGGGTTGTAAAAGCAAAGATGCAGTTTGCTGAAAACAAGTTGTTCTTTGACAGTCTTGAATACTGAGTGCGGTTCAGTTAATAAAACTGTCTTTCTGGTGCTCATTACAAGCAAGCCAGAAAGTGTTTTTCTGTGTTCCAATTGCTAGTATAAAGAAATACGCAGTCTGCTGAAAGCAAGCTGTTCTCTGACAGTCTTTCTTATGGAGTGCAGTTCAGCTAATAAAACTCTTTCTGCCTTTCATTGCAAGCGAGCCCGAAAGTGTTTTTATGCTTCATAATGGACTGTAAAAGCAAAGATGCAGTTTGCTGAAAACAAGTTGTTCTTTGACAGTCTTGAATACTGAGTGCGGTTCAGTTAATAAAACTGTCTTTCTGGTGCTCATTGCAAACAAACCAGAAAGTGTTTTTCTGTGTTCTACTTGTTAGTATAAACAAATATGCAGTCTGCTGAAAGCAAGCTGTGCTCTGACAGTCTTTCTTATGGAGTGCAGTTCAGCTAATAAAACTCTTTCTGCCTTTCATTGCAAGCGAGCCCGAAAGTGTTTTTATGCTTCATAATGGGTTGTAAAAGCAAAGATGCAGTTTGCTGAAAACAAGTTGTTCTTTGACAGTCTTGAATACTGAGTGCGGTTCAGTTAATAAAACTGTCTTTCTGGTGCTCATTGCAAGCAAGCCAGAAAGTGTTTTTCTGTGTTCCAATTGCTAGTATAAAGAAATACGCAGTCTGCTGAAAGCAAGCTGTTCTCTGACAGTCTTTCTTATGGAGTGCAGTTCAGCTAATAAAACTCTTTCTGCCTTTCATTGCAAGCGAGCCCGAAAGTGTTTTTATGCTTCATAATGGACTGTAAAAGCAAAGATGCAGTTTGCTGAAAACAAGTTGTTCTTTGACAGTCTTGAATACTGAGTGCGGTTCAGTTAATAAAACTGTCTTTCTGGTGCTCATTGCAAGCAAGCCAGAAAGTGTTTTTCTGTGTTCCAATTGCTAGTATAAAGAAATACGCAGTCTGCTGAAAGCAAGCTGTTCTCTGACAGTCTTTCTTATGGAGTGCAGTTCAGCTAATAAAACTCTTTCTGCCTTTCATTGCAAGCGAGCCCGAAAGTGTTTTTATGCTTCATAATGGACTGTAAAAGCAAAGATGCAGTTTGCTGAAAACAAGTTGTTCTTTGACAGTCTTGAATACTGAGTGCGGTTCAGTTAATAAAACTGTCTTTCTGGTGCTCATTGCAAACAAACCAGAAAGTGTTTTTCTGTGTTCTACTTGTTAGTATAAACAAATATGCAGTCTGCTGAAAGCAAGCTGTGCTCTGACAGTCTTTCTTATGGAGTGCAGTTCAGCTAATAAAACTCTTTCTGCCTTTCATTGCAAGCGAGCCCGAAAGTGTTTTTATGCTTCATAATGGACTGTAAAAGCAAAGATGCAGTTTGCTGAAAACAAGTTGTTCTTTGACAGTCTTGAATACTGAGTGCGGTTCAGTTAATAAAACTGTCTTTCTGGTGCTCATTGCAAACAAACCAGAAAGTGTTTTTCTGTGTTCTACTTGTTAGTATAAACAAATATGCAGTCTGCTGAAAGCAAGCTGTGCTCTGACAGTCTTTCTTATGGAGTGCAGTTCAGCTAATAAAACTCTTTCTGCCTTTCATTGCAAGCGAGCCCGAAAGTGTTTTTATGCTTCATAATGGACTGTAAAAGCAAAGATGCAGTTTGCTGAAAACAAGTTGTTCTTTGACAGTCTTGAATACTGAGTGCGGTTCAGTTAATAAAACTGTCTTTCTGGTGCTCATTGCAAACAAACCAGAAAGTGTTTTTCTGTGTTCTACTTGTTAGTATAAACAAATATGCAGTCTGCTGAAAGCAAGCTGTGCTCTGACAGTCTTTCTTATGGAGTGCAGTTCAGCTAATAAAACTCTTTCTGCCTTTCATTGCAAGCGAGCCCGAAAGTGTTTTTATGCTTCATAATGGGTTGTAAAAGCAAAGATGCAGTTTGCTGAAAACAAGTTGTTCTTTGACAGTCTTGAATACTGAGTGCGGTTCAGTTAATAAAACTGTCTTTCTGGTGCTCATTGCAAGCAAGCCAGAAAGTGTTTTTCTGTGTTCCAATTGCTAGTATAAAGAAATACGCAGTCTGCTGAAAGCAAGCTGTTCTCTGACAGTCTTTCTTATGGAGTGCAGTTCAGCTAATAAAACTCTTTCTGCCTTTCATTGCAAGCGAGCCCGAAAGTGTTTTTATGCTTCATAATGGACTGTAAAAGCAAAGATGCAGTTTGCTGAAAACAAGTTGTTCTTTGACAGTCTTGAATACTGAGTGCGGTTCAGTTAATAAAACTGTCTTTCTGGTGCTCATTGCAAACAAACCAGAAAGTGTTTTTCTGTGTTCTACTTGTTAGTATAAACAAATATGCAGTCTGCTGAAAGCAAGCTGTGCTCTGACAGTCTTTCTTATGGAGTGCAGTTCAGCTAATAAAACTCTTTCTGCCTTTTATTGCAAGCGAGCCCGAAAGTGTTTTTATGCTTCATAATGGACTGTAAAAGCAAAGATGCAGTTTGCTGAAAACAAGTTGTTCTTTGACAGTCTTGAATACTGAGTGCGGTTCAGTTAATAAAACTGTCTTTCTGGTGCTCATTGCAAACACGCCAGAAAGTGTTTTTCTGTGTTCCAATTGTTAGTATAAACAAATACGCAGTCTGCTGAAAGCAAGCTGTGCTCTGACAGTCTTTCTTATGGAGCGCAGTTCCGCTAATAAAACTCTTTCTGCCTTTCATTGCAAGCGAGCCCGAAAGTGTTTTTATGCTTCATAATGGATTGTAAAAGCAAAGATGCAGTTTGCTGAAAACAAGTTGTTCTTTGACAGTCTTGAATACTGAGTGCGGTTCAGTTAATAAAACTGTCTTTCTGGTGCTCATTGCAAACAAACCAGAAAGTGTTTTTCTGTGTTCTACTTGTTAGTATAAACAAATATGCAGTCTGCTGAAAGCAAGCTGTGCTCTGACAGTCTTTCTTATGGAGTGCAGTTCAGCTAATAAAACTCTTTCTGCCTTTCATTGCAAGCGAGCCCGAAAGTGTTTTTATGCTTCATAATGGGTTGTAAAAGCAAAGATGCAGTTTGCTGAAAACAAGTTGTTCTTTGACAGTCTTGAATACTGAGTGCGGTTCAGTTAATAAAACTGTCTTTCTGGTGCTCATTGCAAGCAAGCCAGAAAGTGTTTTTCTGTGTTCCAATTGCTAGTATAAAGAAATACGCAGTCTGCTGAAAGCAAGCTGTTCTCTGACAGTCTTTCTTATGGAGTGCAGTTCAGCTAATAAAACTCTTTCTGCCTTTCATTGCAAGCGAGCCCGAAAGTGTTTTTATGCTTCATAATGGACTGTAAAAGCAAAGATGCAGTTTGCTGAAAACAAGTTGTTCTTTGACAGTCTTGAATACTGAGTGCGGTTCAGTTAATAAAACTGTCTTTCTGGTGCTCATTGCAAACAAACCAGAAAGTGTTTTTCTGTGTTCTACTTGTTAGTATAAACAAATATGCAGTCTGCTGAAAGCAAGCTGTGCTCTGACAGTCTTTCTTATGGAGTGCAGTTCAGCTAATAAAACTCTTTCTGCCTTTCATTGCAAGCGAGCCCGAAAGTGTTTTTATGCTTCATAATGGACTGTAAAAGCAAAGATGCAGTTTGCTGAAAACAAGTTGTTCTTTGACAGTCTTGAATACTGAGTGCGGTTCAGTTAATAAAACTGTCTTTCTGGTGCTCATTGCAAACAAACCAGAAAGTGTTTTTCTGTGTTCTACTTGTTAGTATAAACAAATATGCAGTCTGCTGAAAGCAAGCTGTGCTCTGACAGTCTTTCTTATGGAGTGCAGTTCAGCTAATAAAACTCTTTCTGCCTTTCATTGCAAGCGAGCCCGAAAGTGTTTTTATGCTTCATAATGGGTTGTAAAAGCAAAGATGCAGTTTGCTGAAAACAAGTTGTTCTTTGACAGTCTTGAATACTGAGTGCGGTTCAGTTAATAAAACTGTCTTTCTGGTGCTCATTGCAAGCAAGCCAGAAAGTGTTTTTCTGTGTTCCAATTGCTAGTATAAAGAAATACGCAGTCTGCTGAAAGCAAGCTGTTCTCTGACAGTCTTTCTTATGGAGTGCAGTTCAGCTAATAAAACTCTTTCTGCCTTTCATTGCAAGCGAGCCCGAAAGTGTTTTTATGCTTCATAATGGACTGTAAAAGCAAAGATGCAGTTTGCTGAAAACAAGTTGTTCTTTGACAGTCTTGAATACTGAGTGCGGTTCAGTTAATAAAACTGTCTTTCTGGTGCTCATTGCAAACAAACCAGAAAGTGTTTTTCTGTGTTCTACTTGTTAGTATAAACAAATATGCAGTCTGCTGAAAGCAAGCTGTGCTCTGACAGTCTTTCTTATGGAGTGCAGTTCAGCTAATAAAACTCTTTCTGCCTTTCATTGCAAGCGAGCCCGAAAGTGTTTTTATGCTTCATAATGGGTTGTAAAAGCAAAGATGCAGTTTGCTGAAAACAAGTTGTTCTTTGACAGTCTTGAATACTGAGTGCGGTTCAGTTAATAAAACTGTCTTTCTGGTGCTCATTGCAAGCAAGCCAGAAAGTGTTTTTCTGTGTTCCAATTGCTAGTATAAAGAAATACGCAGTCTGCTGAAAGCAAGCTGTTCTCTGACAGTCTTTCTTATGGAGTGCAGTTCAGCTAATAAAACTCTTTCTGCCTTTTATTGCAAGCGAGCCCGAAAGTGTTTTTATGCTTCATAATGGACTGTAAAAGCAAAGATGCAGTTTGCTGAAAACAAGTTGTTCTTTGACAGTCTTGAATACTGAGTGCGGATCAGTTAATAAAACTGTCTTTCTGGTGCTCATTGCAAACACGCCAGAAAGTGTTTTTCTGTGTTCCAATTGTTAGTATAAACAAATACGCAGTCTGCTGAAAGCAAGCTGTGCTCTGACAGTCTTTCTTATGGAGCGCAGTTCCGCTAATAAAACTCTTTCTGCCTTTCATTGCAAGCGAGCCCGAAAGTGTTTTTATGCTTCATAATGGATTGTAAAAGCAAAGATGCAGTTTGCTGAAAACAAGTTGTTCTTTGACAGTCTTGAATACTGAGTGCGGTTCAGTTAATAAAACCGTCTTTCTGGTGCTCATTGCAAACAAACCAGAAAGTGTTTTTCTGTGTTCTACTTGTTAGTATAAACAAATATGCAGTCTGCTGAAAGCAAGCTGTGCTCTGACAGTCTTTCTTATGGAGTGCAGTTCAGCTAATAAAACTCTTTCTGCCTTTCATTGCAAGCGAGCCCGAAAGTGTTTTTATGCTTCATAATGGGTTGTAAAAGCAAAGATGCAGTTTGCTGAAAACAAGTTGTTCTTTGACAGTCTTGAATACTGAGTGCGGTTCAGTTAATAAAACTGTCTTTCTGGTGCTCATTGCAAGCAAGCCAGAAAGTGTTTTTCTGTGTTCCAATTGCTAGTATAAAGAAATACGCAGTCTGCTGAAAGCAAGCTGTTCTCTGACAGTCTTTCTTATGGAGTGCAGTTCAGCTAATAAAACTCTTTCTGCCTTTCATTGCAAGCGAGCCCGAAAGTGTTTTTATGCTTCATAATGGACTGTAAAAGCAAAGATGCAGTTTGCTGAAAACAAGTTGTTCTTTGACAGTCTTGAATACTGAGTGCGGTTCAGTTAATAAAACTGTCTTTCTGGTGCTCATTGCAAACAAACCAGAAAGTGTTTTTCTGTGTTCTACTTGTTAGTATAAACAAATATGCAGTCTGCTGAAAGCAAGCTGTGCTCTGACAGTCTTTCTTATGGAGTGCAGTTCAGCTAATAAAACTCTTTCTGCCTTTCATTGCAAGCGAGCCCGAAAGTGTTTTTATGCTTCATAATGGACTGTAAAAGCAAAGATGCAGTTTGCTGAAAACAAGTTGTTCTTTGACAGTCTTGAATACTGAGTGCGGTTCAGTTAATAAAACTGTCTTTCTGGTGCTCATTGCAAACAAACCAGAAAGTGTTTTTCTGTGTTCTACTTGTTAGTATAAACAAATATGCAGTCTGCTGAAAGCAAGCTGTGCTCTGACAGTCTTTCTTATGGAGTGCAGTTCAGCTAATAAAACTCTTTCTGCCTTTCATTGCAAGCGAGCCCGAAAGTGTTTTTATGCTTCATAATGGGTTGTAAAAGCAAAGATGCAGTTTGCTGAAAACAAGTTGTTCTTTGACAGTCTTGAATACTGAGTGCGGTTCAGTTAATAAAACTGTCTTTCTGGTGCTCATTGCAAGCAAGCCAGAAAGTGTTTTTCTGTGTTCCAATTGCTAGTATAAAGAAATACGCAGTCTGCTGAAAGCAAGCTGTTCTCTGACAGTCTTTCTTATGGAGTGCAGTTCAGCTAATAAAACTCTTTCTGCCTTTCATTGCAAGCGAGCCCGAAAGTGTTTTTATGCTTCATAATGGACTGTAAAAGCAAAGATGCAGTTTGCTGAAAACAAGTTGTTCTTTGACAGTCTTGAATACTGAGTGCGGTTCAGATAATAAAACTGTCTTTCTGGTGCTCATTGCAAACAAACCAGAAAGTGTTTTTCTGTGTTCTACTTGTTAGTATAAACAAATATGCAGTCTGCTGAAAGCAAGCTGTGCTCTGACAGTCTTTCTTATGGAGTGCAGTTCAGCTAATAAAACTCTTTCTGCCTTTCATTGCAAGCGAGCCCGAAAGTGTTTTTATGCTTCATAATGGACTGTAAAAGCAAAGATGCAGTTTGCTGAAAACAAGTTGTTCTTTGACAGTCTTGAATACTGAGTGCGGTTCAGTTAATAAAACTGTCTTTCTGGTGCTCATTGCAAGCAAGCCAGAAAGTGTTTTTCTGTGTTCCAATTGCTAGTATAAAGAAATACGCAGTCTGCTGAAAGCAAGCTGTGCTCTGACAGTCTTTCTTATGGAGTGCAGTTCAGCTAATAAAACTCTTTCTGCCTTTCATTGCAAGCGAGCCCGAAAGTGTTTTTATGCTTCATAATGGACTGTAAAAGCAAAGATGCAGTTTGCTGAAAACAAGTTGTTCTTTGACAGTCTTGAATACTGAGTGCGGTTCAGTTAATAAAACTGTCTTTCTGGTGCTCATTGCAAGCAAGCCAGAAAGTGTTTTTCTGTGTTCCAATTGCTAGTATAAAGAAATACGCAGTCTGCTGAAAGCAAGCTGTTCTCTGACAGTCTTTCTTATGGAGTGCAGTTCAGCTAATAAAACTCTTTCTGCCTTTCATTGCAAGCGAGCCCGAAAGTGTTTTTATGCTTCATAATGGACTGTAAAAGCAAAGATGCAGTTTGCTGAAAACAAGTTGTTCTTTGACAGTCTTGAATACTGAGTGCGGTTCAGTTAATAAAACTGTCTTTCTGGTGCTCATTGCAAGCAAGCCAGAAAGTGTTTTTCTGTGTTCCAATTGCTAGTATAAAGAAATACGCAGTCTGCTGAAAGCAAGCTGTTCTCTGACAGTCTTTCTTATGGAGTGCAGTTCAGCTAATAAAACTCTTTCTGCCTTTCATTGCAAGCGAGCCCGAAAGTGTTTTTATGCTTCATAATGGACTGTAAAAGCAAAGATGCAGTTTGCTGAAAACAAGTTGTTCTTTGACAGTCTTGAATACTGAGTGCGGTTCAGTTAATAAAACTGTCTTTCTGGTGCTCATTGCAAACAAACCAGAAAGTGTTTTTCTGTGTTCTACTTGTTAGTATAAACAAATATGCAGTCTGCTGAAAGCAAGCTGTGCTCTGACAGTCTTTCTTATGGAGTGCAGTTCAGCTAATAAAACTCTTTCTGCCTTTCATTGCAAGCGAGCCCGAAAGTGTTTTTATGCTTCATAATGGACTGTAAAAGCAAAGATGCAGTTTGCTGAAAACAAGTTGTTCTTTGACAGTCTTGAATACTGAGTGCGGTTCAGTTAATAAAACTGTCTTTCTGGTGCTCATTGCAAACAAACCAGAAAGTGTTTTTCTGTGTTCTACTTGTTAGTATAAACAAATATGCAGTCTGCTGAAAGCAAGCTGTGCTCTGACAGTCTTTCTTATGGAGTGCAGTTCAGCTAATAAAACTCTTTCTGCCTTTCATTGCAAGCGAGCCCGAAAGTGTTTTTATGCTTCATAATGGACTGTAAAAGCAAAGATGCAGTTTGCTGAAAACAAGTTGTTCTTTGACAGTCTTGAATACTGAGTGCGGTTCAGTTAATAAAACTGTCTTTCTGGTGCTCATTGCAAACAAACCAGAAAGTGTTTTTCTGTGTTCTACTTGTTAGTATAAACAAATATGCAGTCTGCTGAAAGCAAGCTGTGCTCTGACAGTCTTTCTTATGGAGTGCAGTTCAGCTAATAAAACTCTTTCTGCCTTTCATTGCAAGCGAGCCCGAAAGTGTTTTTATGCTTCATAATGGGTTGTAAAAGCAAAGATGCAGTTTGCTGAAAACAAGTTGTTCTTTGACAGTCTTGAATACTGAGTGCGGTTCAGTTAATAAAACTGTCTTTCTGGTGCTCATTGCAAGCAAGCCAGAAAGTGTTTTTCTGTGTTCCAATTGCTAGTATAAAGAAATACGCAGTCTGCTGAAAGCAAGCTGTTCTCTGACAGTCTTTCTTATGGAGTGCAGTTCAGCTAATAAAACTCTTTCTGCCTTTCATTGCAAGCGAGCCCGAAAGTGTTTTTATGCTTCATAATGGACTGTAAAAGCAAAGATGCAGTTTGCTGAAAACTAGTTGTTCTTTGACAGTCTTGAATACTGAATGCGGTTCAGTTAATAAAACTGTCTTTCTGGTGCTCATTGCAAACAAACCAGAAAGTGTTTTTCTGTGTTCTACTTGTTAGTATAAACAAATATGCAGTCTGCTGAAAGCAAGCTGTGCTCTGACAGTTTTTCTTATGGAGTGCAGTTCAGCTAATAAAACTCTTTCTGCCTTTCATTGCAAGCGAGCCCGAAAGTGTTTTTATGCTTCATAATGGACTGTAAAAGCAAAGATGCAGTTTGCTGAAAACAAGTTGTTCTTTGACAGTCTTGAATACTGAGTGCGGTTCAGTTAATAAAACTGTCTTTCTGGTGCTCTTTGCAAACAAACCAGAAAGTGTTTTTCTGTGTTCTACTTGTTAGTATAAACAAATATGCAGTCTGCTGAAAGCAAGCTGTGCTCTGACAGTCTTTCTTATGGAGTGCAGTTCAGCTAATAAAACTCTTTCTGCCTTTCATTGCAAGCGAGCCCGAAAGTGTTTTTATGCTTCATAATGGGTTGTAAAAGCAAACATGCAGTTTGCTGAAAACAAGTTGTTCTTTGACAGTCTTGAATACTGAGTGCGGTTCAGTTAATAAAACTGTCTTTCTGGTGCTCATTGCAAGCAAGCCAGAAAGTGTTTTTCTGTGTTCCAATTGCTAGTATAAAGAAATACGCAGTCTGCTGAAAGCAAGCTGTTCTCTGACAGTCTTTCTTATGGAGTGCAGTTCAGCTAATAAAACTCTTTCTGCCTTTCATTGCAAGCGAGCCCGAAAGTGTTTTTATGCTTCATAATGGACTGTAAAAGCAAAGATGCAGTTTGCTGAAAACAAGTT
Organism: Hoplias malabaricus; assembly: GCF_029633855.1. Taxonomy (NCBI): domain Eukaryota; kingdom Metazoa; phylum Chordata; class Actinopteri; order Characiformes; family Erythrinidae; genus Hoplias; species Hoplias malabaricus. The sequence goes on from NW_027101012.1 coordinate 277,563, forward strand.
GTTCTTTGACAGTCTTGAATACTGAGTGCGGTTCAGATAATAAAACTGTCTTTCTGGTGCTCATTGCAAACAAACCAGAAAGTGTTTTTCTGTGTTCTACTTGTTAGTATAAACAAATATGCAGTCTGCTGAAAGCAAGCTGTGCTCTGACAGTCTTTCTTATGGAGTGCAGTTCAGCTAATAAAACTCTTTCTGCCTTTCATTGCAAGCGAGCCCGAAAGTGTTTTTATGCTTCATAATGGACTGTAAAAGCAAAGATGCAGTTTGCTGAAAACAAGTTGTTCTTTGACAGTCTTGAATACTGAGTGCGGTTCAGTTAATAAAACTGTCTTTCTGGTGCTCATTGCAAGCAAGCCAGAAAGTGTTTTTCTGTGTTCTACTTGTTAGTATAAACAAATACGCAGTCTGCTGAAAGCAAGCTGTGCTCTGACAGTCTTTCTTATGGAGTGCAGTTCAGCTAATAAAACTCTTTCTGCCTTTCATTGCAAGCGAGCCCGAAAGTGTTTTTATGCTTCATAATGGACTGTAAAAGCAAAGATGCAGTTTGCTGAAAACAAGTTGTTCTTTGACAGTCTTGAATACTAAGTGCGGTTCAGTTAATAAAACTGTCTTTCTGGTGCTCATTGCAAGCAAGCCAGAAAGTGTTTTTCTGTGTTCTACTTGTTAGTATAAACAAATATGCAGTCTGCTGAAAGCAAGCTGTGCTCTGACAGTCTTTCTTATGGAGTGCAGTTCAGCTAATAAAACTCTTTCTGCCTTTCATTGCAAGCGAGCCCGAAAGTGTTTTTATGCTTCATAATGGGTTGTAAAAGCAAAGATGCAGTTTGCTGAAAACAAGTTGTTCTTTGACAGTCTTGAATACTGAGTGCGGTTCAGTTAATAAAACTGTCTTTCTGGTGCTCATTGCAAACAAACCAGAAAGTGTTTTTCTGTGTTCTACTTGTTAGTATAAACAAATATGCAGTCTGCTGAAAGCAAGCTGTGCTCTGACAGTCTTTCTTATGGAGCGCAGTTCAGCTAATAAAACTCTTTCTGCCTTTCATTGCAAGCGAGCCCGAAAGTGTTTTTATGCTTCATAATGGACTGTAAAAGCAAAGATGCAGTTTGCTGAAAACAAGTTGTTCTTTGACAGTCTTGAATACTGAGTGCGGTTCAGTTAATAAAACTGTCTTTCTGGTGCTCATTGCAAACAAACCAGAAAGTGTTTTTCTGTGTTCTACTTGTTAGTATAAACAAATATGCAGTCTGCTGAAAGCAAGCTGTGCTCTGACAGTCTTTCTTATGGAGTGCAGTTCCGCTAATAAAACTCTTTCTGCCTTTCATTGCAAGCGAGCCCGAAAGTGTTTTTATGCTTCATAATGGATTGTAAAAGCAAAGATGCAGTTTGCTGAAAACAAGTTTATCTTTGACAGTCTTGAATACTGAGTGCAGTTGAGTTAATAAAACTGTCTTTCTGGTGCTCATTGCAAGCAAGCCAGAAAGTGTTTTTCTGTGTTCCAATTGCTAGTATAAACAAATATGCAGTCTGCTGAAAGCAAGCTGTGCTCTGACAGTCTTTCTTATGGAGTGCAGTTCAGCTAATAAAACTCTTTCTGCCTTTCATTGCAAGCGAGCCCGAAAGTGTTTTTATGCTTCATAATGGGTTGTAAAAGCAAAGATGCAGTTTGCTGAAAACAAGTTGTTCTTTGACAGTCTTGAATACTGAGTGCGGTTCAGTTAATAAAACTGTCTTTCTGGTGCTCATTGCAAGCAAGCCAGAAAGTGTTTTTCTGTGTTCCAATTGCTAGTATAAAGAAATACGCAGTCTGCTGAAAGCAAGCTGTTCTCTGACAGTCTTTCTTATGGAGTGCAGTTCAGCTAATAAAACTCTTTCTGCCTTTCATTGCAAGCGAGCCCGAAAGTGTTTTTATGCTTCATAATGGACTGTAAAAGCAAAGATGCAGTTTGCTGAAAACAAGTTGTTCTTTGACAGTCTTGAATACTGAGTGCGGTTCAGTTAATAAAACTGTCTTTCTGGTGCTCATTGCAAACAAACCAGAAAGTGTTTTTCTGTGTTCTACTTGTTAGTATAAACAAATATGCAGTCTGCTGAAAGCAAGCTGTGCTCTGACAGTCTTTCTTATGGAGTGCAGTTCAGCTAATAAAACTCTTTCTGCCTTTCATTGCAAGCGAGCCCGAAAGTGTTTTTATGCTTCATAATGGGTTGTAAAAGCAAAGATGCAGTTTGCTGAAAACAAGTTGTTCTTTGACAGTCTTGAATACTGAGTGCGGTTCAGTTAATAAAACTGTCTTTCTGGTGCTCATTGCAAGCAAGCCAGAAAGTGTTTTTCTGTGTTCCAATTGCTAGTATAAAGAAATACGCAGTCTGCTGAAAGCAAGCTCTTCTCTGACAGTCTTTCTTATGGAGTGCAGTTCAGCTAATAAAACTCTTTCTGCCTTTCATTGCAAGCGAGCCCGAAAGTGTTTTTATGCTTCATAATGGACTGTAAAAGCAAAGATGCAGTTTGCTGAAAACTAGTTGTTCTTTGACAGTCTTGAATACTGAATGCGGTTCAGTTAATAAAACTGTCTTTCTGGTGCTCATTGCAAACAAACCAGAAAGTGTTTTTCTGTGTTCTACTTGTTAGTATAAACAAATATGCAGTCTGCTGAAAGCAAGCTGTGCTCTGACAGTCTTTCTTATGGAGTGCAGTTCAGCTAATAAAACTCTTTCTGCCTTTCATTGCAAGCGAGCCCGAAAGTGTTTTTATGCTTCATAATGGACTGTAAAAGCAAAGATGCAGTTTGCTGAAAACAAGTTGTTCTTTGACAGTCTTGAATACTGAGTGCGGTTCAGTTAATAAAACTGTCTTTCTGGTGCTCATTGCAAACAAACCAGAAAGTGTTTTTCTGTGTTCTACTTGTTAGTATAAACAAATATGCAGTCTGCTGAAAGCAAGCTGTGCTCTGACAGTCTTTCTTATGGAGTGCAGTTCAGCTAATAAAACTCTTTCTGCCTTTCATTGCAAGCGAGCCCGAAAGTGTTTTTATGCTTCATAATGGGTTGTAAAAGCAAAGATGCAGTTTGCTGAAAACAAGTTGTTCTTTGACAGTCTTGAATACTGAGTGCGGTTCAGTTAATAAAACTGTCTTTCTGGTGCTCATTGCAAGCAAGCCAGAAAGTGTTTTTCTGTGTTCCAATTGCTAGTATAAAGAAATACGCAGTCTGCTGAAAGCAAGCTGTTCTCTGACAGTCTTTCTTATGGAGTGCAGTTCAGCTAATAAAACTCTTTCTGCCTTTCATTGCAAGCGAGCCCGAAAGTGTTTTTATGCTTCATAATGGACTGTAAAAGCAAAGATGCAGTTTGCTGAAAACAAGTTGTTCTTTGACAGTCTTGAATACTGAGTGCGGTTCAGATAATAAAACTGTCTTTCTGGTGCTCATTGCAAACAAACCAGAAAGTGTTTTTCTGTGTTCTACTTGTTAGTATAAACAAATATGCAGTCTGCTGAAAGCAAGCTGTGCTCTGACAGTCTTTCTTATGGAGTGCAGTTCAGCTAATAAAACTCTTTCTGCCTTTCATTGCAAGCGAGCCCGAAAGTGTTTTTATGCTTCATAATGGACTGTAAAAGCAAAGATGCAGTTTGCTGAAAACAAGTTGTTCTTTGACAGTCTTGAATACTGAGTGCGGTTCAGTTAATAAAACTGTCTTTCTGGTGCTCATTGCAAGCAAGCCAGAAAGTGTTTTTCTGTGTTCCAATTGCTAGTATAAAGAAATACGCAGTCTGCTGAAAGCAAGCTGTGCTCTGACAGTCTTTCTTATGGAGTGCAGTTCAGCTAATAAAACTCTTTCTGCCTTTCATTGCAAGCGAGCCCGAAAGTGTTTTTATGCTTCATAATGGACTGTAAAAGCAAAGATGCAGTTTGCTGAAAACAAGTTGTTCTTTGACAGTCTTGAATACTGAGTGCGGTTCAGTTAATAAAACTGTCTTTCTGGTGCTCATTGCAAGCAAGCCAGAAAGTGTTTTTCTGTGTTCCAATTGCTAGTATAAAGAAATACACAGTCTGCTGAAAGCAAGCTGTTCTCTGACAGTCTTTCTTATGGAGTGCAGTTCAGCTAATAAAACTCTTTCTGCCTTTCATTGCAAGCGAGCCCGAAAGTGTTTTTATGCTTCATAATGGACTGTAAAAGCAAAGATGCAGTTTGCTGAAAACAAGTTGTTCTTTGACAGTCTTGAATACTGAGTGCGGTTCAGTTAATAAAACTGTCTTTCTGGTGCTCATTGCAAGCAAGCCAGAAAGTGTTTTTCTGTGTTCCAATTGCTAGTATAAAGAAATACGCAGTCTGCTGAAAGCAAGCTGTTCTCTGACAGTCTTTCTTATGGAGTGCAGTTCAGCTAATAAAACTCTTTCTGCCTTTCATTGCAAGCGAGCCCGAAAGTGTTTTTATGCTTCATAATGGACTGTAAAAGCAAAGATGCAGTTTGCTGAAAACAAGTTGTTCTTTGACAGTCTTGAATACTGAGTGCGGTTCAGTTAATAAAACTGTCTTTCTGGTGCTCATTGCAAACAAACCAGAAAGTGTTTTTCTGTGTTCTACTTGTTAGTATAAACAAATATGCAGTCTGCTGAAAGCAAGCTGTGCTCTGACAGTCTTTCTTATGGAGTGCAGTTCAGCTAATAAAACTCTTTCTGCCTTTCATTGCAAGCGAGCCCGAAAGTGTTTTTATGCTTCATAATGGACTGTAAAAGCAAAGATGCAGTTTGCTGAAAACAAGTTGTTCTTTGACAGTCTTGAATACTGAGTGCGGTTCAGTTAATAAAACTGTCTTTCTGGTGCTCATTGCAAACAAACCAGAAAGTGTTTTTCTGTGTTCTACTTGTTAGTATAAACAAATATGCAGTCTGCTGAAAGCAAGCTGTGCTCTGACAGTCTTTCTTATGGAGTGCAGTTCAGCTAATAAAACTCTTTCTGCCTTTCATTGCAAGCGAGCCCGAAAGTGTTTTTATGCTTCATAATGGACTGTAAAAGCAAAGATGCAGTTTGCTGAAAACAAGTTGTTCTTTGACAGTCTTGAATACTGAGTGCGGTTCAGTTAATAAAACTGTCTTTCTGGTGCTCATTGCAAACAAACCAGAAAGTGTTTTTCTGTGTTCTACTTGTTAGTATAAACAAATATGCAGTCTGCTGAAAGCAAGCTGTGCTCTGACAGTCTTTCTTATGGAGTGCAGTTCAGCTAATAAAACTCTTTCTGCCTTTCATTGCAAGCGAGCCCGAAAGTGTTTTTATGCTTCATAATGGGTTGTAAAAGCAAAGATGCAGTTTGCTGAAAACAAGTTGTTCTTTGACAGTCTTGAATACTGAGTGCGGTTCAGTTAATAAAACTGTCTTTCTGGTGCTCATTGCAAGCAAGCCAGAAAGTGTTTTTCTGTGTTCCAATTGCTAGTATAAAGAAATACGCAGTCTGCTGAAAGCAAGCTGTTCTCTGACAGTCTTTCTTATGGAGTGCAGTTCAGCTAATAAAACTCTTTCTGCCTTTCATTGCAAGCGAGCCCGAAAGTGTTTTTATGCTTCATAATGGACTGTAAAAGCAAAGATGCAGTTTGCTGAAAACAAGTTGTTCTTTGACAGTCTTGAATACTGAGTGCGGTTCAGTTAATAAAACTGTCTTTCTGGTGCTCATTGCAAACAAACCAGAAAGTGTTTTTCTGTGTTCTACTTGTTAGTATAAACAAATATGCAGTCTGCTGAAAGCAAGCTGTGCTCTGACAGTCTTTCTTATGGAGTGCAGTTCAGCTAATAAAACTCTTTCTGCCTTTCATTGCAAGCGAGCCCGAAAGTGTTTTTATGCTTCATAATGGGTTGTAAAAGCAAAGATGCAGTTTGCTGAAAACAAGTTGTTCTTTGACAGTCTTGAATACTGAGTGCGGTTCAGTTAATAAAACTGTCTTTCTGGTGCTCATTGCAAGCAAGCCAGAAAGTGTTTTTCTGTGTTCCAATTGCTAGTATAAAGAAATACGCAGTCTGCTGAAAGCAAGCTGTTCTCTGACAGTCTTTCTTATGGAGTGCAGTTCAGCTAATAAAACTCTTTCTGCCTTTTATTGCAAGCGAGCCCGAAAGTGTTTTTATGCTTCATAATGGACTGTAAAAGCAAAGATGCAGTTTGCTGAAAACAAGTTGTTCTTTGACAGTCTTGAATACTGAGTGCGGTTCAGTTAATAAAACTGTCTTTCTGGTGCTCATTGCAAACACGCCAGAAAGTGTTTTTCTGTGTTCCAATTGTTAGTATAAACAAATACGCAGTCTGCTGAAAGCAAGCTGTGCTCTGACAGTCTTTCTTATGGAGCGCAGTTCCGCTAATAAAACTCTTTCTGCCTTTCATTGCAAGCGAGCCCGAAAGTGTTTTTATGCTTCATAATGGATTGTAAAAGCAAAGATGCAGTTTGCTGAAAACAAGTTGTTCTTTGACAGTCTTGAATACTGAGTGCGGTTCAGTTAATAAAACTGTCTTTCTGGTGCTCATTGCAAACAAACCAGAAAGTGTTTTTCTGTGTTCTACTTGTTAGTATAAACAAATATGCAGTCTGCTGAAAGCAAGCTGTGCTCTGACAGTCTTTCTTATGGAGTGCAGTTCAGCTAATAAAACTCTTTCTGCCTTTCATTGCAAGCGAGCCCGAAAGTGTTTTTATGCTTCATAATGGGTTGTAAAAGCAAAGATGCAGTTTGCTGAAAACAAGTTGTTCTTTGACAGTCTTGAATACTGAGTGCGGTTCAGTTAATAAAACTGTCTTTCTGGTGCTCATTGCAAGCAAGCCAGAAAGTGTTTTTCTGTGTTCCAATTGCTAGTATAAAGAAATACGCAGTCTGCTGAAAGCAAGCTGTTCTCTGACAGTCTTTCTTATGGAGTGCAGTTCAGCTAATAAAACTCTTTCTGCCTTTCATTGCAAGCGAGCCCGAAAGTGTTTTTATGCTTCATAATGGACTGTAAAAGCAAAGATGCAGTTTGCTGAAAACAAGTTGTTCTTTGACAGTCTTGAATACTGAGTGCGGTTCAGTTAATAAAACTGTCTTTCTGGTGCTCATTGCAAACAAACCAGAAAGTGTTTTTCTGTGTTCTACTTGTTAGTATAAACAAATATGCAGTCTGCTGAAAGCAAGCTGTGCTCTGACAGTCTTTCTTATGGAGCGCAGTTCAGCTAATAAAACTCTTTCTGCCTTTCATTGCAAGCGAGCCCGAAAGTGTTTTTATGCTTCATAATGGACTGTAAAAGCAAAGATGCAGTTTGCTGAAAACAAGTTGTTCTTTGACAGTCTTGAATACTGAGTGCGGTTCAGTTAATAAAACTGTCTTTCTGGTGCTCATTGCAAACAAACCAGAAAGTGTTTTTCTGTGTTCTACTTGTTAGTATAAACAAATATGCAGTCTGCTGAAAGCAAGCTGTGCTCTGACAGTCTTTCTTATGGAGTGCAGTTCAGCTAATAAAACTCTTTCTGCCTTTCATTGCAAGCGAGCCCGAAAGTGTTTTTATGCTTCATAATGGGTTGTAAAAGCAAAGATGCAGTTTGCTGAAAACAAGTTGTTCTTTGACAGTCTTGAATACTGAGTGCGGTTCAGTTAATAAAACTGTCTTTCTGGTGCTCATTGCAAGCAAGCCAGAAAGTGTTTTTCTGTGTTCCAATTGCTAGTATAAAGAAATACGCAGTCTGCTGAAAGCAAGCTCTTCTCTGACAGTCTTTCTTATGGAGTGCAGTTCAGCTAATAAAACTCTTTCTGCCTTTCATTGTAAGCGAGCCCGAAAGTGTTTTTATGCTTCATAATGGACTGTAAAAGCAAAGATGCAGTTTGCTGAAAACTAGTTGTTCTTTGACAGTCTTGAATACTGAATGCGGTTCAGTTAATAAAACTGTCTTTCTGGTGCTCATTGCAAACAAACCAGAAAGTGTTTTTCTGTGTTCTACTTGTTAGTATAAACAAATTTGCAGTCTGCTGAAAGCAAGCTGTGCTCTGACAGTCTTTCTTATGGAGTGCAGTTCAGCTAATAAAACTCTTTCTGCCTTTCATTGCAAGCGAGCCCGAAAGTGTTTTTATGCCTCATAATGGACTGTAAAAGCAAAGATGCAGTTTGCTGAAAACAAGTTGTTCTTTGACAGTCTTGAATACTGAGTGCGGTTCAGTTAATAAAACTGTCTTTCTGGTGCTCATTGCAAACAAACCAGAAAGTGTTTTTGTGTGTTCTACTTGTTAGTATAAACAAATATGCAGTCTGCTGAAAGCAAGCTGTGCTCTGACAGTCTTTCTTATGGAGTGCAGTTCAGCTAATAAAACTCTTTCTGCCTTTCATTGCAAGCGAGCCCGAAAGTGTTTTTATGCTTCATAATGGGTTGTAAAAGCAAAGATGCAGTTTGCTGAAAACAAGTTGTTCTTTGACAGTCTTGAATACTGAGTGCGGTTCAGTTAATAAAACTGTCTTTCTGGTGCTCATTGCAAGCAAGCCAGAAAGTGTTTTTCTGTGTTCCAATTGCTAGTATAAAGAAATACGCAGTCTGCTGAAAGCAAGCTGTTCTCTGACAGTCTTTCTTATGGAGTGCAGTTCAGCTAATAAAACTCTTTCTGCCTTTAATTGCAAGCGAGCCCGAAAGTGTTTTCATGCTTCATAATGGACTGTAAAAGCAAAGATGCAGTTTGCTGAAAACAAGTTGTTCTTTGACAGTCTTGAATACTGAGTGCGGTTCAGTTAATAAAACTGTCTTTCTGGTGCTCATTGCAAACAAACCAGAAAGTGTTTTTCTGTGTTCTACTTGTTAGTTTAAACAAATATGCAGTCTGCTGAAAGCAAGCTGTGCTCTGACAGTCTTTCTTATGGAGTGCAGTTCAGCTAATAAAACTCTTTCTGCCTTTCATTGCAAGCGAGCCCGAAAGTGTTTTTATGCTTCATAATGGACTGTAAAAGCAAAGATGCAGTTTGCTGAAAACAAGTTGTTCTTTGACAGTCTTGAATACTGAGTGCGGTTCAGTTAATAAAACTGTCTTTCTGGTGCTCATTGCAAACACGCCAGAAAGTGTTTTTCTGTGTTCCAATTGTTAGTATAAACAAATACGCAGTCTGCTGAAAGCAAGCTGTGCTCTGACAGTCTTTCTTATGGAGCGCAGTTCCGCTAATAAAACTCTTTCTGCCTTTCATTGCAAGCGAGCCCGAAAGTGTTTTTATGCTTCATAATGGATTGTAAAAGCAAAGATGCAGTTTGCTGAAAACAAGTTGTTCTTTGACAGTCTTGAATACTGAGTGCGGTTCAGTTAATAAAACTGTCTTTCTGGTGCTCATTGCAAGCAAGCCAGAAAGTGTTTTTCTGTGTTCCAATTGCTAGTATAAAGAAATACGCAGTCTGCTGAAAGCAAGCTGTGCTCTGACAGTCTTTCTTATGGAGTGCAGTTCAGCTAATAAAACTCTTTCTGCCTTTCATTGCAAGCGAGCCCGAAAGTGTTTTTATGCTTCATAATGGACTGTAAAAGCAAAGATGCAGTTTGCTGAAAACAAGTTGTTCTTTGACAGTCTTGAATACTGAGTGCGGTTCAGTTAATAAAACTGTCTTTCTGGTGCTCATTGCAAACAAACCAGAAAGTGTTTTTCTGTGTTCTACTTGTTAGTATAAACAAATATGCAGTCTGCTGAAAGCAAGCTGTGCTCTGACAGTCTTTCTTATGGAGTGCAGTTCAGCTAATAAAACTCTTTCTGCCTTTCATTGCAAGCGAGCCCGAAAGTGTTTTTATGCTTCATAATGGGTTGTAAAAGCAAAGATGCAGTTTGCTGAAAACAAGTTGTTCTTTGACAGTCTTGAATACTGAGTGCGGTTCAGTTAATAAAACTGTCTTTCTGGTGCTCATTGCAAACAAACCAGAAAGTGTTTTTCTGTGTTCTACTTGTTAGTATAAACAAATATGCAGTCTGCTGAAAGCAAGCTGTGCTCTGACAGTCTTTCTTATGGAGTGCAGTTCAGCTAATAAAACTCTTTCTGCCTTTCATTGCAAGCGAGCCCGAAAGTGTTTTTATGCTTCATAATGGGTTGTAAAAGCAAAGATGCAGTTTGCTGAAAACAAGTTGTTCTTTGACAGTCTTGAATACTGAGTGCGGTTCAGTTAATAAAACTGTCTTTCTGGTGCTCATTGCAAGCAAGCCAGAAAGTGTTTTTCTGTGTTCCAATTGCTAGTATAAAGAAATACGCAGTCTGCTGAAAGCAAGCTGTTCTCTGACAGTCTTTCTTATGGAGTGCAGTTCAGCTAATAAAACTCTTTCTGCCTTTCATTGCAAGCGAGCCCGAAAGTGTTTTTATGCTTCATAATGGACTGTAAAAGCAAAGATGCAGTTTGCTGAAAACAAGTTGTTCTTTGACAGTCTTGAATACTGAGTGCGGTTCAGTTAATAAAACTGTCTTTCTGGTGCTCATTGCAAACAAACCAGAAAGTGTTTTTCTGTGTTCTACTTGTTAGTATAAACAAATATGCAGTCTGCTGAAAGCAAGCTGTGCTCTGACAGTCTTTCTTATGGAGTGCAGTTCAGCTAATAAAACTCTTTCTGCCTTTCATTGCAAGCGAGCCCGAAAGTGTTTTTATGCTTCATAATGGGTTGTAAAAGCAAAGATGCAGTTTGCTGAAAACAAGTTGTTCTTTGACAGTCTTGAATACTGAGTGCGGTTCAGTTAATAAAACTGTCTTTCTGGTGCTCATTGCAAGCAAGCCAGAAAGTGTTTTTCTGTGTTCCAATTGCTAGTATAAAGAAATACGCAGTCTGCTGAAAGCAAGCTGTTCTCTGACAGTCTTTCTTATGGAGTGCAGTTCAGCTAATAAAACTCTTTCTGCCTTTCATTGCAAGCGAGCCCGAAAGTGTTTTTATGCTTCATAATGGACTGTAAAAGCAAAGATGCAGTTTGCTGAAAACAAGTTGTTCTTTGACAGTCTTGAATACTGAGTGCGGTTCAGATAATAAAACTGTCTTTCTGGTGCTCATTGCAAACAAACCAGAAAGTGTTTTTCTGTGTTCTACTTGTTAGTATAAACAAATATGCAGTCTGCTGAAAGCAAGCTGTGCTCTGACAGTCTTTCTTATGGAGTGCAGTTCAGCTAATAAAACTCTTTCTGCCTTTCATTGCAAGCGAGCCCGAAAGTGTTTTTATGCTTCATAATGGACTGTAAAAGCAAAGATGCAGTTTGCTGAAAACAAGTTGTTCTTTGACAGTCTTGAATACTGAGTGCGGTTCAGTTAATAAAACTGTCTTTCTGGTGCTCATTGCAAGCAAGCCAGAAAGTGTTTTTCTGTGTTCCAATTGCTAGTATAAAGAAATACGCAGTCTGCTGAAAGCAAGCTGTGCTCTGACAGTCTTTCTTATGGAGTGCAGTTCAGCTAATAAAACTCTTTCTGCCTTTCATTGCAAGCGAGCCCGAAAGTGTTTTTATGCTTCATAATGGACTGTAAAAGCAAAGATGCAGTTTGCTGAAAACAAGTTGTTCTTTGACAGTCTTGAATACTGAGTGCGGTTCAGTTAATAAAACTGTCTTTCTGGTGCTCATTGCAAGCAAGCCAGAAAGTGTTTTTCTGTGTTCCAATTGCTAGTATAAAGAAATACGCAGTCTGCTGAAAGCAAGCTGTTCTCTGACAGTCTTTCTTATGGAGTGCAGTTCAGCTAATAAAACTCTTTCTGCCTTTCATTGCAAGCGAGCCCGAAAGTGTTTTTATGCTTCATAATGGACTGTAAAAGCAAAGATGCAGTTTGCTGAAAACAAGTTGTTCTTTGACAGTCTTGAATACTGAGTGCGGTTCAGTTAATAAAACTGTCTTTCTGGTGCTCATTGCAAACAAACCAGAAAGTGTTTTTCTGTGTTCTACTTGTTAGTATAAACAAATATGCAGTCTGCTGAAAGCAAGCTGTGCTCTGACAGTCTTTCTTATGGAGTGCAGTTCAGCTAATAAAACTCTTTCTGCCTTTCATTGCAAGCGAGCCCGAAAGTGTTTTTATGCTTCATAATGGGTTGTAAAAGCAAAGATGCAGTTTGCTGAAAACAAGTTGTTCTTTGACAGTCTTGAATACTGAGTGCGGTTCAGTTAATAAAACTGTCTTTCTGGTGCTCATTGCAAGCAAGCCAGAAAGTGTTTTTCTGTGTTCCAATTGCTAGTATAAAGAAATACGCAGTCTGCTGAAAGCAAGCTGTTCTCTGACAGTCTTTCTTATGGAGTGCAGTTCAGCTAATAAAACTCTTTCTGCCTTTCATTGCAAGCGAGCCCGAAAGTGTTTTTATGCTTCATAATGGACTGTAAAAGCAAAGATGCAGTTTGCTGAAAACAAGTTGTTCTTTGACAGTCTTGAATACTGAGTGCGGTTCAGTTAATAAAACTGTCTTTCTGGTGCTCATTGCAAACAAACCAGAAAGTGTTTTTCTGTGTTCTACTTGTTAGTATAAACAAATATGCAGTCTGCTGAAAGCAAGCTGTGCTCTGACAGTCTTTCTTATGGAGTGCAGTTCAGCTAATAAAACTCTTTCTGCCTTTCATTGCAAGCGAGCCCGAAAGTGTTTTTATGCTTCATAATGGGTTGTAAAAGCAAAGATGCAGTTTGCTGAAAACAAGTTGTTCTTTGACAGTCTTGAATACTGAGTGCGGTTCAGTTAATAAAACTGTCTTTCTGGTGCTCATTGCAAGCAAGCCAGAAAGTGTTTTTCTGTGTTCCAATTGCTAGTATAAAGAAATACGCAGTCTGCTGAAAGCAAGCTGTTCTCTGACAGTCTTTCTTATGGAGTGCAGTTCAGCTAATAAAACTCTTTCTGCCTTTTATTGCAAGCGAGCCCGAAAGTGTTTTTATGCTTCATAATGGACTGTAAAAGCAAAGATGCAGTTTGCTGAAAACAAGTTGTTCTTTGACAGTCTTGAATACTGAGTGCGGTTCAGTTAATAAAACTGTCTTTCTGGTGCTCATTGCAAACACGCCAGAAAGTGTTTTTCTGTGTTCCAATTGTTAGTATAAACAAATACGCAGTCTGCTGAAAGCAAGCTGTGCTCTGACAGTCTTTCTTATGGAGCGCAGTTCCGCTAATAAAACTCTTTCTGCCTTTCATTGCAAGCGAGCCCGAAAGTGTTTTTATGCTTCATAATGGATTGTAAAAGCAAAGATGCAGTTTGCTGAAAACAAGTTGTTCTTTGACAGTCTTGAATACTGAGTGCGGTTCAGTTAATAAAACTGTCTTTCTGGTGCTCATTGCAAACAAACCAGAAAGTGTTTTTCTGTGTTCTACTTGTTAGTATAAACAAATATGCAGTCTGCTGAAAGCAAGCTGTGCTCTGACAGTCTTTCTTATGGAGTGCAGTTCAGCTAATAAAACTCTTTCTGCCTTTCATTGCAAGCGAGCCCGAAAGTGTTTTTATGCTTCATAATGGGTTGTAAAAGCAAAGATGCAGTTTGCTGAAAACAAGTTGTTCTTTGACAGTCTTGAATACTGAGTGCGGTTCAGTTAATAAAACTGTCTTTCTGGTGCTCATTGCAAGCAAGCCAGAAAGTGTTTTTCTGTGTTCCAATTGCTAGTATAAAGAAATACGCAGTCTGCTGAAAGCAAGCTGTTCTCTGACAGTCTTTCTTATGGAGTGCAGTTCAGCTAATAAAACTCTTTCTGCCTTTCATTGCAAGCGAGCCCGAAAGTGTTTTTATGCTTCATAATGGACTGTAAAAGCAAAGATGCAGTTTGCTGAAAACAAGTTGTTCTTTGACAGTCTTGAATACTGAGTGCGGTTCAGTTAATAAAACTGTCTTTCTGGTGCTCATTGCAAACAAACCAGAAAGTGTTTTTCTGTGTTCTACTTGTTAGTATAAACAAATATGCAGTCTGCTGAAAGCAAGCTGTGCTCTGACAGTCTTTCTTATGGAGCGCAGTTCAGCTAATAAAACTCTTTCTGCCTTTCATTGCAAGCGAGCCCGAAAGTGTTTTTATGCTTCATAATGGACTGTAAAAGCAAAGATGCAGTTTGCTGAAAACAAGTTGTTCTTTGACAGTCTTGAATACTGAGTGCGGTTCAGTTAATAAAACTGTCTTTCTGGTGCTCATTGCAAACAAACCAGAAAGTGTTTTTCTGTGTTCTACTTGTTAGTATAAACAAATATGCAGTCTGCTGAAAGCAAGCTGTGCTCTGACAGTCTTTCTTATGGAGTGCAGTTCAGCTAATAAAACTCTTTCTGCCTTTCATTGCAAGCGAGCCCGAAAGTGTTTTTATGCTTCATAATGGGTTGTAAAAGCAAAGATGCAGTTTGCTGAAAACAAGTTGTTCTTTGACAGTCTTGAATACTGAGTGCGGTTCAGTTAATAAAACTGTCTTTCTGGTGCTCATTGCAAGCAAGCCAGAAAGTGTTTTTCTGTGTTCCAATTGCTAGTATAAAGAAATACGCAGTCTGCTGAAAGCAAGCTCTTCTCTGACAGTCTTTCTTATGGAGTGCAGTTCAGCTAATAAAACTCTTTCTGCCTTTCATTGTAAGCGAGCCCGAAAGTGTTTTTATGCTTCATAATGGACTGTAAAAGCAAAGATGCAGTTTGCTGAAAACTAGTTGTTCTTTGACAGTCTTGAATACTGAATGCGGTTCAGTTAATAAAACTGTCTTTCTGGTGCTCATTGCAAACAAACCAGAAAGTGTTTTTCTGTGTTCTACTTGTTAGTATAAACAAATATGCAGTCTGCTGAAAGCAAGCTGTGCTCTGACAGTCTTTCTTATGGAGTGCAGTTCAGCTAATAAAACTCTTTCTGCCTTTCATTGCAAGCGAGCCCGAAAGTGTTTTTATGCTTCATAATGGACTGTAAAAGCAAAGATGCAGTTTGCTGAAAACAAGTTGTTCTTTGACAGTCTTGAATACTGAGTGCGGTTCAGTTAATAAAACTGTCTTTCTGGTGCTCATTGCAAACAAACCAGAAAGTGTTTTTCTGTGTTCTACTTGTTAGTATAAACAAATATGCAGTCTGCTGAAAGCAAGCTGTGCTCTGACAGTCTTTCTTATGGAGTGCAGTTCAGCTAATAAAACTCTTTCTGCCTTTCATTGCAAGCGAGCCCGAAAGTGTTTTTATGCTTCATAATGGGTTGTAAAAGCAAAGATGCAGTTTGCTGAAAACAAGTTGTTCTTTGACAGTCTTGAATACTGAGTGCGGTTCAGTTAATAAAACTGTCTTTCTGGTGCTCATTGCAAGCAAGCCAGAAAGTGTTTTTCTGTGTTCCAATTGCTAGTATAAAGAAATACGCAGTCTGCTGAAAGCAAGCTGTTCTCTGACAGTCTTTCTTATGGAGTGCAGTTCAGCTAATAAAACTCTTTCTGCCTTTCATTGCAAGCGAGCCCGAAAGTGTTTTTATGCTTCATAATGGACTGTAAAAGCAAAGATGCAGTTTGCTGAAAACAAGTTGTTTTTTGACAGTCTTGAATACTGAGTGCGGTTCAGTTAATAAAACTGTCTTTCTGGTGCTCATTGCAAACAAACCAGAAAGTGTTTTTCTGTGTTCTACTTGTTAGTATAAACAAATATGCAGTCTGCTGAAAGCAAGCTGTGCTCTGACAGTCTTTCTTATGGAGTGCAGTTTAGCTAATAAAACTCTTTCTGCCTTTCATTGCAAGCGAGCCCGAAAGTGTTTTTATGCTTCATAATAGACTGTAAAAGCAAAGATGCAGTTTGCTGAAAACAAGTTGTTCTTTGACAGTCTTGAATACTGAGTGCGGTTCAGTTAATAAAACTGTCTTTCTGGTGCTCATTGCAAACAAACCAGAAAGTGTTTTTCTGTGTTCTACTTGATAGTTCAAACAAATATGCAGTCTGCTGAAAGCAAGCTGTGCTCTGACAGTCTTTCTTATGGAGTGCAGTTCAGCTAATAAAACTCTTTCTGCCTTTCATTGCAAGCGAGCCCGAAAGTGTTTTTATGCTTCATAATGGACTGTAAAAGCAAAGATGCAGTTTGCTGAAAACAAGTTGTTCTTTGACAGTCTTGAATACTGAGTGCGGTTCAGTTAATAAAACTGTCTTTCTGGTGCTCATTGCAAGCAAGCCAGAAAGTGTTTTTCTGTGTTCCAATTGCTAGTATAAAGAAATACGCAGTCTGCTGAAAGCAAGCTGTTCTCTGACAGTCTTTCTTATGGAGTGCAGTTCAGCTAATAAAACTCTTTCTGCCTTTCATTGCAAGCGAGCCCGAAAGTGTTTTTATGCTTCATAATGGACTGTAAAAGCAAAGATGCAGTTTGCTGAAAACAAGTTGTTCTTTGACAGTCTTGAATACTAAGTGCGGTTCAGTTAATAAAACTGTCTTTCTGGTGCTCATTGCAAACACGCCAGAAAGTGTTTTTCTGTGTTCCAATTGTTAGTATAAACAAATACGCAGTCTGCTGAAAGCAAGCTGTGCTCTGACAGTCTTTCTTATGGAGCGCAGTTCCGCTAATAAAACTCTTTCTGCCTTTCATTGCAAGCGAGCCCGAAAGTGTTTTTATGCTTCATAATGGATTGTAAAAGCAAAGATGCAGTTTGCTGAAAACAAGTTGTTCTTTGACAGTCTTGAATACTGAGTGCGGTTCAGTTAATAAAACTGTCTTTCTGGTGCTCATTGCAAGCAAGCCAGAAAGTGTTTTTCTGTGTTCCAATTGCTAGTATAAAGAAATACGCAGTCTGCTGAAAGCAAGCTGTGCTCTGACAGTCTTTCTTATGGAGTGCAGTTCAGCTAATAAAACTCTTTCTGCCTTTCATTGCAAGCGAGCCCGAAAGTGTTTTTATGCTTCATAATGGACTGTAAAAGCAAAGATGCAGTTTGCTGAAAACAAGTTGTTCTTTGACAGTCTTGAATACTGAGTGCGGTTCAGTTAATAAAACTGTCTTTCTGGTGCTCATTGCAAACAAACCAGAAAGTGTTTTTCTGTGTTCTACTTGTTAGTATAAACAAATATGCAGTCTGCTGAAAGCAAGCTGTGCTCTGACAGTCTTTCTTATGGAGTGCAGTTCAGCTAATAAAACTCTTTCTGCCTTTCATTGCAAGCGAGCCCGAAAGTGTTTTTATGCTTCATAATGGACTGTAAAAGCAAAGATGCAGTTTGCTGAAAACAAGTTGTTCTTTGACAGTCTTGAATACTGAGTGCGGTTCAGTTAATAAAACTGTCTTTCTGGTGCTCATTGCAAACAAACCAGAAAGTGTTTTTCTGTGTTCTACTTGTTAGTATAAACAAATATGCAGTCTGCTGAAAGCAAGCTGTGCTCTGACAGTCTTTCTTATGGAGTGCAGTTCAGCTAATAAAACTCTTTCTGCCTTTCATTGCAAGCGAGCCCGAAAGTGTTTTTATGCTTCATAATGGGTTGTAAAAGCAAAGATGCAGTTTGCTGAAAACAAGTTGTTCTTTGACAGTCTTGAATACTGAGTGCGGTTCAGTTAATAAAACTGTCTTTCTGGTGCTCATTGCAAACAAACCAGAAAGTGTTTTTCTGTGTTCTACTTGTTAGTATAAACAAATATGCAGTCTGCTGAAAGCAAGCTGTGCTCTGACAGTCTTTCTTATGGAGTGCAGTTCAGCTAATAAAACTCTTTCTGCCTTTCATTGCAAGCGAGCCCGAAAGTGTTTTTATGCTTCATAATGGGTTGTAAAAGCAAAGATGCAGTTTGCTGAAAACAAGTTGTTCTTTGACAGTCTTGAATACTAAGTGCGGTTCAGTTAATAAAACTGTCTTTCTGGTGCTCATTGCAAACACGCCAGAAAGTGTTTTTCTGTGTTCCAATTGTTAGTATAAACAAATACGCAGTCTGCTGAAAGCAAGCTGTGCTCTGACAGTCTTTCTTATGGAGCGCAGTTCCGCTAATAAAACTCTTTCTGCCTTTCATTGCAAGCGAGCCCGAAAGTGTTTTTATGCTTCATAATGGATTGTAAAAGCAAAGATGCAGTTTGCTGAAAACAAGTTGTTCTTTGACAGTCTTGAATACTGAGTGCGGTTCAGTTAATAAAACTGTCTTTCTGGTGCTCATTGCAAGCAAGCCAGAAAGTGTTTTTCTGTGTTCCAATTGCTAGTATAAAGAAATACGCAGTCTGCTGAAAGCAAGCTGTGCTCTGACAGTCTTTCTTATGGAGTGCAGTTCAGCTAATAAAACTCTTTCTGCCTTTCATTGCAAGCGAGCCCGAAAGTGTTTTTATGCTTCATAATGGACTGTAAAAGCAAAGATGCAGTTTGCTGAAAACAAGTTGTTCTTTGACAGTCTTGAATACTGAGTGCGGTTCAGTTAATAAAACTGTCTTTCTGGTGCTCATTGCAAACAAACCAGAAAGTGTTTTTCTGTGTTCTACTTGTTAGTATAAACAAATATGCAGTCTGCTGAAAGCAAGCTGTGCTCTGACAGTCTTTCTTATGGAGTGCAGTTCAGCTAATAAAACTCTTTCTGCCTTTCATTGCAAGCGAGCCCGAAAGTGCTTTTATGCTTCATAATGGACTGTAAAAGCAAAGATGCAGTTTGCTGAAAACAAGTTGTTCTTTGACAGTCTTGAATACTGAGTGCGGTTCAGTTAATAAAACTGTCTTTCTGGTGCTCATTGCAAACAAACCAGAAAGTGTTTTTCTGTGTTCTACTTGTTAGTATAAACAAATATGCAGTCTGCTGAAAGCAAGCTGTGCTCTGACAGTCTTTCTTATGGAGTGCAGTTCAGCTAATAAAACTCTTTCTGCCTTTCATTGCAAGCGAGCCCGAAAGTGTTTTTATGCTTCATAATGGGTTGTAAAAGCAAAGATGCAGTTTGCTGAAAACAAGTTGTTCTTTGACAGTCTTGAATACTGAGTGCGGTTCAGTTAATAAAACTGTCTTTCTGGTGCTCATTGCAAACAAACCAGAAAGTGTTTTTCTGTGTTCTACTTGTTAGTATAAACAAATATGCAGTCTGCTGAAAGCAAGCTGTGCTCTGACAGTCTTTCTTATGGAGTGCAGTTCAGCTAATAAAACTCTTTCTGCCTTTCATTGCAAGCGAGCCCGAAAGTGTTTTTATGCTTCATAATGGGTTGTAAAAGCAAAGATGCAGTTTGCTGAAAACAAGTTGTTCTTTGACAGTCTTGAATACTGAGTGCGGTTCAGTTAATAAAACTGTCTTTCTGGTGCTCATTGCAAGCAAGCCAGAAAGTGTTTTTCTGTGTTCCAATTGCTAGTATAAAGAAATACGCAGTCTGCTGAAAGCAAGCTGTTCTCTGACAGTCTTTCTTATGGAGTGCAGTTCAGCTAATAAAACTCTTTCTGCCTTTCATTGCAAGCGAGCCCGAAAGTGTTTTTATGCTTCATAATGGACTGTAAAAGCAAAGATGCAGTTTGCTGAAAACAAGTTGTTCTTTGACAGTCTTGAATACTGAGTGCGGTTCAGTTAATAAAACTGTCTTTCTGGTGCTCATTGCAAACAAACCAGAAAGTGTTTTTCTGTGTTCTACTTGTTAGTATAAACAAATATGCAGTCTGCTGAAAGCAAGCTGTGCTCTGACAGTCTTTCTTATGGAGTGCAGTTCAGCTAATAAAACTCTTTCTGCCTTTCATTGCAAGCGAGCCCGAAAGTGTTTTTATGCTTCATAATGGGTTGTAAAAGCAAAGATGCAGTTTGCTGAAAACAAGTTGTTCTTTGACAGTCTTGAATACTGAGTGCGGTTCAGTTAAT
This sequence comes from Hoplias malabaricus, assembly GCF_029633855.1. Lineage (NCBI taxonomy): Eukaryota > Metazoa > Chordata > Actinopteri > Characiformes > Erythrinidae > Hoplias > Hoplias malabaricus. The sequence goes on from NW_027101012.1 coordinate 297,204, forward strand.
AAAACTGTCTTTCTGGTGCTCATTGCAAGCAAGCCAGAAAGTGTTTTTCTGTGTTCCAATTGCTAGTATAAAGAAATACGCAGTCTGCTGAAAGCAAGCTGTTCTCTGACAGTCTTTCTTATGGAGTGCAGTTCAGCTAATAAAACTCTTTCTGCCTTTCATTGCAAGCGAGCCCGAAAGTGTTTTTATGCTTCATAATGGACTGTAAAAGCAAAGATGCAGTTTGCTGAAAACAAGTTGTTCTTTGACAGTCTTGAATACTGAGTGCGGTTCAGTTAATAAAACTGTCTTTCTGGTGCTCATTGCAAACAAACCAGAAAGTGTTTTTCTGTGTTCTACTTGTTAGTATAAACAAATATGCAGTCTGCTGAAAGCAAGCTGTGCTCTGACAGTCTTTCTTATGGAGTGCAGTTCAGCTAATAAAACTCTTTCTGCCTTTCATTGCAAGCGAGCCCGAAAGTGTTTTTATGCTTCATAATGGACTGTAAAAGCAAAGATGCAGTTTGCTGAAAACAAGTTGTTCTTTGACAGTCTTGAATACTGAGTGCGGTTCAGTTAATAAAACTGTCTTTCTGGTGCTCATTGCAAACAAACCAGAAAGTGTTTTTCTGTGTTCTACTTGTTAGTATAAACAAATATGCAGTCTGCTGAAAGCAAGCTGTGCTCTGACAGTCTTTCTTATGGAGTGCAGTTCAGCTAATAAAACTCTTTCTGCCTTTCATTGCAAGCGAGCCCGAAAGTGTTTTTATGCTTCATAATGGGTTGTAAAAGCAAAGATGCAGTTTGCTGAAAACAAGTTGTTCTTTGACAGTCTTGAATACTGAGTGCGGTTCAGTTAATAAAACTGTCTTTCTGGTGCTCATTGCAAGCAAGCCAGAAAGTGTTTTTCTGTGTTCCAATTGCTAGTATAAAGAAATACGCAGTCTGCTGAAAGCAAGCTGTTCTCTGACAGTCTTTCTTATGGAGTGCAGTTCAGCTAATAAAACTCTTTCTGCCTTTCATTGCAAGCGAGCCCGAAAGTGTTTTTATGCTTCATAATGGACTGTAAAAGCAAAGATGCAGTTTGCTGAAAACAAGTTGTTCTTTGACAGTCTTGAATACTGAGTGCGGTTCAGTTAATAAAACTGTCTTTCTGGTGCTCATTGCAAACAAACCAGAAAGTGTTTTTCTGTGTTCTACTTGTTAGTATAAACAAATATGCAGTCTGCTGAAAGCAAGCTGTGCTCTGACAGTCTTTCTTATGGAGTGCAGTTCAGCTAATAAAACTCTTTCTGCCTTTCATTGCAAGCGAGCCCGAAAGTGTTTTTATGCTTCATAATGGGTTGTAAAAGCAAACATGCAGTTTGCTGAAAACAAGTTGTTCTTTGACAGTCTTGAATACTGAGTGCGGTTCAGTTAATAAAACTGTCTTTCTGGTGCTCATTGCAAGCAAGCCAGAAAGTGTTTTTCTGTGTTCCAATTGCTAGTATAAAGAAATACGCAGTCTGCTGAAAGCAAGCTGTTCTCTGACAGTCTTTCTTATGGAGTGCAGTTCAGCTAATAAAACTCTTTCTGCCTTTCATTGCAAGCGAGCCCGAAAGTGTTTTTATGCTTCATAATGGACTGTAAAAGCAAAGATGCAGTTTGCTGAAAACAAGTTGTTCTTTGACAGTCTTGAATACTAAGTGCGGTTCAGTTAATAAAACTGTCTTTCTGGTGCTCATTGCAAACACGCCAGAAAGTGTTTTTCTGTGTTCCAATTGTTAGTATAAACAAATACGCAGTCTGCTGAAAGCAAGCTGTGCTCTGACAGTCTTTCTTATGGAGCGCAGTTCCGCTAATAAAACTCTTTCTGCCTTTCATTGCAAGCAAGCCCGAAAGTGTTTTTATGGTTCATAATGGATTGTAAAAGCAAAGATGCAGTTTGCTGAAAACAAGTTTATCTTTGACAGTCTTGAATACTGAGTGCAGTTGAGTTAATAAAACTGTCTTTCTGGTGCTCATTGCAAACAAACCAGAAAGTGTTTTTCTGTGTTCCAATTGCTAGTATAAACAAATATGCAGTCTGCTGAAAGCAAGCTGTGCTCTGACAGTCTTTCTTATGGAGTGCAGTTCAGCTAATAAAACTCTTTCTGCCTTTCATTGCAAGCGAGCCCGAAAGTGTTTTTATGCTTCATAATGGGTTGTAAAAGCAAAGATGCAGTTTGCTGAAAACAAGTTGTTCTTTGACAGTCTTGAATACTGAGTGCGGTTCAGTTAATAAAACTGTCTTTCTGGTGCTCATTGCAAGCAAGCCAGAAAGTGTTTTTCTGTGTTCCAATTGCTAGTATAAACAAATACGCAGTCTGCTGAAAGCAAGCTGTGCTCTGACAGTCTTTCTTATGGAGTGCAGTTCAGCTAATAAAACTCTTTCTGCCTTTCATTGCAAGCGAGCCCGAAAGTGTTTTTATGCTTCATAATGGACTGTAAAAGCAAAGATGCAGTTTGCTGAAAACAAGTTGTTCTTTGACAGTCTTGAATACTAAGTGCGGTTCAGTTAATAAAACTGTCTTTCTGGTGCTCATTGCAAACACGCCAGAAAGTGTTTTTCTGTGTTCCAATTGCTAGTATAAACAAATATGCAGTCTGCTGAAAGCAAGCTGTGCTCTGACAGTCTTTCTTATGGAGTGCAGTTCAGCTAATAAAACTCTTTCTGCCTTTCATTGCAAGCGAGCCCGAAAGTGTTTTTATGCTTCATAATGGACTGTAAAAGCAAAGATGCAGTTTGCTGAAAACAAGTTGTTCTTTGACAGTCTTGAATACTGAGTGCGGTTCAGTTAATAAAACTGTCTTTCTGGTGCTCATTGCAAACAAACCAGAAAGTGTTTTTCTGTGTTCTACTTGTTAGTATAAACAAATATTCAGTCTGCTGAAAGCAAGCTGTGCTCTGACAGTCTTTCTTATGGAGTGCAGTTCAGCTAATAAAACTCTTTCTGCCTTTCATTGCAAGCGAGCCCGAAAGTGTTTTTATGCTTCATAATGGGTTGTAAAAGCAAAGATGCAGTTTGCTGAAAACAAGTTGTTCTTTGACAGTCTTGAATACTGAGTGCGGTTCAGTTAATAAAACTGTCTTTCTGGTGCTCATTGCAAACAAACCAGAAAGTGTTTTTCTGTGTTCTACTTGTTAGTATAAACAAATATGCAGTCTGCTGAAAGCAAGCTGTGCTCTGACAGTCTTTCTTATGGAGTGCAGTTCAGCTAATAAAACTCTTTCTGCCTTTCATTGCAAGCGAGCCCGAAAGTGTTTTTATGCTTCATAATGGGTTGTAAAAGCAAAGATGCAGTTTGCTGAAAACAAGTTGTTCTTTGACAGTCTTGAATACTGAGTGCGGTTCAGTTAATAAAACTGTCTTTCTGGTGCTCATTGCAAGCAAGCCAGAAAGTGTTTTTCTGTGTTCCAATTGCTAGTATAAAGAAATACGCAGTCTGCTGAAAGCAAGCTGTTCTCTGACAGTCTTTCTTATGGAGTGCAGTTCAGCTAATAAAACTCTTTCTGCCTTTCATTGCAAGCGAGCCCGAAAGTGTTTTTATGCTTCATAATGGACTGTAAAAGCAAAGATGCAGTTTGCTGAAAACAAGTTGTTCTTTGACAGTCTTGAATACTGAGTGCGGTTCAGTTAATAAAACTGTCTTTCTGGTGCTCATTGCAAACAAACCAGAAAGTGTTTTTCTGTGTTCTACTTGTAAGTATAAACAAATATGCAGTCTGCTGAAAGCAAGCTGTGCTCTGACAGTCTTTCTTATGGAGTGCAGTTCAGCTAATAAAACTCTTTCTGCCTTTCATTGCAAGCGAGCCCGAAAGTGTTTTTATGCTTCATAATGGACTGTAAAAGCAAAGATGCAGTTTGCTGAAAACAAGTTGTTCTTTGACAGTCTTGAATACTGAGTGCGGTTCAGTTAATAAAACTGTCTTTCTGGTGCTCATTGCAAACAAACCAGAAAGTGTTTTTCTGTGTTCTACTTGTTAGTATAAACAAATATGCAGTCTGCTGAAAGCAAGCTGTGCTCTGACAGTCTTTCTTATGGAGTGCAGTTCAGCTAATAAAACTCTTTCTGCCTTTCATTGCAAGCGAGCCCGAAAGTGTTTTTATGCTTCATAATGGACTGTAAAAGCAAAGATGCAGTTTGCTGAAAACAAGTTGTTCTTTGACAGTCTTGAATACTGAGTGCGGTTCAGTTAATAAAACTGTCTTTCTGGTGCTCATTGCAAACAAACCAGAAAGTGTTTTTCTGTGTTCTACTTGTTAGTATAAACAAATATGCAGTCTGCTGAAAGCAAGCTGTGCTCTGACAGTCTTTCTTATGGAGTGCAGTTCAGCTAATAAAACTCTTTCTGCCTTTCATTGCAAGCGAGCCCGAAAGTGTTTTTATGCTTCATAATGGGTTGTAAAAGCAAAGATGCAGTTTGCTGAAAACAAGTTGTTCTTTGACAGTCTTGAATACTGAGTGCGGTTCAGTTAATAAAACTGTCTTTCTGGTGCTCATTGCAAGCAAGCCAGAAAGTGTTTTTCTGTGTTCCAATTGCTAGTATAAAGAAATACGCAGTCTGCTGAAAGCAAGCTGTTCTCTGACAGTCTTTCTTATGGAGTGCAGTTCAGCTAATAAAACTCTTTCTGCCTTTCATTGCAAGCGAGCCCGAAAGTGTTTTTATGCTTCATAATGGACTGTAAAAGCAAAGATGCAGTTTGCTGAAAACAAGTTGTTCTTTGACAGTCTTGAATACTAAGTGCGGTTCAGTTAATAAAACTGTCTTTCTGGTGCTCATTGCAAACACGCCAGAAAGTGTTTTTCTGTGTTCCAATTGTTAGTATAAACAAATACGCAGTCTGCTGAAAGCAAGCTGTGCTCTGACAGTCTTTCTTATGGAGCGCAGTTCCGCTAATAAAACTCTTTCTGCCTTTCATTGCAAGCAAGCCCGAAAGTGTTTTTATGGTTCATAATGGATTGTAAAAGCAAAGATGCAGTTTGCTGAAAACAAGTTTATCTTTGACAGTCTTGAATACTGAGTGCAGTTGAGTTAATAAAACTGTCTTTCTGGTGCTCATTGCAAACAAACCAGAAAGTGTTTTTCTGTGTTCCAATTGCTAGTATAAACAAATATGCAGTCTGCTGAAAGCAAGCTGTGCTCTGACAGTCTTTCTTATGGAGTGCAGTTCAGCTAATAAAACTCTTTCTGCCTTTCATTGCAAGCGAGCCCGAAAGTGTTTTTATGCTTCATAATGGGTTGTAAAAGCAAAGATGCAGTTTGCTGAAAACAAGTTGTTCTTTGACAGTCTTGAATACTGAGTGCGGTTCAGTTAATAAAACTGTCTTTCTGGTGCTCATTGCAAGCAAGCCAGAAAGTGTTTTTCTGTGTTCCAATTGCTAGTATAAACAAATACGCAGTCTGCTGAAAGCAAGCTGTTCTCTGACAGTCTTTCTTATGGAGTGCAGTTCAGCTAATAAAACTCTTTCTGCCTTTCATTGCAAGCGAGCCCGAAAGTGTTTTTATGCTTCATAATGGACTGTAAAAGCAAAGATGCAGTTTGCTGAAAACAAGTTGTTCTTTGACAGTCTTGAATACTAAGTGCGGTTCAGTTAATAAAACTGTCTTTCTGGTGCTCATTGCAAACACGCCAGAAAGTGTTTTTCTGTGTTCCAATTGCTAGTATAAACAAATATGCAGTCTGCTGAAAGCAAGCTGTGCTCTGACAGTCTTTCTTATGGAGTGCAGTTCAGCTAATAAAACTCTTTCTGCCTTTCATTGCAAGCGAGCCCGAAAGTGTTTTTATGCTTCATAATGGACTGTAAAAGCAAAGATGCAGTTTGCTGAAAACAAGTTGTTCTTTGACAGTCTTGAATACTGAGTGCGGTTCAGTTAATAAAACTGTCTTTCTGGTGCTCATTGCAAACAAACCAGAAAGTGTTTTTCTGTGTTCTACTTGTTAGTATAAACAAATATTCAGTCTGCTGAAAGCAAGCTGTGCTCTGACAGTCTTTCTTATGGAGTGCAGTTCAGCTAATAAAACTCTTTCTGCCTTTCATTGCAAGCGAGCCCGAAAGTGTTTTTATGCTTCATAATGGGTTGTAAAAGCAAAGATGCAGTTTGCTGAAAACAAGTTGTTCTTTGACAGTCTTGAATACTGAGTGCGGTTCAGTTAATAAAACTGTCTTTCTGGTGCTCATTGCAAACAAACCAGAAAGTGTTTTTCTGTGTTCTACTTGTTAGTATAAACAAATATGCAGTCTGCTGAAAGCAAGCTGTGCTCTGACAGTCTTTCTTATGGAGTGCAGTTCAGCTAATAAAACTCTTTCTGCCTTTCATTGCAAGCGAGCCCGAAAGTGTTTTTATGCTTCATAATGGGTTGTAAAAGCAAAGATGCAGTTTGCTGAAAACAAGTTGTTCTTTGACAGTCTTGAATACTGAGTGCGGTTCAGTTAATAAAACTATCTTTCTGGTGCTCATTGCAAGCAAGCCAGAAAGTGTTTTTCTGTGTTCCAATTGCTAGTATAAAGAAATACGCAGTCTGCTGAAAGCAAGCTGTTCTCTGACAGTCTTTCTTATGGAGTGCAGTTCAGCTAATAAAACTCTTTCTGCCTTTCATTGCAAGCGAGCCCGAAAGTGTTTTTATGCTTCATAATGGACTGTAAAAGCAAAGATGCAGTTTGCTGAAAACAAGTTGTTCTTTGACAGTCTTGAATACTGAGTGCGGTTCAGTTAATAAAACTGTCTTTCTGGTGCTCATTGCAAACAAACCAGAAAGTGTTTTTCTGTGTTCTACTTGTAAGTATAAACAAATATGCAGTCTGCTGAAAGCAAGCTGTGCTCTGACAGTCTTTCTTATGGAGTGCAGTTCAGCTAATAAAACTCTTTCTGCCTTTCATTGCAAGCGAGCCCGAAAGTGTTTTTATGCTTCATAATGGACTGTAAAAGCAAAGATGCAGTTTGCTGAAAACAAGTTGTTCTTTGACAGTCTTGAATACTGAGTGCGGTTCAGTTAATAAAACTGTCTTTCTGGTGCTCATTGCAAACAAACCAGAAAGTGTTTTTCTGTGTTCTACTTGTTAGTATAAACAAATATGCAGTCTGCTGAAAGCAAGCTGTGCTCTGACAGTCTTTCTTATGGAGTGCAGTTCAGCTAATAAAACTCTTTCTGCCTTTCATTGCAAGCGAGCCCGAAAGTGTTTTTATGCTTCATAATGGGTTGTAAAAGCAAAGATGCAGTTTGCTGAAAACAAGTTGTTCTTTGACAGTCTTGAATACTGAGTGCGGTTCAGTTAATAAAACTGTCTTTCTGGTGCTCATTGCAAGCAAGCCAGAAAGTGTTTTTCTGTGTTCCAATTGCTAGTATAAAGAAATACGCAGTCTGCTGAAAGCAAGCTGTTCTCTGACAGTCTTTCTTATGGAGTGCAGTTCAGCTAATAAAACTCTTTCTGCCTTTCATTGCAAGCGAGCCCGAAAGTGTTTTTATGCTTCATAATGGACTGTAAAAGCAAAGATGCAGTTTGCTGAAAACAAGTTGTTCTTTGACAGTCTTGAATACTGAGTGCGGTTCAGTTAATAAAACTGTCTTTCTGGTGCTCATTGCAAACAAACCAGAAAGTGTTTTTCTGTGTTCTACTTGTTAGTATAAACAAATATGCAGTCTGCTGAAAGCAAGCTGTGCTCTGACAGTCTTTCTTATGGAGTGCAGTTCAGCTAATAAAACTCTTTCTGCCTTTCATTGCAAGCGAGCCCGAAAGTGTTTTTATGCTTCATAATGGGTTGTAAAAGCAAACATGCAGTTTGCTGAAAACAAGTTGTTCTTTGACAGTCTTGAATACTGAGTGCGGTTCAGTTAATAAAACTGTCTTTCTGGTGCTCATTGCAAGCAAGCCAGAAAGTGTTTTTCTGTGTTCCAATTGCTAGTATAAAGAAATACGCAGTCTGCTGAAAGCAAGCTGTTCTCTGACAGTCTTTCTTATGGAGTGCAGTTCAGCTAATAAAACTCTTTCTGCCTTTCATTGCAAGCGAGCCCGAAAGTGTTTTTATGCTTCATAATGGACTGTAAAAGCAAAGATGCAGTTTGCTGAAAACAAGTTGTTCTTTGACAGTCTTGAATACTAAGTGCGGTTCAGTTAATAAAACTGTCTTTCTGGTGCTCATTGCAAACACGCCAGAAAGTGTTTTTCTGTGTTCCAATTGTTAGTATAAACAAATACGCAGTCTGCTGAAAGCAAGCTGTGCTCTGACAGTCTTTCTTATGGAGCGCAGTTCCGCTAATAAAACTCTTTCTGCCTTTCATTGCAAGCAAGCCCGAAAGTGTTTTTATGGTTCATAATGGATTGTAAAAGCAAAGATGCAGTTTGCTGAAAACAAGTTTATCTTTGACAGTCTTGAATACTGAGTGCAGTTGAGTTAATAAAACTGTCTTTCTGGTGCTCATTGCAAACAAACCAGAAAGTGTTTTTCTGTGTTCCAATTGCTAGTATAAACAAATATGCAGTCTGCTGAAAGCAAGCTGTGCTCTGACAGTCTTTCTTATGGAGTGCAGTTCAGCTAATAAAACTCTTTCTGCCTTTCATTGCAAGCGAGCCCGAAAGTGTTTTTATGCTTCATAATGGGTTGTAAAAGCAAAGATGCAGTTTGCTGAAAACAAGTTGTTCTTTGACAGTCTTGAATACTGAGTGCGGTTCAGTTAATAAAACTGTCTTTCTGGTGCTCATTGCAAGCAAGCCAGAAAGTGTTTTTCTGTGTTCCAACTGCTAGTATAAACAAATACGCAGTCTGCTGAAAGCAAGCTGTTCTCTGACAGTCTTTCTTATGGAGTGCAGTTCAGCTAATAAAACTCTTTCTGCCTTTCATTGCAAGCGAGCCCGAAAGTGTTTTTATGCTTCATAATGGACTGTAAAAGCAAAGATGCAGTTTGCTGAAAACAAGTTGTTCTTTGACAGTCTTGAATACTAAGTGCGGTTCAGTTAATAAAACTGTCTTTCTGGTGCTCATTGCAAACACGCCAGAAAGTGTTTTTCTGTGTTCCAATTGCTAGTATAAACAAATATGCAGTCTGCTGAAAGCAAGCTGTGCTCTGACAGTCTTTCTTATGGAGTGCAGTTCAGCTAATAAAACTCTTTCTGCCTTTCATTGCAAGCGAGCCCGAAAGTGTTTTTATGCTTCATAATGGACTGTAAAAGCAAAGATGCAGTTTGCTGAAAACAAGTTGTTCTTTGACAGTCTTGAATACTGAGTGCGGTTCAGTTAATAAAACTGTCTTTCTGGTGCTCATTGCAAACAAACCAGAAAGTGTTTTTCTGTGTTCTACTTGTTAGTATAAACAAATATTCAGTCTGCTGAAAGCAAGCTGTGCTCTGACAGTCTTTCTTATGGAGTGCAGTTCAGCTAATAAAACTCTTTCTGCCTTTCATTGCAAGCGAGCCCGAAAGTGTTTTTATGCTTCATAATGGGTTGTAAAAGCAAAGATGCAGTTTGCTGAAAACAAGTTGTTCTTTGACAGTCTTGAATACTGAGTGCGGTTCAGTTAATAAAACTGTCTTTCTGGTGCTCATTGCAAACAAACCAGAAAGTGTTTTTCTGTGTTCTACTTGTTAGTATAAACAAATATGCAGTCTGCTGAAAGCAAGCTGTGCTCTGACAGTCTTTCTTATGGAGTGCAGTTCAGCTAATAAAACTCTTTCTGCCTTTCATTGCAAGCGAGCCCGAAAGTGTTTTTATGCTTCATAATGGGTTGTAAAAGCAAAGATGCAGTTTGCTGAAAACAAGTTGTTCTTTGACAGTCTTGAATACTGAGTGCGGTTCAGTTAATAAAACTGTCTTTCTGGTGCTCATTGCAAGCAAGCCAGAAAGTGTTTTTCTGTGTTCCAATTGCTAGTATAAAGAAATACGCAGTCTGCTGAAAGCAAGCTGTTCTCTGACAGTCTTTCTTATGGAGTGCAGTTCAGCTAATAAAACTCTTTCTGCCTTTCATTGCAAGCGAGCCCGAAAGTGTTTTTATGCTTCATAATGGACTGTAAAAGCAAAGATGCAGTTTGCTGAAAACAAGTTGTTCTTTGACAGTCTTGAATACTGAGTGCGGTTCAGTTAATAAAACTGTCTTTCTGGTGCTCATTGCAAACAAACCAGAAAGTGTTTTTCTGTGTTCTACTTGTTAGTATAAACAAATATGCAGTCTGCTGAAAGCAAGCTGTGCTCTGACAGTCTTTCTTATGGAGTGCAGCTCAGCTAATAAAACTCTTTCTGCCTTTCATTGCAAGCGAGCCCGAAAGTGTTTTTATGCTTCATAATGGACTGTAAAAGCAAAGATGCAGTTTGCTGAAAACAAGTTGTTCTTTGACAGTCTTGAATACTGAGTGCGGTTCAGTTAATAAAACTGTCTTTCTGGTGCTCATTGCAAACAAACCAGAAAGTGTTTTTCTGTGTTCTACTTGTTAGTATAAACAAATATGCAGTCTGCTGAAAGCAAGCTGTGCTCTGACAGTCTTTCTTATGGAGTGCAGTTCAGCTAATAAAACTCTTTCTGCCTTTCATTGCAAGCGAGCCCGAAAGTGTTTTTATGCTTCATAATGGGTTGTAAAAGCAAAGATGCAGTTTGCTGAAAACAAGTTGTTCTTTGACAGTCTTGAATACTGAGTGCGGTTCAGTTAATAAAACTGTCTTTCTGGTGCTCATTGCAAGCAAGCCAGAAAGTGTTTTTCTGTGTTCCAATTGCTAGTATAAAGAAATACGCAGTCTGCTGAAAGCAAGCTGTTCTCTGACAGTCTTTCTTATGGAGTGCAGTTCAGCTAATAAAACTCTTTCTGCCTTTCATTGCAAGCGAGCCCGAAAGTGTTTTTATGCTTCATAATGGACTGTAAAAGCAAAGATGCAGTTTGCTGAAAACAAGTTGTTCTTTGACAGTCTTGAATACTGAGTGCGGTTCAGTTAATAAAACTGTCTTTCTGGTGCTCATTGCAAACAAACCAGAAAGTGTTTTTCTGTGTTCTACTTGTAAGTATAAACAAATATGCAGTCTGCTGAAAGCAAGCTGTGCTCTGACAGTCTTTCTTATGGAGTGCAGTTCAGCTAATAAAACTCTTTCTGCCTTTCATTGCAAGCGAGCCCGAAAGTGTTTTTATGCTTCATAATGGACTGTAAAAGCAAAGATGCAGTTTGCTGAAAACAAGTTGTTCTTTGACAGTCTTGAATACTGAGTGCGGTTCAGTTAATAAAACTGTCTTTCTGGTGCTCATTGCAAACAAACCAGAAAGTGTTTTTCTGTGTTCTACTTGTTAGTATAAACAAATATGCAGTCTGCTGAAAGCAAGCTGTGCTCTGACAGTCTTTCTTATGGAGTGCAGTTCAGCTAATAAAACTCTTTCTGCCTTTCATTGCAAGCGAGCCCGAAAGTGTTTTTATGCTTCATAATGGGTTGTAAAAGCAAAGATGCAGTTTGCTGAAAACAAGTTGTTCTTTGACAGTCTTGAATACTGAGTGCGGTTCAGTTAATAAAACTGTCTTTCTGGTGCTCATTGCAAGCAAGCCAGAAAGTGTTTTTCTGTGTTCCAATTGCTAGTATAAAGAAATACGCAGTCTGCTGAAAGCAAGCTGTTCTCTGACAGTCTTTCTTATGGAGTGCAGTTCAGCTAATAAAACTCTTTCTGCCTTTCATTGCAAGCGAGCCCGAAAGTGTTTTTATGCTTCATAATGGACTGTAAAAGCAAAGATGCAGTTTGCTGAAAACAAGTTGTTCTTTGACAGTCTTGAATACTGAGTGCGGTTCAGTTAATAAAACTGTCTTTCTGGTGCTCATTGCAAACAAACCAGAAAGTGTTTTTCTGTGTTCTACTTGTTAGTATAAACAAATATGCAGTCTGCTGAAAGCAAGCTGTGCTCTGACAGTCTTTCTTATGGAGTGCAGTTCAGCTAATAAAACTCTTTCTGCCTTTCATTGCAAGCGAGCCCGAAAGTGTTTTTATGCTTCATAATGGGTTGTAAAAGCAAACATGCAGTTTGCTGAAAACAAGTTGTTCTTTGACAGTCTTGAATACTGAGTGCGGTTCAGTTAATAAAACTGTCTTTCTGGTGCTCATTGCAAGCAAGCCAGAAAGTGTTTTTCTGTGTTCCAATTGCTAGTATAAAGAAATACGCAGTCTGCTGAAAGCAAGCTGTTCTCTGACAGTCTTTCTTATGGAGTGCAGTTCAGCTAATAAAACTCTTTCTGCCTTTCATTGCAAGCGAGCCCGAAAGTGTTTTTATGCTTCATAATGGACTGTAAAAGCAAAGATGCAGTTTGCTGAAAACAAGTTGTTCTTTGACAGTCTTGAATACTAAGTGCGGTTCAGTTAATAAAACTGTCTTTCTGGTGCTCATTGCAAACACGCCAGAAAGTGTTTTTCTGTGTTCCAATTGTTAGTATAAACAAATACGCAGTCTGCTGAAAGCAAGCTGTGCTCTGACAGTCTTTCTTATGGAGCGCAGTTCCGCTAATAAAACTCTTTCTGCCTTTCATTGCAAGCAAGCCCGAAAGTGTTTTTATGGTTCATAATGGATTGTAAAAGCAAAGATGCAGTTTGCTGAAAACAAGTTTATCTTTGACAGTCTTGAATACTGAGTGCAGTTGAGTTAATAAAACTGTCTTTCTGGTGCTCATTGCAAACAAACCAGAAAGTGTTTTTCTGTGTTCCAATTGCTAGTATAAACAAATATGCAGTCTGCTGAAAGCAAGCTGTGCTCTGACAGTCTTTCTTATGGAGTGCAGTTCAGCTAATAAAACTCTTTCTGCCTTTCATTGCAAGCGAGCCCGAAAGTGTTTTTATGCTTCATAATGGGTTGTAAAAGCAAAGATGCAGTTTGCTGAAAACAAGTTGTTCTTTGACAGTCTTGAATACTGAGTGCGGTTCAGTTAATAAAACTGTCTTTCTGGTGCTCATTGCAAACAAACCAGAAAGTGTTTTTCTGTGTTCTACTTGTTAGTATAAACAAATATGCAGTCTGCTGAAAGCAAGCTGTGCTCTGACAGTCTTTCTTATGGAGTGCAGTTCAGCTAATAAAACTCTTTCTGCCTTTCATTGCAAGCGAGCCCGAAAGTGTTTTTATGCTTCATAATGGGTTGTAAAAGCAAAGATGCAGTTTGCTGAAAACAAGTTGTTCTTTGACAGTCTTGAATACTGAGTGCGGTTCAGTTAATAAAACTGTCTTTCTGGTGCTCATTGCAAGCAAGCCAGAAAGTGTTTTTCTGTGTTCCAATTGCTAGTATAAAGAAATACGCAGTCTGCTGAAAGCAAGCTGTTCTCTGACAGTCTTTCTTATGGAGTGCAGTTCAGCTAATAAAACTCTTTCTGCCTTTCATTGCAAGCGAGCCCGAAAGTGTTTTTATGCTTCATAATGGACTGTAAAAGCAAAGATGCAGTTTGCTGAAAACAAGTTGTTCTTTGACAGTCTTGAATACTGAGTGCGGTTCAGTTAATAAAACTGTCTTTCTGGTGCTCATTGCAAACAAACCAGAAAGTGTTTTTCTGTGTTCTACTTGTTAGTATAAACAAATATGCAGTCTGCTGAAAGCAAGCTGTGCTCTGACAGTCTTTCTTATGGAGTGCAGCTCAGCTAATAAAACTCTTTCTGCCTTTCATTGCAAGCGAGCCCGAAAGTGTTTTTATGCTTCATAATGGACTGTAAAAGCAAAGATGCAGTTTGCTGAAAACAAGTTGTTCTTTGACAGTCTTGAATACTGAGTGCGGTTCAGTTAATAAAACTGTCTTTCTGGTGCTCATTGCAAACAAACCAGAAAGTGTTTTTCTGTGTTCTACTTGTTAGTATAAACAAATATGCAGTCTGCTGAAAGCAAGCTGTGCTCTGACAGTCTTTCTTATGGAGTGCAGTTCAGCTAATAAAACTCTTTCTGCCTTTCATTGCAAGCGAGCCCGAAAGTGTTTTTATGCTTCATAATGGGTTGTAAAAGCAAAGATGCAGTTTGCTGAAAACAAGTTGTTCTTTGACAGTCTTGAATACTGAGTGCGGTTCAGTTAATAAAACTGTCTTTCTGGTGCTCATTGCAAGCAAGCCAGAAAGTGTTTTTCTGTGTTCCAATTGCTAGTATAAAGAAATACGCAGTCTGCTGAAAGCAAGCTGTTCTCTGACAGTCTTTCTTATGGAGTGCAGTTCAGCTAATAAAACTCTTTCTGCCTTTCATTGCAAGCGAGCCCGAAAGTGTTTTTATGCTTCGTAATGGACTGTAAAAGCAAAGATGCAGTTTGCTGAAAACAAGTTGTTCTTTGACAGTCTTGAATACTGAGTGCGGTTCAGTTAATAAAACTGTCTTTCTGGTGCTCATTGCAAACAAACCAGAAAGTGTTTTTGTGTGTTCTACTTGTTAGTATAAACAAATATGCAGTCTGCTGAAAGCAAGCTGTGCTCTGACAGTCTTTCTTATGGAGTGCAGTTCAGCTAATAAAACTCTTTCTGCCTTTCATTGCAAGCGAGCCCGAAAGTGTTTTTATGCTTCATAATGGACTGTAAAAGCAAAGATGCAGTTTGCTGAAAACAAGTTGTTCTTTGACAGTCTTGAATACTGAGTGCGGTTCAGTTAATAAAACTGTCTTTCTGGTGCTCATTGCAAACAAACCAGAAAGTGTTTTTCTGTGTTCTACTTGTTAGTATAAACAAATATGCAGTCTGCTGAAAGCAAGCTGTGCTCTGACAGTCTTTCTTATGGAGTGCAGTTCAGCTAATAAAACTCTTTCTGCCTTTCATTGCAAGCGAGCCCGAAAGTGTTTTTATGCTTCATAATGGGTTGTAAAAGCAAAGATGCAGTTTGCTGAAAACAAGTTGTTCTTTGACAGTCTTGAATACTGAGTGCGGTTCAGTTAATAAAACTGTCTTTCTGGTGCTCATTGCAAACACGCCAGAAAGTGTTTTTCTGTGTTCCAATTGCTAGTATAAACAAATATGCAGTCTGCTGAAAGCAAGCTGTGCTCTGACAGTCTTTCTTATGGAGTGCAGTTCAGCTAATAAAACTCTTTCTGCCTTTCATTGCAAGCGAGCCCGAAAGTGTTTTTATGCTTCATAATGGACTGTAAAAGCAAAGATGCAGTTTGCTGAAAACAAGTTGTTCTTTGACAGTCTTGAATACTGAGTGCGGTTCAGTTAATAAAACTGTCTTTCTGGTGCTCATTGCAAACAAACCAGAAAGTGTTTTTCTGTGTTCTACTTGTTAGTATAAACAAATATTCAGTCTGCTGAAAGCAAGCTGTGCTCTGACAGTCTTTCTTATGGAGTGCAGTTCAGCTAATAAAACTCTTTCTGCCTTTCATTGCAAGCGAGCCCGAAAGTGTTTTTACGCTTCATAATGGGTTGTAAAAGCAAAGATGCAGTTTGCTGAAAACAAGTTGTTCTTTGACAGTCTTGAATACTGAGTGCGGTTCAGTTAATAAAACTGTCTTTCTGGTGCTCATTGCAAACAAACCAGAAAGTGTTTTTCTGTGTTCTACTTGTTAGTATAAACAAATATGCAGTCTGCTGAAAGCAAGCTGTGTTCTGACAGTCTTTCTTATGGAGTGCAGTTCAGCTAATAAAACTCTTTCTGCCTTTCATTGCAAGCGAGCCCGAAAGTGTTTTTATGCTTCATAATGGGTTGTAAAAGCAAAGATGCAGTTTGCTGAAAACAAGTTGTTCTTTGACAGTCTTGAATACTGAGTGCGGTTCAGTTAATAAAACTGTCTTTCTGGTGCTCATTGCAAGCAAGCCAGAAAGTGTTTTTCTGTGTTCCAATTGCTAGTATAAAGAAATACGCAGTCTGCTGAAAGCAAGCTGTTCTCTGACAGTCTTTCTTATGGAGTGCAGTTCAGCTAATAAAACTCTTTCTGCCTTTCATTGCAAGCGAGCCCGAAAGTGTTTTTATGCTTCGTAATGGACTGTAAAAGCAAAGATGCAGTTTGCTGAAAACAAGTTGTTCTTTGACAGTCTTGAATACTGAGTGCGGTTGAGTTAATAAAACTGTCTTTCTGGTGCTCATTGCAAACAAACCAGAAAGTGTTTTTCTGTGTTCCAATTGCTAGTATAAACAAATATGCAGTCTGCTGAAAGCAAGCTGTGCTCTGACAGTCTTTCTTATGGAGTGCAGTTCAGCTAATAAAACTCTTTCTGCCTTTCATTGCAAGCGAGCCCGAAAGTGTTTTTATGCTTCATAATGGACTGTAAAAGCAAAGATGCAGTTTGCTGAAAACAAGTTGTTCTTTGACAGTCTTGAATACTGAGTGCGGTTCAGTTAATAAAACTGTCTTTCTGGTGCTCATTGCAAACAAACCAGAAAGTGTTTTTCTGTGTTCTACTTGTTAGTATAAACAAATATGCAGTCTGCTGAAAGCAAGCTGTGCTCTGACAGTCTTTCTTATGGAGTGCAGTTCAGCTAATAAAACTCTTTCTGCCTTTCATTGCAAGCGAGCCCGAAAGTGTTTTTATGCTTCATAATGGGTTGTAAAAGCAAAGATGCAGTTTGCTGAAAACAAGTTGTTCTTTGACAGTCTTGAATACTGAGTGCGGTTCAGTTAATAAAACTGTCTTTCTGGTGCTCATTGCAAGCAAGCCAGAAAGTGTTTTTCTGTGTTCCAATTGCTAGTATAAAGAAATACGCAGTCTGCTGAAAGCAAGCTGTTCTCTGACAGTCTTTCTTATGGAGTGCAGTTCAGCTAATAAAACTCTTTCTGCCTTTCATTGCAAGCGAGCCCGAAAGTGTTTTTATGCTTCATAATGGACTGTAAAAGCAAAGATGCAGTTTGCTGAAAACAAGTTGTTCTTTGACAGTCTTGAATACTAAGTGCGGTTCAGTTAATAAAACTGTCTTTCTGGTGCTCATTGCAAACACGCCAGAAAGTGTTTTTCTGTGTTCCAATTGTTAGTATAAACAAATACGCAGTCTGCTGAAAGCAAGCTGTGCTCTGACAGTCTTTCTTATGGAGCGCAGTTCCGCTAATAAAACTCTTTCTGCCTTTCATTGCAAGCAAGCCCGAAAGTGTTTTTATGGTTCATAATGGATTGTAAAAGCAAAGATGCAGTTTGCTGAAAACAAGTTTATCTTTGACAGTCTTGAATACTGAGTGCAGTTGAGTTAATAAAACTGTCTTTCTGGTGCTCATTGCAAACAAACCAGAAAGTGTTTTTCTGTGTTCCAATTGCTAGTATAAACAAATATGCAGTCTGCTGAAAGCAAGCTGTGCTCTGACAGTCTTTCTTATGGAGTGCAGTTCAGCTAATAAAACTCTTTCTGCCTTTCATTGCAAGCGAGCCCGAAAGTGTTTTTATGCTTCATAATGGGTTGTAAAAGCAAAGATGCAGTTTGCTGAAAACAAGTTGTTCTTTGACAGTCTTGAATACTGAGTGCGGTTCAGTTAATAAAACTGTCTTTCTGGTGCTCATTGCAAGCAAGCCAGAAAGTGTTTTTCTGTGTTCCAATTGCTAGTATAAACAAATACGCAGTCTGCTGAAAGCAAGCTGTTCTCTGACAGTCTTTCTTATGGAGTGCAGTTCAGCTAATAAAACTCTTTCTGCCTTTCATTGCAAGCGAGCCCGAAAGTGTTTTTATGCTTCATAATGGACTGTAAAAGCAAAGATGCAGTTTGCTGAAAACAAGTTGTTCTTTGACAGTCTTGAATACTAAGTGCGGTTCAGTTAATAAAACTGTCTTTCTGGTGCTCATTGCAAACACGCCAGAAAGTGTTTTTCTGTGTTCCAATTGCTAGTATAAACAAATATGCAGTCTGCTGAAAGCAAGCTGTGCTCTGACAGTCTTTCTTATGGAGTGCAGTTCAGCTAATAAAACTCTTTCTGCCTTTCATTGCAAGCGAGCCCGAAAGTGTTTTTATGCTTCATAATGGACTGTAAAAGCAAAGATGCAGTTTGCTGAAAACAAGTTGTTCTTTGACAGTCTTGAATACTGAGTGCGGTTCAGTTAATAAAACTGTCTTTCTGGTGCTCATTGCAAACAAACCAGAAAGTGTTTTTCTGTGTTCTACTTGTTAGTATAAACAAATATTCAGTCTGCTGAAAGCAAGCTGTGCTCTGACAGTCTTTCTTATGGAGTGCAGTTCAGCTAATAAAACTCTTTCTGCCTTTCATTGCAAGCGAGCCCGAAAGTGTTTTTATGCTTCATAATGGGTTGTAAAAGCAAAGATGCAGTTTGCTGAAAACAAGTTGTTCTTTGACAGTCTTGAATACTGAGTGCGGTTCAGTTAATAAAACTGTCTTTCTGGTGCTCATTGCAAACAAACCAGAAAGTGTTTTTCTGTGTTCTACTTGTTAGTATAAACAAATATGCAGTCTGCTGAAAGCAAGCTGTGCTCTGACAGTCTTTCTTATGGAGTGCAGTTCAGCTAATAAAACTCTTTCTGCCTTTCATTGCAAGCGAGCCCGAAAGTGTTTTTATGCTTCATAATGGGTTGTAAAAGCAAACATGCAGTTTGCTGAAAACAAGTTGTTCTTTGACAGTCTTGAATACTGAGTGCGGTTCAGTTAATAAAACTGTCTTTCTGGTGCTCATTGCAAGCAAGCCAGAAAGTGTTTTTCTGTGTTCCAATTGCTAGTATAAAGAAATACGCAGTCTGCTGAAAGCAAGCTGTTCTCTGACAGTCTTTCTTATGGAGTGCAGTTCAGCTAATAAAACTCTTTCTGCCTTTCATTGCAAGCGAGCCCGAAAGTGTTTTTATGCTTCATAATGGACTGTAAAAGCAAAGATGCAGTTTGCTGAAAACAAGTTGTTCTTTGACAGTCTTGAATACTGAGTGCGGTTCAGTTAATAAAACTGTCTTTCTGGTGCTCATTGCAAACAAACCAGAAAGTGTTTTTCTGTGTTCTACTTGTTAGTATAAACAAATATGCAGTCTGCTGAAAGCAAGCTGTGCTCTGACAGTCTTTCTTATGGAGTGCAGTTCAGCTAATAAAACTCTTTCTGCCTTTCATTGCAAGCGAGCCCGAAAGTGTTTTTATGCTTCATAATGGGTTGTAAAAGCAAAGATGCAGTTTGCTGAAAACAAGTTGTTCTTTGACAGTCTTGAATACTGAGTGCGGTTCAGTTAATAAAACTGTCTTTCTGGTGCTCATTGCAAGCAAGCCAGAAAGTGTTTTTCTGTGTTCCAATTGCTAGTATAAAGAAATACGCAGTCTGCTGAAAGCAAGCTGTTCTCTGACAGTCTTTCTTATGGAGTGCAGTTCAGCTAATAAAACTCTTTCTGCCTTTCATTGCAAGCGAGCCCGAAAGTGTTTTTATGCTTCATAATGGACTGTAAAAGCAAAGATGCAGTTTGCTGAAAACAAGTTGTTCTTTGACAGTCTTGAATACTAAGTGCGGTTCAGTTAATAAAACTGTCTTTCTGGTGCTCATTGCAAACACGCCAGAAAGTGTTTTTCTGTGTTCCAATTGTTAGTATAAACAAATACGCAGTCTGCTGAAAGCAAGCTGTGCTCTGACAGTCTTTCTTATGGAGCGCAGTTCCGCTAATAAAACTCTTTCTGCCTTTCATTGCAAGCAAGCCCGAAAGTGTTTTTATGGTTCATAATGGATTGTAAAAGCAAAGATGCAGTTTGCTGAAAACAAGTTTATCTTTGACAGTCTTGAATACTGAGTGCAGTTGAGTTAATAAAACTGTCTTTCTGGTGCTCATTGCAAACAAACCAGAAAGTGTTTTTCTGTGTTCCAATTGCTAGTATAAACAAATATGCAGTCTGCTGAAAGCAAGCTGTGCTCTGACAGTCTTTCTTATGGAGTGCAGTTCAGCTAATAAAACTCTTTCTGCCTTTCATTGCAAGCGAGCCCGAAAGTGTTTTTATGCTTCATAATGGGTTGTAAAAGCAAAGATGCAGTTTGCTGAAAACAAGTTGTTCTTTGACAGTCTTGAATACTGAGTGCGGTTCAGTTAATAAAACTGTCTTTCTGGTGCTCATTGCAAGCAAGCCAGAAAGTGTTTTTCTGTGTTCCAACTGCTAGTATAAACAAATACGCAGTCTGCTGAAAGCAAGCTGTTCTCTGACAGTCTTTCTTATGGAGTGCAGTTCAGCTAATAAAACTCTTTCTGCCTTTCATTGCAAGCGAGCCCGAAAGTGTTTTTATGCTTCATAATGGACTGTAAAAGCAAAGATGCAGTTTGCTGAAAACAAGTTGTTCTTTGACAGTCTTGAATACTAAGTGCGGTTCAGTTAATAAAACTGTCTTTCTGGTGCTCATTGCAAACACGCCAGAAAGTGTTTTTCTGTGTTCCAATTGCTAGTATAAACAAATATGCAGTCTGCTGAAAGCAAGCTGTGCTCTGACAGTCTTTCTTATGGAGTGCAGTTCAGCTAATAAAACTCTTTCTGCCTTTCATTGCAAGCGAGCCCGAAAGTGTTTTTATGCTTCATAATGGACTGTAAAAGCAAAGATGCAGTTTGCTGAAAACAAGTTGTTCTTTGACAGTCTTGAATACTGAGTGCGGTTCAGTTAATAAAACTGTCTTTCTGGTGCTCATTGCAAACAAACCAGAAAGTGTTTTTCTGTGTTCTACTTGTTAGTATAAACAAATATTCAGTCTGCTGAAAGCAAGCTGTGCTCTGACAGTCTTTCTTATGGAGTGCAGTTCAGCTAATAAAACTCTTTCTGCCTTTCATTGCAAGCGAGCCCGAAAGTGTTTTTATGCTTCATAATGGGTTGTAAAAGCAAAGATGCAGTTTGCTGAAAACAAGTTGTTCTTTGACAGTCTTGAATACTGAGTGCGGTTCAGTTAATAAAACTGTCTTTCTGGTGCTCATTGCAAACAAACCAGAAAGTGTTTTTCTGTGTTCTACTTGTTAGTATAAACAAATATGCAGTCTGCTGAAAGCAAGCTGTGCTCTGACAGTCTTTCTTATGGAGTGCAGTTCAGCTAATAAAACTCTTTCTGCCTTTCATTGCAAGCGAGCCCGAAAGTGTTTTTATGCTTCATAATGGGTTGTAAAAGCAAAGATGCAGTTTGCTGAAAACAAGTTGTTCTTTGACAGTCTTGAATACTGAGTGCGGTTCAGTTAATAAAACTGTCTTTCTGGTGCTCATTGCAAGCAAGCCAGAAAGTGTTTTTCTGTGTTCCAATTGCTAGTATAAAGAAATACGCAGTCTGCTGAAAGCAAGCTGTTCTCTGACAGTCTTTCTTATGGAGTGCAGTTCAGCTAATAAAACTCTTTCTGCCTTTCATTGCAAGCGAGCCCGAAAGTGTTTTTATGCTTCATAATGGACTGTAAAAGCAAAGATGCAGTTTGCTGAAAACAAGTTGTTCTTTGACAGTCTTGAATACTGAGTGCGGTTCAGTTAATAAAACTGTCTTTCTGGTGCTCATTGCAAACAAACCAGAAAGTGTTTTTCTGTGTTCTACTTGTTAGTATAAACAAATATGCAGTCTGCTGAAAGCAAGCTGTGCTCTGACAGTCTTTCTTATGGAGTGCAGCTCAGCTAATAAAACTCTTTCTGCCTTTCATTGCAAGCGAGCCCGAAAGTGTTTTTATGCTTCATAATGGACTGTAAAAGCAAAGATGCAGTTTGCTGAAAACAAGTTGTTCTTTGACAGTCTTGAATACTGAGTGCGGTTCAGTTAATAAAACTGTCTTTCTGGTGCTCATTGCAAACAAACCAGAAAGTGTTTTTCTGTGTTCTACTTGTTAGTATAAACAAATATGCAGTCTGCTGAAAGCAAGCTGTGCTCTGACAGTCTTTCTTATGGAGTGCAGTTCAGCTAATAAAACTCTTTCTGCCTTTCATTGCAAGCGAGCCCGAAAGTGTTTTTATGCTTCATAATGGGTTGTAAAAGCAAAGATGCAGTTTGCTGAAAACAAGTTGTTCTTTGACAGTCTTGAATACTGAGTGCGGTTCAGTTAATAAAACTGTCTTTCTGGTGCTCATTGCAAGCAAGCCAGAAAGTGTTTTTCTGTGTTCCAATTGCTAGTATAAAGAAATACGCAGTCTGCTGAAAGCAAGCTGTTCTCTGACAGTCTTTCTTATGGAGTGCAGTTCAGCTAATAAAACTCTTTCTGCCTTTCATTGCAAGCGAGCCCGAAAGTGTTTTTATGCTTCGTAATGGACTGTAAAAGCAAAGATGCAGTTTGCTGAAAACAAGTTGTTCTTTGACAGTCTTGAATACTGAGTGCGGTTCAGTTAATAAAACTGTCTTTCTGGTGCTCATTGCAAACAAACCAGAAAGTGTTTTTGTGTGTTCTACTTGTTAGTATAAACAAATATGCAGTCTGCTGAAAGCAAGCTGTGCTCTGACAGTCTTTCTTATGGAGTGCAGTTCAGCTAATAAAACTCTTTCTGCCTTTCATTGCAAGCGAGCCCGAAAGTGTTTTTATGCTTCATAATGGACTGTAAAAGCAAAGATGCAGTTTGCTGAAAACAAGTTGTTCTTTGACAGTCTTGAATACTGAGTGCGGTTCAGTTAATAAAACTGTCTTTCTGGTGCTCATTGCAAACAAACCAGAAAGTGTTTTTCTGTGTTCTACTTGTTAGTATAAACAAATATGCAGTCTGCTGAAAGCAAGCTGTGCTCTGACAGTCTTTCTTATGGAGTGCAGTTCAGCTAATAAAACTCTTTCTGCCTTTCATTGCAAGCGAGCCCGAAAGTGTTTTTATGCTTCATAATGGGTTGTAAAAGCAAAGATGCAGTTTGCTGAAAACAAGTTGTTCTTTGACAGTCTTGAATACTGAGTGCGGTTCAGTTAATAAAACTGTCTTTCTGGTGCTCATTGCAAACACGCCAGAAAGTGTTTTTCTGTGTTCCAATTGCTAGTATAAACAAATATGCAGTCTGCTGAAAGCAAGCTGTGCTCTGACAGTCTTTCTTATGGAGTGCAGTTCAGCTAATAAAACTCTTTCTGCCTTTCATTGCAAGCGAGCCCGAAAGTGTTTTTATGCTTCATAATGGACTGTAAAAGCAAAGATGCAGTTTGCTGAAAACAAGTTGTTCTTTGACAGTCTTGAATACTGAGTGCGGTTCAGTTAATAAAACTGTCTTTCTGGTGCTCATTGCAAACAAACCAGAAAGTGTTTTTCTGTGTTCTACTTGTTAGTATAAACAAATATTCAGTCTGCTGAAAGCAAGCTGTGCTCTGACAGTCTTTCTTATGGAGTGCAGTTCAGCTAATAAAACTCTTTCTGCCTTTCATTGCAAGCGAGCCCGAAAGTGTTTTTATGCTTCATAATGGGTTGTAAAAGCAAAGATGCAGTTTGCTGAAAACAAGTTGTTCTTTGACAGTCTTGAATACTGAGTGCGGTTCAGTTAATAAAACTGTCTTTCTGGTGCTCATTGCAAACAAACCAGAAAGTGTTTTTCTGTGTTCTACTTGTTAGTATAAACAAATATGCAGTCTGCTGAAAGCAAGCTGTGTTCTGACAGTCTTTCTTATGGAGTGCAGTTCAGCTAATAAAACTCTTTCTGCCTTTCATTGCAAGCGAGCCCGAAAGTGTTTTTATGCTTCATAATGGGTTGTAAAAGCAAAGATGCAGTTTGCTGAAAACAAGTTGTTCTTTGACAGTCTTGAATACTGAGTGCGGTTCAGTTAATAAAACTGTCTTTCTGGTGCTCATTGCAAGCAAGCCAGAAAGTGTTTTTCTGTGTTCCAATTGCTAGTATAAAGAAATACGCAGTCTGCTGAAAGCAAGCTGTTCTCTGACAGTCTTTCTTATGGAGTGCAGTTCAGCTAATAAAACTCTTTCTGCCTTTCATTGCAAGCGAGCCCGAAAGTGTTTTTATGCTTCGTAATGGACTGTAAAAGCAAAGATGCAGTTTGCTGAAAACAAGTTGTTCTTTGACAGTCTTGAATACTGAGTGCGGTTCAGTTAATAAAACTGTCTTTCTGGTGCTCATTGCAAACAAACCAGAAAGTGTTTTTCTGTGTTCTACTTGTTAGTATAAACAAATATGCAGTCAGCTGAAAGCAAGCTGTGCTCTGACAGTCTTTCTTATGGAGTGCAGTTCAGCTAATAAAACTCTTTCTGCCTTTCATTGCAAGCGAGCCCGAAAGTGTTTTTATGCTTCATAATGGGTTGTCAAAGCAAAGATGCAGTTTGCTGAAAACAAGTTGTTCTTTGACAGTCTTGAATACTGAGTGCGGTTCAGTTAATAAAACTGTCTTTCTGGTGCTCATTGCAAGCAAGCCAGAAAGTGTTTTTCTGTGTTCCAATTGCTAGTATAAAGAAATACGCAGTCTGCTGAAAGCAAGCTGTTCTCTGACAGTCTTTCTTATGGAGTGCAGTTCAGCTAATAAAACTCTTTCTGCCTTTCATTGCAAGCGAGCCCGAAAGTGTTTTTATGCTTCATAATGGACTGTAAAAGCAAAGATGCAGTTTGCTGAAAACAAGTTGTTCTTTGACAGTCTTGAATACTGAGTGCGGTTCAGTTAATAAAACTGTCTTTCTGGTGCTCATTGCAAACAAACCAGAAAGTGTTTTTCTGTGTTCTACTTGTTAGTATAAACAAATATGCAGTCTGCTGAAAGCAAGCTGTGCTCTGACAGTCTTTCTTATGGAGTGCAGTTCAGCTAATAAAACTCTTTCTGCCTTTCATTGCAAGCGAGCCCGAAAGTGTTTTTATGCTTCATAATGGACTGTAAAAGCAAAGATGCAGTTTGCTGAAAACAAGTTGTTCTTTGACAGTCTTGAATACTGAGTGCGGTTCAGTTAATAAAACTGTCTTTCTGGTGCTCATTGCAAACAAACCAGAAAGTGTTTTTGTGTGTTCTACTTGTTAGTATAAACAAATATGCAGTCTGCTGAAAGCAAGCTGTGCTCTGACAGTCTTTCTCATGGAGTGCAGTTCAGCTAATAAAACTCTTTCTGCCTTTCATTGCAAGCGAGCCCGAAAGTGTTTTTATGCTTCATAATGGACTGTAAAAGCAAAGATGCAGTTTGCTGAAAACAAGTTGTTCTTTGACAGTCTTGAATACTGAGTGCGGTTCAGTTAATAAAACTGTCTTTCTGGTGCTCATTGCAAACAAACCAGAAAGTGTTTTTCTGTGTTCTACTTGTTAGTATAAACAAATATGCAGTCTGCTGAAAGCAAGCTGTGCTCTGACAGTCTTTCTTATGGAGTGCAGTTCAGCTAATAAAACTCTTTCTGCCTTTCATTGCAAGCGAGCCCGAAAGTGTTTTTATGCTTCATAATGGGTTGTAAAAGCAAAGATGCAGTTTGCTGAAAACAAGTTGTTCTTTGACAGTCTTGAATACTGAGTGCGGTTCAGTTAATAAAACTGTCTTTCTGGTGCTCATTGCAAGCAAGCCAGAAAGTGTTTTTCTGTGTTCCAATTGCTAGTATAAAGAAATACGCAGTCTGCTGAAAGCAAGCTGTTCTCTGACAGTCTTTCTTATGGAGTGCAGTTCAGCTAATAAAACTCTTTCTGCCTTTCATTGCAAGCGAGCCCGAAAGTGTTTTTATGCTTCATAATGGACTGTAAAAGCAAAGATGCAGTTTGCTGAAAACAAGTTGTTCTTTGACAGTCTTGAATACTGAGTGCGGTTCAGTTAATAAAACTGTCTTTCTGGTGCTCATTGCAAACAAACCAGAAAGTGTTTTTCTGTGTTCTACTTGTAAGTATAAACAAATATGCAGTCTGCTGAAAGCAAGCTGTGCTCTGACAGTCTTTCTTATGGAGTGCAGTTCAGCTAATAAAACTCTTTCTGCCTTTCATTGCAAGCGAGCCCGAAAGTGTTTTTATGCTTCATAATGGACTGTAAAAGCAAAGATGCAGTTTGCTGAAAACAAGTTGTTCTTTGACAGTCTTGAATACTGAGTGCGGTTCAGTTAATAAAACTGTCTTTCTGGTGCTCATTGCAAACAAACCAGAAAGTGTTTTTCTGTGTTCTACTTGTTAGTATAAACAAATATGCAGTCTGCTGAAAGCAAGCTGTGCTCTGACAGTCTTTCTTATGGAGTGCAGTTCAGCTAATAAAACTCTTTCTGCCTTTCATTGCAAGCGAGCCCGAAAGTGTTTTTATGCTTCATAATGGACTGTAAAAGCAAAGATGCAGTTTGCTGAAAACAAGTTGTTCTTTGACAGTCTTGAATACTGAGTGCGGTTCAGTTAATAAAACTGTCTTTCTGGTGCTCATTGCAAACAAACCAGAAAGTGTTTTTCTGTGTTCTACTTGTTAGTATAAACAAATATGCAGTCTGCTGAAAGCAAGCTGTGCTCTGACAGTCTTTCTTATGGAGTGCAGTTCAGCTAATAAAACTCTTTCTGCCTTTCATTGCAAGCGAGCCCGAAAGTGTTTTTATGCTTCATAATGGGTTGTAAAAGCAAACATGCAGTTTGCTGAAAACAAGTTGTTCTTTGACAGTCTTGAATACTGAGTGCGGTTCAGTTAATAAAACTGTCTTTCTGGTGCTCATTGCAAGCAAGCCAGAAAGTGTTTTTCTGTGTTCCAATTGCTAGTATAAAGAAATACGCAGTCTGCTGAAAGCAAGCTGTTCTCTGACAGTCTTTCTTATGGAGTGCAGTTCAGCTAATAAAACTCTTTCTGCCTTTCATTGCAAGCGAGCCCGAAAGTGTTTTTATGCTTCATAATGGACTGTAAAAGCAAAGATGCAGTTTGCTGAAAACAAGTTGTTCTTTGACAGTCTTGAATACTAAGTGCGGTTCAGTTAATAAAACTGTCTTTCTGGTGCTCATTGCAAACACGCCAGAAAGTGTTTTTCTGTGTTCCAATTGTTAGTATAAACAAATACGCAGTCTGCTGAAAGCAAGCTGTGCTCTGACAGTCTTTCTTATGGAGCGCAGTTCCGCTAATAAAACTCTTTCTGCCTTTCATTGCAAGCAAGCCCGAAAGTGTTTTTATGGTTCATAATGGATTGTAAAAGCAAAGATGCAGT
Organism: Hoplias malabaricus; assembly: GCF_029633855.1. NCBI lineage: Eukaryota > Metazoa > Chordata > Actinopteri > Characiformes > Erythrinidae > Hoplias > Hoplias malabaricus. The sequence continues at coordinate 324,027 of NW_027101012.1, forward strand.
TTGCTGAAAACAAGTTTATCTTTGACAGTCTTGAATACTGAGTGCAGTTGAGTTAATAAAACTGTCTTTCTGGTGCTCATTGCAAACAAACCAGAAAGTGTTTTTCTGTGTTCCAATTGCTAGTATAAAGAAATACGCAGTCTGCTGAAAGCAAGCTGTTCTCTGACAGTCTTTCTTATGGAGTGCAGTTCAGCTAATAAAACTCTTTCTGCCTTTCATTGCAAGCGAGCCCGAAAGTGTTTTTATGCTTCATAATGGGTTGTAAAAGCAAAGATGCAGTTTGCTGAAAACAAGTTGTTCTTTGACAGTCTTGAATACTGAGTGCGGTTCAGTTAATAAAACTGTCTTTCTGGTGCTCATTGCAAGCAAGCCAGAAAGTGTTTTTCTGTGTTCCAACTGCTAGTACAAACAAATACGCAGTCTGCTGAAAGCAAGCTGTTCTCTGACAGTCTTTCTTATGGAGTGCAGTTCAGCTAATAAAACTCTTTCTGCCTTTCATTGCAAGCGAGCCCGAAAGTGTTTTTATGCTTCATAATGGACTGTAAAAGCAAAGATGCAGTTTGCTGAAAACAAGTTGTTCTTTGACAGTCTTGAATACTAAGTGCGGTTCAGTTAATAAAACTGTCTTTCTGGTGCTCATTGCAAACACGCCAGAAAGTGTTTTTCTGTGTTCCAATTGCTAGTATAAACAAATATGCAGTCTGCTGAAAGCAAGCTGTGCTCTGACAGTCTTTCTTATGGAGTGCAGTTCAGCTAATAAAACTCTTTCTGCCTTTCATTGCAAGCGAGCCCGAAAGTGTTTTTATGCTTCATAATGGACTGTAAAAGCAAAGATGCAGTTTGCTGAAAACAAGTTGTTCTTTGACAGTCTTGAATACTGAGTGTGGTTCAGTTAATAAAACTGTCTTTCTGGTGCTCATTGCAAACAAACCAGAAAGTGTTTTTCTGTGTTCTACTTGTTAGTATAAACAAATATTCAGTCTGCTGAAAGCAAGCTGTGCTCTGACAGTCTTTCTTATGGAGTGCAGTTCAGCTAATAAAACTCTTTCTGCCTTTCATTGCAAGCGAGCCCGAAAGTGTTTTTATGCTTCATAATGGGTTGTAAAAGCAAAGATGCAGTTTGCTGAAAACAAGTTGTTCTTTGACAGTCTTGAATACTGAGTGCGGTTCATTTAATAAAACTGTCTTTCTGGTGCTCATTGCAAACAAACCAGAAAGTGTTTTTCTGTGTTCTACTTGTTAGTATAAACAAATATGCAGTCTGCTGAAAGCAAGCTGTGCTCTGACAGTCTTTCTTATGGAGTGCAGTTCAGCTAATAAAACTCTTTCTGCCTTTCATTGCAAGCGAGCCCGAAAGTGTTTTTATGCTTCATAATGGGTTGTAAAAGCAAAGATGCAGTTTGCTGAAAACAAGTTGTTCTTTGACAGTCTTGAATACTGAGTGCGGTTCAGTTAATAAAACTGTCTTTCTGGTGCTCATTGCAAACACGCCAGAAAGTGTTTTTCTGTGTTCCAATTGCTAGTATAAACAAATATGCAGTCTGCTGAAAGCAAGCTGTGCTCTGACAGTCTTTCTTATGGAGTGCAGTTCAGCTAATAAAACTCTTTCTGCATTTCATTGCAAGCGAGCCCGAAAGTGTTTTTATGCTTCATAATGGACTGTAAAAGCAAAGATGCAGTTTGCTGAAAACAAGTTGTTCTTTGACAGTCTTGAATACTGAGTGCGGTTCAGTTAATAAAACTGTCTTTCTGGTGCTCATTGCAAACAAACCAGAAAGTGTTTTTCTGTGTTCTACTTGTTAGTATAAACAAATATTCAGTCTGCTGAAAGCAAGCTGTGCTCTGACAGTCTTTCTTATGGAGTGCAGTTCAGCTAATAAAACTCTTTCTGCCTTTCATTGCAAGCGAGCCCGAAAGTGTTTTTATGCTTCATAATGGGTTGTAAAAGCAAAGATGCAGTTTGCTGAAAACAAGTTGTTCTTTGACAGTCTTGAATACTGAGTGCGGTTCAGTTAATAAAACTGTCTTTCTGGTGCTCATTGCAAGCAAGCCAGAAAGTGTTTTTCTGTGTTCCAATTGCTAGTATAAAGAAATACGCAGTCTGCTGAAAGCAAGCTGTTCTCTGACAGTCTTTCTTATGGAGTGCAGTTCAGCTAATAAAACTCTTTCTGCCTTTCATTGCAAGCGAGCCCGAAAGTGTTTTTATGCTTCATAATGGACTGTAAAAGCAAAGATGCAGTTTGCTGAAAACAAGTTGTTCTTTGACAGTCTTGAATACTGAGTGCGGTTCAGTTAATAAAACTGTCTTTCTGGTGCTCATTGCAAACAAACCAGAAAGTGTTTTTGTGTGTTCTACTTGTTAGTATAAACAAATATGCAGTCTGCTGAAAGCAAGCTGTGCTCTGACAGTCTTTCTCATGGAGTGCAGTTCAGCTAATAAAACTCTTTCTGCCTTTCATTGCAAGCGAGCCCGAAAGTGTTTTTATGCTTCATAATGGACTGTAAAAGCAAAGATGCAGTTTGCTGAAAACAAGTTGTTCTTTGACAGTCTTGAATACTGAGTGCGGTTCAGTTAATAAAACTGTCTTTCTGGTGCTCATTGCAAACAAACCAGAAAGTGTTTTTCTGTGTTCTACTTGTTAGTATAAACAAATATGCAGTCTGCTGAAAGCAAGCTGTGCTCTGACAGTCTTTCTTATGGAGTGCAGTTCAGCTAATAAAACTCTTTCTGCCTTTCATTGCAAGCGAGCCCGAAAGTGTTTTTATGCTTCATAATGGGTTGTAAAAGCAAAGATGCAGTTTGCTGAAAACAAGTTGTTCTTTGACAGTCTTGAATACTGAGTGCGGTTCAGTTAATAAAACTGTCTTTCTGGTGCTCATTGCAAGCAAGCCAGAAAGTGTTTTTCTGTGTTCCAATTGCTAGTATAAAGAAATACGCAGTCTGCTGAAAGCAAGCTGTTCTCTGACAGTCTTTCTTATGGAGTGCAGTTCAGCTAATAAAACTCTTTCTGCCTTTCATTGCAAGCGAGCCCGAAAGTGTTTTTATGCTTCATAATGGACTGTAAAAGCAAAGATGCAGTTTGCTGAAAACAAGTTGTTCTTTGACAGTCTTGAATACTGAGTGCGGTTCAGTTAATAAAACTGTCTTTCTGGTGCTCATTGCAAACAAACCAGAAAGTGTTTTTCTGTGTTCTACTTGTAAGTATAAACAAATATGCAGTCTGCTGAAAGCAAGCTGTGCTCTGACAGTCTTTCTTATGGAGTGCAGTTCAGCTAATAAAACTCTTTCTGCCTTTCATTGCAAGCGAGCCCGAAAGTGTTTTTATGCTTCATAATGGGTTGTAAAAGCAAAGATGCAGTTTGCTGAAAACAAGTTGTTCTTTGACAGTCTTGAATACTGAGTGCGGTTCAGTTAATAAAACTGTCTTTCTGGTGCTCATTGCAAACAAACCAGAAAGTGTTTTTCTGTGTTCTACTTGTTAGTATAAACAAATATGCAGTCTGCTGAAAGCAAGCTGTGCTCTGACAGTCTTTCTTATGGAGTGCAGTTCAGCTAATAAAACTCTTTCTGCCTTTCATTGCAAGCGAGCCCGAAAGTGTTTTTATGCTTCATAATGGACTGTAAAAGCAAAGATGCAGTTTGCTGAAAACAAGTTGTTCTTTGACAGTCTTGAATACTGAGTGCGGTTCAGTTAATAAAACTGTCTTTCTGGTGCTCATTGCAAACAAACCAGAAAGTGTTTTTCTGTGTTCTACTTGTTAGTATAAACAAATATGCAGTCTGCTGAAAGCAAGCTGTGCTCTGACAGTCTTTCTTATGGAGTGCAGTTCAGCTAATAAAACTCTTTCTGCCTTTCATTGCAAGCGAGCCCGAAAGTGTTTTTATGCTTCATAATGGGTTGTAAAAGCAAACATGCAGTTTGCTGAAAACAAGTTGTTCTTTGACAGTCTTGAATACTGAGTGCGGTTCAGTTAATAAAACTGTCTTTCTGGTGCTCATTGCAAGCAAGCCAGAAAGTGTTTTTCTGTGTTCCAATTGCTAGTATAAAGAAATACGCAGTCTGCTGAAAGCAAGCTGTTCTCTGACAGTCTTTCTTATGGAGTGCAGTTCAGCTAATAAAACTCTTTCTGCCTTTCATTGCAAGCGAGCCCGAAAGTGTTTTTATGCTTCATAATGGACTGTAAAAGCAAAGATGCAGTTTGCTGAAAACAAGTTGTTCTTTGACAGTCTTGAATACTGAGTGCAGTTGAGTTAATAAAACTGTCTTTCTGGTGCTCATTGCAAACAAACCAGAAAGTGTTTTTCTGTGTTCCAATTGCTAGTATAAACAAATATGCAGTCTGCTGAAAGCAAGCTGTGCTCTGACAGTCTTTCTTATGGAGTGCAGTTCAGCTAATAAAACTCTTTCTGCCTTTCATTGCAAGCGAGCCCGAAAGTGTTTTTATGCTTCATAATGGGTTGTAAAAGCAAAGATGCAGTTTGCTGAAAACAAGTTGTTCTTTGACAGTCTTGAATACTGAGTGCGGTTCAGTTAATAAAACTGTCTTTCTGGTGCTCATTGCAAGCAAGCCAGAAAGTGTTTTTCTGTGTTCCAACTGCTAGTATAAACAAATACGCAGTCTGCTGAAAGCAAGCTGTTCTCTGACAGTCTTTCTTATGGAGTGCAGTTCAGCTAATAAAACTCTTTCTGCCTTTCATTGCAAGCGAGCCCGAAAGTGTTTTTATGCTTCATAATGGACTGTAAAAGCAAAGATGCAGTTTGCTGAAAACAAGTTGTTCTTTGACAGTCTTGAATACTAAGTGCGGTTCAGTTAATAAAACTGTCTTTCTGGTGCTCATTGCAAACACGCCAGAAAGTGTTTTTCTGTGTTCCAATTGCTAGTATAAACAAATATGCAGTCTGCTGAAAGCAAGCTGTGCTCTGACAGTCTTTCTTATGGAGTGCAGTTCAGCTAATAAAACTCTTTCTGCCTTTCATTGCAAGCGAGCCCGAAAGTGTTTTTATGCTTCATAATGGACTGTAAAAGCAAAGATGCAGTTTGCTGAAAACAAGTTGTTCTTTGACAGTCTTGAATACTGAGTGCGGTTCAGTTAATAAAACAGTCTTTCTGGTGCTCATTGCAAACAAACCAGAAAGTGTTTTTCTGTGTTCTACTTGTTAGTATAAACAAATATTCAGTCTGCTGAAAGCAAGCTGTGCTCTGACAGTCTTTCTTATGGAGTGCAGTTCAGCTAATAAAACTCTTTCTGCCTTTCATTGCAAGCGAGCCCGAAAGTGTTTTTATGCTTCATAATGGGTTGTAAAAGCAAAGATGCAGTTTGCTGAAAACAAGTTGTTCTTTGACAGTCTTGAATACTGAGTGCGGTTCATTTAATAAAACTGTCTTTCTGGTGCTCATTGCAAACAAACCAGAAAGTGTTTTTCTGTGTTCTACTTGTTAGTATAAACAAATATGCAGTCTGCTGAAAGCAAGCTGTGCTCTGACAGTCTTTCTTATGGAGTGCAGTTCAGCTAATAAAACTCTTTCTGCCTTTCATTGCAAGCGAGCCCGAAAGTGTTTTTATGCTTCATAATGGGTTGTAAAAGCAAAGATGCAGTTTGCTGAAAACAAGTTGTTCTTTGACAGTCTTGAATACTGAGTGCGGTTCAGTTAATAAAACTGTCTTTCTGGTGCTCATTGCAAGCAAGCCAGAAAGTGTTTTTCTGTGTTCCAATTGCTAGTATAAAGAAATACGCAGTCTGCTGAAAGCAAGCTGTTCTCTGACAGTCTTTCTTATGGAGTGCAGTTCAGCTAATAAAACTCTTTCTGCCTTTCATTGCAAGCGAGCCCGAAAGTGTTTTTATGCTTCATAATGGACTGTAAAAGCAAAGATGCAGTTTGCTGAAAACAAGTTGTTCTTTGACAGTCTTGAATACTGAGTGCGGTTCAGTTAATAAAACTGTCTTTCTGGTGCTCATTGCAAACAAACCAGAAAGTGTTTTTCTGTGTTCTACTTGTTAGTATAAACAAATATGCAGTCTGCTGAAAGCAAGCTGTGCTCTGACAGTCTTTCTTATGGAGTGCAGCTCAGCTAATAAAACTCTTTCTGCCTTTCATTGCAAGCGAGCCCGAAAGTGTTTTTATGCTTCATAATGGACTGTAAAAGCAAAGATGCAGTTTGCTGAAAACAAGTTGTTCTTTGACAGTCTTGAATACTGAGTGCGGTTCAGTTAATAAAACTGTCTTTCTGGTGCTCATTGCAAACAAACCAGAAAGTGTTTTTGTGTGTTCTACTTGTTAGTATAAACAAATATGCAGTCTGCTGAAAGCAAGCTGTGCTCTGACAGTCTTTCTTATGGAGTGCAGTTCAGCTAATAAAACTCTTTCTGCCTTTCATTGCAAGCGAGCCCGAAAGTGTTTTTATGCTTCATAATGGACTGTAAAAGCAAAGATGCAGTTTGCTGAAAACAAGTTGTTCTTTGACAGTCTTGAATACTGAGTGCGGTTCAGTTAATAAAACTGTCTTTCTGGTGCTCATTGCAAACAAACCAGAAAGTGTTTTTCTGTGTTCTACTTGTTAGTATAAACAAATATGCAGTCTGCTGAAAGCAAGCTGTGCTCTGACAGTCTTTCTTATGGAGTGCAGTTCAGCTAATAAAACTCTTTCTGCCTTTCATTGCAAGCGAGCCCGAAAGTGTTTTTATGCTTCATAATGGGTTGTAAAAGCAAAGATGCAGTTTGCTGAAAACAAGTTGTTCTTTGACAGTCTTGAATACTGAGTGCGGTTCAGTTAATAAAACTGTCTTTCTGGTGCTCATTGCAAACACGCCAGAAAGTGTTTTTCTGTGTTCCAATTGCTAGTATAAACAAATATGCAGTCTGCTGAAAGCAAGCTGTGCTCTGACAGTCTTTCTTATGGAGTGCAGATCAGCTAATAAAACTCTTTCTGCCTTTCATTGCAAGCGAGCCCGAAAGTGTTTTTATGCTTCATAATGGACTGTAAAAGCAAAGATGCAGTTTGCTGAAAACAAGTTGTTCTTTGACAGTCTTGAATACTGAGTGCGGTTCAGTTAATAAAACTGTCTTTCTGGTGCTCATTGCAAACAAACCAGAAAGTGTTTTTCTGTGTTCTACTTGTTAGTATAAACAAATATTCAGTCTGCTGAAAGCAAGCTGTGCTCTGACAGTCTTTCTTATGGAGTGCAGTTCAGCTAATAAAACTCTTTCTGCCTTTCATTGCAAGCGAGCCCGAAAGTGTTTTTATGCTTCATAATGGACTGTAAAAGCAAAGATGCAGTTTGCTGAAAACAAGTTGTTCTTTGACAGTCTTGAATACTGAGTGCGGTTCAGTTAATAAAACTGTCTTTCTGGTGCTCATTGCAAACAAACCAGAAAGTGTTTTTCTGTGTTCTACTTGTTAGTATAAACAAATATGCAGTCTGCTGAAAGCAAGCTGTGCTCTGACAGTCTTTCTTATGGAGTGCAGTTCAGCTAATAAAACTCTTTCTGCCTTTCATTGCAAGCGAGCCCGAAAGTGTTTTTATGCTTCATAATGGACTGTAAAAGCAAAGATGCAGTTTGCTGAAAACAAGTTGTTCTTTGACAGTCTTGAATACTGAGTGCGGTTCAGTTAATAAAACTGTCTTTCTGGTGCTCATTGCAAACAAACCAGAAAGTGTTTTTCTGTGTTCTACTTGTTAGTATAAACAAATATGCAGTCTGCTGAAAGCAAGCTGTGCTCTGACAGTCTTTCTTATGGAGTGCAGTTCAGCTAATAAAACTCTTTTTGCCTTTCATTGCAAGCGAGCCCGAAAGTGTTTTTATGCTTCATAATGGGTTGTAAAAGCAAACATGCAGTTTGCTGAAAACAAGTTGTTCTTTGACAGTCTTGAATACTGAGTGCGGTTCAGTTAATAAAACTGTCTTTCTGGTGCTCATTGCAAGCAAGCCAGAAAGTGTTTTTCTGTGTTCCAATTGCTAGTATAAAGAAATACGCAGTCTGCTGAAAGCAAGCTGTTCTCTGACAGTCTTTCTTATGGAGTGCAGTTCAGCTAATAAAACTCTTTCTGCCTTTCATTGCAAGCGAGCCCGAAAGTGTTTTTATGCTTCATAATGGACTGTAAAAGCAAAGATGCAGTTTGCTGAAAACAAGTTGTTCTTTGACAGTCTTGAATACTAAGTGCGGTTCAGTTAATAAAACTGTCTTTCTGGTGCTCATTGCAAACACGCCAGAAAGTGTTTTTCTGTGTTCCAATTGTTAGTATAAACAAATACGCAGTCTGCTGAAAGCAAGCTGTGCTCTGACAGTCTTTCTTATGGAGCGCAGTTCCGCTAATAAAACTCTTTCTGCCTTTCATTGCAAGCAAGCCCGAAAGTGTTTTTATGGTTCATAATGGGTTGTAAAAGCAAAGATGCAGTTTGCTGAAAACAAGTTGTTCTTTGACAGTCTTGAATACTGAGTGCGGTTCAGTTAATAAAACTGTCTTTCTGGTGCTCATTGCAAGCAAGCCAGAAAGTGTTTTTCTGTGTTCCAATTGCTAGTATAAAGAAATACGCAGTCTGCTGAAAGCAAGCTGTTCTCTGACAGTCTTTCTTATGGAGTGCAGTTCAGCTAATAAAACTCTTTCTGCCTTTCATTGCAAGCGAGCCCGAAAGTGTTTTTATGCTTCATAATGGGTTGTAAAAGCAAAGATGCAGTTTGCTGAAAACAAGTTGTTCTTTGACAGTCTTGAATACTGAGTGCGGTTCAGTTAATAAAACTGTCTTTCTGGTGCTCATTGCAAACAAACCAGAAAGTGTTTTTCTGTGTTCTACTTGTTAGTATAAACAAATATGCAGTCTGCTGAAAGCAAGCTGTGTTCTGACAGTCTTTCTTATGGAGTGCAGTTCAGCTAATAAAACTCTTTCTGCCTTTCATTGCAAGCGAGCCCGAAAGTGTTTTTATGCTTCATAATGGGTTGTAAAAGCAAAGATGCAGTTTGCTGAAAACAAGTTGTTCTTTGACAGTCTTGAATACTGAGTGCGGTTCAGTTAATAAAACTGTCTTTCTGGTGCTCATTGCAAGCAAGCCAGAAAGTGTTTTTCTGTGTTCCAATTGCTAGTATAAAGAAATACGCAGTCTGCTGAAAGCAAGCTGTTCTCTGACAGTCTTTCTTATGGAGTGCAGTTCAGCTAATAAAACTCTTTCTGCCTTTCATTGCAAGCGAGCCCGAAAGTGTTTTTATGCTTCATAATGGGTTGTAAAAGCAAAGATGCAGTTTGCTGAAAACAAGTTGTTCTTTGACAGTCTTGAATACTGAGTGCGGTTCAGTTAATAAAACTGTCTTTCTGGTGCTCATTGCAAGCAAGCCAGAAAGTGTTTTTCTGTGTTCCAATTGCTAGTATAAAGAAATACGCAGTCTGCTGAAAGCAAGCTGTTCTCTGACAGTCTTTCTTATGGAGTGCAGTTCAGCTAATAAAACTCTTTCTGCCTTTCATTGCAAGCGAGCCCGAAAGTGTTTTTATGCTTCGTAATGGACTGTAAAAGCAAAGATGCAGTTTGCTGAAAACAAGTTGTTCTTTGACAGTCTTGAATACTGAGTGCGGTTCAGTTAATAAAACTGTCTTTCTGGTGCTCATTGCAAACAAACCAGAAAGTGTTTTTCTGTGTTCTACTTGTTAGTATAAAGAAATACGCAGTCTGCTGAAAGCAAGCTGTTCTCTGACAGTCTTTCTTATGGAGTGCAGTTCAGCTAATAAAACTCTTTCTGCCTTTCATTGCAAGCGAGCCCGAAAGTGTTTTTATGCTTCATAATGGGTTGTAAAAGCAAAGATGCAGTTTGCTGAAAACAAGTTGTTCTTTGACAGTCTTGAATACTGAGTGCGGTTCAGTTAATAAAACTGTCTTTCTGGTGCTCATTGCAAACAAACCAGAAAGTGTTTTTCTGTGTTCTACTTGTTAGTATAAACAAATATGCAGTCTGCTGAAAGCAAGCTGTGTTCTGACAGTCTTTCTTATGGAGTGCAGTTCAGCTAATAAAACTCTTTCTGCCTTTCATTGCAAGCGAGCCCGAAAGTGTTTTTATGCTTCATAATGGGTTGTAAAAGCAAAGATGCAGTTTGCTGAAAACAAGTTGTTCTTTGACAGTCTTGAATACTGAGTGCGGTTCAGTTAATAAAACTGTCTTTCTGGTGCTCATTGCAAGCAAGCCAGAAAGTGTTTTTCTGTGTTCCAATTGCTAGTATAAAGAAATACGCAGTCTGCTGAAAGCAAGCTGTTCTCTGACAGTCTTTCTTATGGAGTGCAGTTCAGCTAATAAAACTCTTTCTGCCTTTCATTGCAAGCGAGCCCGAAAGTGTTTTTATGCTTCATAATGGGTTGTAAAAGCAAAGATGCAGTTTGCTGAAAACAAGTTGTTCTTTGACAGTCTTGAATACTGAGTGCGGTTCAGTTAATAAAACTGTCTTTCTGGTGCTCATTGCAAGCAAGCCAGAAAGTGTTTTTCTGTGTTCCAATTGCTAGTATAAAGAAATACGCAGTCTGCTGAAAGCAAGCTGTTCTCTGACAGTCTTTCTTATGGAGTGCAGTTCAGCTAATAAAACTCTTTCTGCCTTTCATTGCAAGCGAGCCCGAAAGTGTTTTTATGCTTCGTAATGGACTGTAAAAGCAAAGATGCAGTTTGCTGAAAACAAGTTGTTCTTTGACAGTCTTGAATACTGAGTGCGGTTCAGTTAATAAAACTGTCTTTCTGGTGCTCATTGCAAACAAACCAGAAAGTGTTTTTCTGTGTTCTACTTGTTAGTATAAACAAATATGCAGTCTGCTGAAAGCAAGCTGTGCTCTGACAGTCTTTCTTATGGAGTGCAGTTCAGCTAATAAAACTCTTTCTGCCTTTCATTGCAAGCGAGCCCGAAAGTGTTTTTATGCTTCATAATGGGTTGTCAAAGCAAAGATGCAGTTTGCTGAAAACAAGTTGTTCTTTGACAGTCTTGAATACTGAGTGCGGTTCAGTTAATAAAACTGTCTTTCTGGTGCTCATTGCAAGCAAGCCAGAAAGTGTTTTTCTGTGTTCCAATTGCTAGTATAAAGAAATACGCAGTCTGCTGAAAGCAAGCTGTTCTCTGACAGTCTTTCTTATGGAGTGCAGTTCAGCTAATAAAACTCTTTCTGCCTTTCATTGCAAGCGAGCCCGAAAGTGTTTTTATGCTTCATAATGGACTGTAAAAGCAAAGATGCAGTTTGCTGAAAACAAGTTGTTCTTTGACAGTCTTGAATACTGAGTGCGGTTCAGTTAATAAAACTGTCTTTCTGGTGCTCATTGCAAACAAACCAGAAAGTGTTTTTGTGTGTTCTACTTGTTAGTATAAACAAATATGCAGTCTGCTGAAAGCAAGCTGTGCTCTGACAGTCTTTCTCATGGAGTGCAGTTCAGCTAATAAAACTCTTTCTGCCTTTCATTGCAAGCGAGCCCGAAAGTGTTTTTATGCTTCATAATGGACTGTAAAAGCAAAGATGCAGTTTGCTGAAAACAAGTTGTTCTTTGACAGTCTTGAATACTGAGTGCGGTTCAGTTAATAAAACTGTCTTTCTGGTGCTCATTGCAAACAAACCAGAAAGTGTTTTTCTGTGTTCTACTTGTTAGTATAAACAAATATGCAGTCTGCTGAAAGCAAGCTGTGCTCTGACAGTCTTTCTTATGGAGTGCAGTTCAGCTAATAAAACTCTTTCTGCCTTTCATTGCAAGCGAGCCCGAAAGTGTTTTTATGCTTCATAATGGACTGTAAAAGCAAAGATGCAGTTTGCTGAAAACAAGTTGTTCTTTGACAGTCTTGAATACTGAGTGCGGTTCAGTTAATAAAACTGTCTTTCTGGTGCTCATTGCAAACAAACCAGAAAGTGTTTTTCTGTGTTCTACTTGTTAGTATAAACAAATATGCAGTCTGCTGAAAGCAAGCTGTGCTCTGACAGTCTTTCTTATGGAGTGCAGTTCAGCTAATAAAACTCTTTCTGCCTTTCATTGCAAGCGAGCCCGAAAGTGTTTTTATGCTTCATAATGGGTTGTAAAAGCAAACATGCAGTTTGCTGAAAACAAGTTGTTCTTTGACAGTCTTGAATACTGAGTGCGGTTCAGTTAATAAAACTGTCTTTCTGGTGCTCATTGCAAGCAAGCCAGAAAGTGTTTTTCTGTGTTCCAATTGCTAGTATAAAGAAATACGCAGTCTGCTGAAAGCAAGCTGTTCTCTGACAGTCTTTCTTATGGAGTGCAGTTCAGCTAATAAAACTCTTTCTGCCTTTCATTGCAAGCGAGCCCGAAAGTGTTTTTATGCTTCATAATGGACTGTAAAAGCAAAGATGCAGTTTGCTGAAAACAAGTTGTTCTTTGACAGTCTTGAATACTGAGTGCAGTTGAGTTAATAAAACTGTCTTTCTGGTGCTCATTGCAAACAAACCAGAAAGTGTTTTTCTGTGTTCCAATTGCTAGTATAAACAAATATGCAGTCTGCTGAAAGCAAGCTGTGCTCTGACAGTCTTTCTTATGGAGTGCAGTTCAGCTAATAAAACTCTTTCTGCCTTTCATTGCAAGCGAGCCCGAAAGTGTTTTTATGCTTCATAATGGGTTGTAAAAGCAAAGATGCAGTTTGCTGAAAACAAGTTGTTCTTTGACAGTCTTGAATACTGAGTGCGGTTCAGTTAATAAAACTGTCTTTCTGGTGCTCATTGCAAGCAAGCCAGAAAGTGTTTTTCTGTGTTCCAACTGCTAGTATAAACAAATACGCAGTCTGCTGAAAGCAAGCTGTTCTCTGACAGTCTTTCTTATGGAGTGCAGTTCAGCTAATAAAACTCTTTCTGCCTTTCATTGCAAGCGAGCCCGAAAGTGTTTTTATGCTTCATAATGGACTGTAAAAGCAAAGATGCAGTTTGCTGAAAACAAGTTGTTCTTTGACAGTCTTGAATACTAAGTGCGGTTCAGTTAATAAAACTGTCTTTCTGGTGCTCATTGCAAACACGCCAGAAAGTGTTTTTCTGTGTTCCAATTGCTAGTATAAACAAATATGCAGTCTGCTGAAAGCAAGCTGTGCTCTGACAGTCTTTCTTATGGAGTGCAGTTCAGCTAATAAAACTCTTTCTGCCTTTCATTGCAAGCGAGCCCGAAAGTGTTTTTATGCTTCATAATGGACTGTAAAAGCAAAGATGCAGTTTGCTGAAAACAAGTTGTTCTTTGACAGTCTTGAATACTGAGTGCGGTTCAGTTAATAAAACAGTCTTTCTGGTGCTCATTGCAAACAAACCAGAAAGTGTTTTTCTGTGTTCTACTTGTTAGTATAAACAAATATTCAGTCTGCTGAAAGCAAGCTGTGCTCTGACAGTCTTTCTTATGGAGTGCAGTTCAGCTAATAAAACTCTTTCTGCCTTTCATTGCAAGCGAGCCCGAAAGTGTTTTTATGCTTCATAATGGGTTGTAAAAGCAAAGATGCAGTTTGCTGAAAACAAGTTGTTCTTTGACAGTCTTGAATACTGAGTGCGGTTCATTTAATAAAACTGTCTTTCTGGTGCTAATTGCAAACAAACCAGAAAGTGTTTTTCTGTGTTCTACTTGTTAGTATAAACAAATATGCAGTCTGCTGAAAGCAAGCTGTGCTCTGACAGTCTTTCTTATGGAGTGCAGTTCAGCTAATAAAACTCTTTCTGCCTTTCATTGCAAGCGAGCCCGAAAGTGTTTTTATGCTTCATAATGGGTTGTAAAAGCAAAGATGCAGTTTGCTGAAAACAAGTTGTTCTTTGACAGTCTTGAATACTGAGTGCGGTTCAGTTAATAAAACTGTCTTTCTGGTGCTCATTGCAAGCAAGCCAGAAAGTGTTTTTCTGTGTTCCAATTGCTAGTATAAAGAAATACGCAGTCTGCTGAAAGCAAGCTGTTCTCTGACAGTCTTTCTTATGGAGTGCAGTTCAGCTAATAAAACTCTTTCTGCCTTTCATTGCAAGCGAGCCCGAAAGTGTTTTTATGCTTCATAATGGACTGTAAAAGCAAAGATGCAGTTTGCTGAAAACAAGTTGTTCTTTGACAGTCTTGAATACTGAGTGCGGTTCAGTTAATAAAACTGTCTTTCTGGTGCTCATTGCAAACAAACCAGAAAGTGTTTTTCTGTGTTCTACTTGTTAGTATAAACAAATATGCAGTCTGCTGAAAGCAAGCTGTGCTCTGACAGTCTTTCTTATGGAGTGCAGCTCAGCTAATAAAACTCTTTCTGCCTTTCATTGCAAGCGAGCCCGAAAGTGTTTTTATGCTTCATAATGGACTGTAAAAGCAAAGATGCAGTTTGCTGAAAACAAGTTGTTCTTTGACAGTCTTGAATACTGAGTGCGGTTCAGTTAATAAAACTGTCTTTCTGGTGCTCATTGCAAACAAACCAGAAAGTGTTTTTGTGTGTTCTACTTGTTAGTATAAACAAATATGCAGTCTGCTGAAAGCAAGCTGTGCTCTGACAGTCTTTCTTATGGAGTGCAGTTCAGCTAATAAAACTCTTTCTGCCTTTCATTGCAAGCGAGCCCGAAAGTGTTTTTATGCTTCATAATGGACTGTAAAAGCAAAGATGCAGTTTGCTGAAAACAAGTTGTTCTTTGACAGTCTTGAATACTGAGTGCGGTTCAGTTAATAAAACTGTCTTTCTGGTGCTCATTGCAAACAAACCAGAAAGTGTTTTTCTGTGTTCTACTTGTTAGTATAAACAAATATGCAGTCTGCTGAAAGCAAGCTGTGCTCTGACAGTCTTTCTTATGGAGTGCAGTTCAGCTAATAAAACTCTTTCTGCCTTTCATTGCAAGCGAGCCCGAAAGTGTTTTTATGCTTCATAATGGGTTGTAAAAGCAAAGATGCAGTTTGCTGAAAACAAGTTGTTCTTGGACAGTCTTGAATACTGAGTGCGGTTCAGTTAATAAAACTGTCTTTCTGGTGCTCATTGCAAACACGCCAGAAAGTGTTTTTCTGTGTTCCAATTGCTAGTATAAACAAATATGCAGTCTGCTGAAAGCAAGCTGTGCTCTGACAGTCTTTCTTATGGAGTGCAGTTCAGCTAATAAAACTCTTTCTGCCTTTCATTGCAAGCGAGCCCGAAAGTGTTTTTATGCTTCATAATGGACTGTAAAAGCAAAGATGCAGTTTGCTGAAAACAAGTTGTTCTTTGACAGTCTTGAATACTGAGTGCGGTTCAGTTAATAAAACTGTCTTTCTGGTGCTCATTGCAAACAAACCAGAAAGTGTTTTTCTGTGTTCTACTTGTTAGTATAAACAAATATTCAGTCTGCTGAAAGCAAGCTGTGCTCTGACAGTCTTTCTTATGGAGTGCAGTTCAGCTAATAAAACTCTTTCTGCCTTTCATTGCAAGCGAGCCCGAAAGTGTTTTTATGCTTCATAATGGGTTGTAAAAGCAAAGATGCAGTTTGCTGAAAACAAGTTGTTCTTTGACAGTCTTGAATACTGAGTGCGGTTCAGTTAATAAAACTGTCTTTCTGGTGCTCATTGCAAGCAAGCCAGAAAGTGTTTTTCTGTGTTCCAATTGCTAGTATAAAGAAATACGCAGTCTGCTGAAAGCAAGCTGTTCTCTGACAGTCTTTCTTATGGAGTGCAGTTCAGCTAATAAAACTCTTTCTGCCTTTCATTGCAAGCGAGCCCGAAAGTGTTTTTATGCTTCATAATGGACTGTAAAAGCAAAGATGCAGTTTGCTGAAAACAAGTTGTTCTTTGACAGTCTTGAATACTGAGTGCGGTTCAGTTAATAAAACTGTCTTTCTGGTGCTCATTGCAAACAAACCAGAAAGTGTTTTTCTGTGTTCTACTTGTTAGTATAAACAAATATGCAGTCTGCTGAAAGCAAGCTGTGCTCTGACAGTCTTTCTTATGGAGTGCAGTTCAGCTAATAAAACTCTTTCTGCCTTTCATTGCAAGCGAGCCCGAAAGTGTTTTTATGCTTCATAATGGACTGTAAAAGCAAAGATGCAGTTTGCTGAAAACAAGTTGTTCTTTGACAGTCTTGAATACTGAGTGCGGTTCAGTTAATAAAACTGTCTTTCTGGTGCTCATTGCAAACAAACCAGAAAGTGATTTTGTGTGTTCTACTTGTTAGTATAAACAAATATGCAGTCTGCTGAAAGCAAGCTGTGCTCTGACAGTCTTTCTCATGGAGTGCAGTTCAGCTAATAAAACTCTTTCTGCCTTTCATTGCAAGCGAGCCCGAAAGTGTTTTTATGCTTCATAATGGACTGTAAAAGCAAAGATGCAGTTTGCTGAAAACAAGTTGTTCTTTGACAGTCTTGAATACTGAGTGCGGTTCAGTTAATAAAACTGTCTTTCTGGTGCTCATTGCAAACAAACCAGAAAGTGTTTTTCTGTGTTCTACTTGTTAGTATAAACAAATATGCAGTCTGCTGAAAGCAAGCTGTGCTCTGACAGTCTTTCTTATGGAGTGCAGTTCAGCTAATAAAACTCTTTCTGCCTTTCATTGCAAGCGAGCCCGAAAGTGTTTTTATGCTTCATAATGGGTTGTAAAAGCAAAGATGCAGTTTGCTGAAAACAAGTTGTTCTTTGACAGTCTTGAATACTGAGTGCGGTTCAGTTAATAAAACTGTCTTTCTGGTGCTCATTGCAAGCAAGCCAGAAAGTGTTTTTCTGTGTTCCAATTGCTAGTATAAAGAAATACGCAGTCTGCTGAAAGCAAGCTGTTCTCTGACAGTCTTTCTTATGGAGTGCAGTTCAGCTAATAAAACTCTTTCTGCCTTTCATTGCAAGCGAGCCCGAAAGTGTTTTTATGCTTCATAATGGACTGTAAAAGCAAAGATGCAGTTTGCTGAAAACAAGTTGTTCTTTGACAGTCTTGAATACTGAGTGCGGTTCAGTTAATAAAACTGTCTTTCTGGTGCTCATTGCAAACAAACCAGAAAGTGTTTTTCTGTGTTCTACTTGTAAGTATAAACAAATATGCAGTCTGCTGAAAGCAAGCTGTGCTCTGACAGTCTTTCTTATGGAGTGCAGTTCAGCTAATAAAACTCTTTCTGCCTTTCATTGCAAGCGAGCCCGAAAGTGTTTTTATGCTTCATAATGGACTGTAAAAGCAAAGATGCAGTTTGCTGAAAACAAGTTGTTCTTTGACAGTCTTGAATACTGAGTGCGGTTCAGTTAATAAAACTGTCTTTCTGGTGCTCATTGCAAACAAACCAGAAAGTGATTTTGTGTGTTCTACTTGTTAGTATAAACAAATATGCAGTCTGCTGAAAGCAAGCTGTGCTCTGACAGTCTTTCTCATGGAGTGCAGTTCAGCTAATAAAACTCTTTCTGCCTTTCATTGCAAGCGAGCCCGAAAGTGTTTTTATGCTTCATAATGGACTGTAAAAGCAAAGATGCAGTTTGCTGAAAACAAGTTGTTCTTTGACAGTCTTGAATACTGAGTGCGGTTCAGTTAATAAAACTGTCTTTCTGGTGCTCATTGCAAACAAACCAGAAAGTGTTTTTCTGTGTTCTACTTGTTAGTATAAACAAATATGCAGTCTGCTGAAAGCAAGCTGTGCTCTGACAGTCTTTCTTATGGAGTGCAGTTCAGCTAATAAAACTCTTTCTGCCTTTCATTGCAAGCGAGCCCGAAAGTGTTTTTATGCTTCATAATGGGTTGTAAAAGCAAAGATGCAGTTTGCTGAAAACAAGTTGTTCTTTGACAGTCTTGAATACTGAGTGCGGTTCAGTTAATAAAACTGTCTTTCTGGTGCTCATTGCAAGCAAGCCAGAAAGTGTTTTTCTGTGTTCCAATTGCTAGTATAAAGAAATACGCAGTCTGCTGAAAGCAAGCTGTTCTCTGACAGTCTTTCTTATGGAGTGCAGTTCAGCTAATAAAACTCTTTCTGCCTTTCATTGCAAGCGAGCCCGAAAGTGTTTTTATGCTTCATAATGGACTGTAAAAGCAAAGATGCAGTTTGCTGAAAACAAGTTGTTCTTTGACAGTCTTGAATACTGAGTGCGGTTCAGTTAATAAAACTGTCTTTCTGGTGCTCATTGCAAACAAACCAGAAAGTGTTTTTCTGTGTTCTACTTGTAAGTATAAACAAATATGCAGTCTGCTGAAAGCAAGCTGTGCTCTGACAGTCTTTCTTATGGAGTGCAGTTCAGCTAATAAAACTCTTTCTGCCTTTCATTGCAAGCGAGCCCGAAAGTGTTTTTATGCTTCATAATGGACTGTAAAAGCAAAGATGCAGTTTGCTGAAAGCAAGTTGTTCTTTGACAGTCTTGAATACTGAGTGCGGTTCAGTTAATAAAACTGTCTTTCTGGTGCTCATTGCAAACAAACCAGAAAGTGTTTTTCTGTGTTCTACTTGTTAGTATAAACAAATATGCAGTCTGCTGAAAGCAAGCTGTGCTCTGACAGTCTTTCTTATGGAGTGCAGTTCAGCTAATAAAACTCTTTCTGCCTTTCATTGCAAGCGAGCCCGAAAGTGTTTTTATGCTTCATAATGGACTGTAAAAGCAAAGATGCAGTTTGCTGAAAACAAGTTGTTCTTTGACAGTCTTGAATACTGAGTGCGGTTCAGTTAATAAAACTGTCTTTCTGGTGCTCATTGCAAACAAACCAGAAAGTGTTTTTCTGTGTTCTACTTGTTAGTATAAACAAATATGCAGTCTGCTGAAAGCAAGCTGTGCTCTGACAGTCTTTCTTATGGAGTGCAGTTCAGCTAATAAAACTCTTTCTGCCTTTCATTGCAAGCGAGCCCGAAAGTGTTTTTATGCTTCATAATGGGTTGTAAAAGCAAAGATGCAGTTTGCTGAAAACAAGTTGTTCTTTGACAGTCTTGAATACTGAGTGCGGTTCAGTTAATAAAACTGTCTTTCTGGTGCTCATTGCAAGCAAGCCAGAAAGTGTTTTTCTGTGTTCCAATTGCTAGTATAAAGAAATACGCAGTCTGCTGAAAGCAAGCTGTTCTCTGACAGTCTTTCTTATGGAGTGCAGTTCAGCTAATAAAACTCTTTCTGCCTTTCATTGCAAGCGAGCCCGAAAGTGTTTTTATGCTTCATAATGGACTGTAAAAGCAAAGATGCAGTTTGCTGAAAACAAGTTGTTCTTTGACAGTCTTGAATACTGAGTGCGGTTCAGTTAATAAAACTGTCTTTCTGGTGCTCATTGCAAACAAACCAGAAAGTGTTTTTCTGTGTTCTACTTGTAAGTATAAACAAATATGCAGTCTGCTGAAAGCAAGCTGTGCTCTGACAGTCTTTCTTATGGAGTGCAGTTCAGCTAATAAAACTCTTTCTGCCTTTCATTGCAAGCGAGCCCGAAAGTGTTTTTATGCTTCATAATGGACTGTAAAAGCAAAGA
The DNA here is from genome assembly GCF_029633855.1 of Hoplias malabaricus. Classification (NCBI taxonomy): domain Eukaryota; kingdom Metazoa; phylum Chordata; class Actinopteri; order Characiformes; family Erythrinidae; genus Hoplias; species Hoplias malabaricus. The sequence continues at coordinate 343,341 of NW_027101012.1, forward strand.
TGCAGTTTGCTGAAAACAAGTTGTTCTTTGACAGTCTTGAATACTGAGTGCGGTTCAGTTAATAAAACTGTCTTTCTGGTGCTCATTGCAAACAAACCAGAAAGTGTTTTTCTGTGTTCTACTTGTTAGTATAAACAAATATGCAGTCTGCTGAAAGCAAGCTGTGCTGTGACAGTCTTTCTTATGGAGTGCAGTTCAGCTAATAAAACTCTTTCTGCCTTTCATTGCAAGCGAGCCCGAAAGTGTTTTTATGCTTCATAATGGACTGTAAAAGCAAAGATGCAGTTTGCTGAAAACAAGTTGTTCTTTGACAGTCTTGAATACTGAGTGCGGTTCAGTTAATAAAACTGTCTTTCTGGTGCTCATTGCAAACAAACCAGAAAGTGTTTTTCTGTGTTCTACTTGTTAGTATAAACAAATATGCAGTCTGCTGAAAGCAAGCTGTGCTCTGACAGTCTTTCTTATGGAGTGCAGTTCAGCTAATAAAACTCTTTCTGCCTTTCATTGCAAGCGAGCCCGAAAGTGTTTTTATGCTTCATAATGGACTGTAAAAGCAAAGATGCAGTTTGCTGAAAACAAGTTGTTCTTTGACAGTCTTGAATACTGAGTGCGGTTCAGTTAATAAAACTGTCTTTCTGGTGCTCATTGCAAACAAACCAGAAAGTGTTTTTCTGTGTTCTACTTGTAAGTATAAACAAATATGCAGTCTGCTGAAAGCAAGCTGTGCTCTGACAGTCTTTCTTATGGAGTGCAGTTCAGCTAATAAAACTCTTTCTGCCTTTCATTGCAAGCGAGCCCGAAAGTGTTTTTATGCTTCATAATGGACTGTAAAAGCAAAGATGCAGTTTGCTGAAAACAAGTTGTTCTTTGACAGTCTTGAATACTGAGTGCGGTTCAGTTAATAAAACTGTCTTTCTGGTGCTCATTGCAAACAAACCAGAAAGTGTTTTTCTGTGTTCTACTTGTAAGTATAAACAAATATGCAGTCTGCTGAAAGCAAGCTGTGCTCTGACAGTCTTTCTTATGGAGTGCAGTTCAGCTAATAAAACTCTTTCTGCCTTTCATTGCAAGCGAGCCCGAAAGTGTTTTTATGCTTCATAATGGACTGTAAAAGCAAAGATGCAGTTTGCTGAAAACAAGTTGTTCTTTGACAGTCTTGAATACTGAGTGCGGTTCAGTTAATAAAACTGTCTTTCTGGTGCTCATTGCAAACAAACCAGAAAGTGTTTTTCTGTGTTCTACTTGTTAGTATAAACAAATATGCAGTCTGCTGAAAGCAAGCTGTGCTCTGACAGTCTTTCTTATGGAGTGCAGTTCAGCTAATAAAACTCTTTCTGCCTTTCATTGCAAGCGAGCCCGAAAGTGTTTTTATGCTTCATAATGGACTGTAAAAGCAAAGATGCAGTTTGCTGAAAACAAGTTGTTCTTTGACAGTCTTGAATACTGAGTGCGGTTCAGTTAATAAAACTGTCTTTCTGGTGCTCATTGCAAACAAACCAGAAAGTGTTTTTCTGTGTTCTACTTGTTAGTATAAACAAATATGCAGTCTGCTGAAAGCAAGCTGTGCTCTGACAGTCTTTCTTATGGAGTGCAGTTCAGCTAATAAAACTCTTTCTGCCTTTCATTGCAAGCGAGCCCGAAAGTGTTTTTATGCTTCATAATGGGTTGTAAAAGCAAACATGCAGTTTGCTGAAAACAAGTTGTTCTTTGACAGTCTTGAATACTGAGTGCGGTTCAGTTAATAAAACTGTCTTTCTGGTGCTCATTGCAAGCAAGCCAGAAAGTGTTTTTCTGTGTTCCAATTGCTAGTATAAAGAAATACGCAGTCTGCTGAAAGCAAGCTGTTCTCTGACAGTCTTTCTTATGGAGTGCAGTTCAGCTAATAAAACTCTTTCTGCCTTTCATTGCAAGCGAGCCCGAAAGTGTTTTTATGCTTCATAATGGACTGTAAAAGCAAAGATGCAGTTTGCTGAAAACAAGTTGTTCTTTGACAGTCTTGAATACTAAGTGCGGTTCAGTTAATAAAACTGTCTTTCTGGTGCTCATTGCAAACACGCCAGAAAGTGTTTTTCTGTGTTCCAATTGTTAGTATAAACAAATACGCAGTCTGCTGAAAGCAAGCTGTGCTCTGACAGTCTTTCTTATGGAGCGCAGTTCCGATAATAAAACTCTTTCTGCCTTTCATTGCAAGCAAGCCCGAAAGTGTTTTTATGGTTCATAATGGATTGTAAAAGCAAAGATGCAGTTTGCTGAAAACAAGTTTATCTTTGACAGTCTTGAATACTGAGTGCAGTTGAGTTAATAAAACTGTCTTTCTGGTGCTCATTGCAAACAAACCAGAAAGTGTTTTTCTGTGTTCCAATTGCTAGTATAAACAAATATGCAGTCTGCTGAAAGCAAGCTGTGCTCTGACAGTCTTTCTTATGGAGTGCAGTTCAGCTAATAAAACTCTTTCTGCCTTTCATTGCAAGCGAGCCCGAAAGTGTTTTTATGCTTCATAATGGGTTGTAAAAGCAAAGATGCAGTTTGCTGAAAACAAGTTGTTCTTTGACAGTCTTGAATACTGAGTGCGGTTCAGTTAATAAAACTGTCTTTCTGGTGCTCATTGCAAGCAAGCCAGAAAGTGTTTTTCTGTGTTCCGACTGCTAGTATAAACAAATACGCAGTCTGCTGAAAGCAAGCTGTTCTCTGACAGTCTTTCTTATGGAGTGCAGTTCAGCTAATAAAACTCTTTCTGCCTTTCATTGCAAGCGAGCCCGAAAGTGTTTTTATGCTTCATAATGGGTTGTAAAAGCAAAGATGCAGTTTGCTGAAAACAAGTTGTTCTTTGACAGTCTTGAATACTGAGTGCGGTTCAGTTAATAAAACTGTCTTTCTGGTGCTCATTGCAAACAAACCAGAAAGTGTTTTTCTGTGTTCTACTTGTTAGTATAAACAAATATGCAGTCTGCTGAAAGCAAGCTGTGCTCTGACAGTCTTTCTTATGGAGTGCAGTTCAGCTAATAAAACTCTTTCTGCCTTTCATTGCAAGCGAGCCCGAAAGTGTTTTTATGCTTCATAATGGGTTGTAAAAGCAAAGATGCAGTTTGCTGAAAACAAGTTGTTCTTTGACAGTCTTGAATACTGAGTGCGGTTCAGTTAATAAAACTGTCTTTCTGGTGCTCATTGCAAACAAACCAGAAAGTGTTTTTCTGTGTTCTACTTGTTAGTATAAACAAATATGCAGTCTGCTGAAAGCAAGCTGTGCTCTGACAGTCTTTCTTATGGAGTGCAGTTCAGCTAATAAAACTCTTTCTGCCTTTCATTGCAAGCGAGCCCGAAAGTGTTTTTATGCTTCATAATGGGTTGTAAAAGCAAAGATGCAGTTTGCTGAAAACAAGTTGTTCTTTGACAGTCTTGAATACTGAGTGCGGTTCAGTTAATAAAACTGTCTTTCTGGTGCTCATTGCAAGCAAGCCAGAAAGTGTTTTTCTGTGTTCCAATTGCTAGTATAAAGAAATACGCAGTCTGCTGAAAGCAAGCTGTTCTCTGACAGTCTTTCTTATGGAGTGCAGTTCAGCTAATAAAACTCTTTCTGCCTTTCATTGCAAGCGAGCCCGAAAGTGTTTTTATGCTTCATAATGGACTGTAAAAGCAAAGATGCAGTTTGCTGAAAACAAGTTGTTCTTTGACAGTCTTGAATACTGAGTGCGGTTCAGTTAATAAAACTGTCTTTCTGGTGCTCATTGCAAACAAACCAGAAAGTGTTTTTCTGTGTTCTACTTGTTAGTATAAACAAATATGCAGTCTGCTGAAAGCAAGCTGTGCTCTGACAGTCTTTCTTATGGAGTGCAGCTCAGCTAATAAAACTCTTTCTGCCTTTCATTGCAAGCGAGCCCGAAAGTGTTTTTATGCTTCATAATGGACTGTAAAAGCAAAGATGCAGTTTGCTGAAAACAAGTTGTTCTTTGACAGTCTTGAATACTGAGTGCGGTTCAGTTAATAAAACTGTCTTTCTGGTGCTCATTGCAAACAAACCAGAAAGTGTTTTTGTGTGTTCTACTTGTTAGTATAAACAAATATGCAGTCTGCTGAAAGCAAGCTGTGCTCTGACAGTCTTTCTTATGGAGTGCAGTTCAGCTAATAAAACTCTTTCTGCCTTTCATTGCAAGCGAGCCCGAAAGTGTTTTTATGCTTCATAATGGGTTGTCAAAGCAAAGATGCAGTTTGCTGAAAACAAGTTGTTCTTTGACAGTCTTGAATACTGAGTGCGGTTCAGTTAATAAAACTGTCTTTCTGGTGCTCATTGCAAGCAAGCCAGAAAGTGTTTTTCTGTGTTCCAATTGCTAGTATAAAGAAATACGCAGTCTGCTGAAAGCAAGCTGTTCTCTGACAGTCTTTCTTATGGAGTGCAGTTCAGCTAATAAAACTCTTTCTGCCTTTCATTGCAAGCGAGCCCGAAAGTGTTTTATGCTTCATAATGGACTGTAAAAGCAAAGATGCAGTTTGCTGAAAACAAGTTGTTCTTTGACAGTCTTGAATACTGAGTGCGGTTCAGTTAATAAAACTGTCTTTCTGGTGCTCATTGCAAACAAACCAGAAAGTGTTTTTCTGTGTTCTACTTGTTAGTATAAACAAATATGCAGTCTGCTGAAAGCAAGCTGTGCTCTGACAGTCTTTCTTATGGAGTGCAGTTCAGCTAATAAAACTCTTTCTGCCTTTCATTGCAAGCGAGCCCGAAAGTGTTTTTATGCTTCATAATGGACTGTAAAAGCAAAGATGCAGTTTGCTGAAAACAAGTTGTTCTTTGACAGTCTTGAATACTGAGTGCGGTTCAGTTAATAAAACTGTCTTTCTGGTGCTCATTGCAAACAAACCAGAAAGTGATTTTGTGTGTTCTACTTGTTAGTATAAACAAATATGCAGTCTGCTGAAAGCAAGCTGTGCTCTGACAGTCTTTCTCATGGAGTGCAGTTCAGCTAATAAAACTCTTTCTGCCTTTCATTGCAAGCGAGCCTGAAAGTGTTTTTATGCTTCATAATGGACTGTAAAAGCAAAGATGCAGTTTGCTGAAAACAAGTTGTTCTTTGACAGTCTTGAATACTGAGTGCGGTTCAGTTAATAAAACTGTCTTTCTGGTGCTCATTGCAAACAAACCAGAAAGTGTTTTTCTGTGTTCTACTTGTTAGTATAAACAAATATGCAGTCTGCTGAAAGCAAGCTGTGCTCTGACAGTCTTTCTTATGGAGTGCAGTTCAGCTAATAAAACTCTTTCTGCCTTTCATTGCAAGCGAGCCCGAAAGTGTTTTTATGCTTCATAATGGGTTGTAAAAGCAAAGATGCAGTTTGCTGAAAACAAGTTGTTCTTTGACAGTCTTGAATACTGAGTGCGGTTCAGTTAATAAAACTGTCTTTCTGGTGCTCATTGCAAGCAAGCCAGAAAGTGTTTTTCTGTGTTCCAATTGCTAGTATAAAGAAATACGCAGTCTGCTGAAAGCAAGCTGTTCTCTGACAGTCTTTCTTATGGAGTGCAGTTCAGCTAATAAAACTCTTTCTGCCTTTCATTGCAAGCGAGCCCGAAAGTGTTTTTATGCTTCATAATGGACTGTAAAAGCAAAGATGCAGTTTGCTGAAAACAAGTTGTTCTTTGACAGTCTTGAATACTGAGTGCGGTTCAGTTAATAAAACTGTCTTTCTGGTGCTCATTGCAAACAAACCAGAAAGTGTTTTTCTGTGTTCTACTTGTAAGTATAAACAAATATGCAGTCTGCTGAAAGCAAGCTGTGCTCTGACAGTCTTTCTTATGGAGTGCAGTTCAGCTAATAAAACTCTTTCTGCCTTTCATTGCAAGCGAGCCCGAAAGTGTTTTTATGCTTCATAATGGACTGTAAAAGCAAAGATGCAGTTTGCTGAAAACAAGTTGTTCTTTGACAGTCTTGAATACTGAGTGCGGTTCAGTTAATAAAACTGTCTTTCTGGTGCTCATTGCAAACAAACCAGAAAGTGTTTTTCTGTGTTCTACTTGTTAGTATAAACAAATATGCAGTCTGCTGAAAGCAAGCTGTGCTCTGACAGTCTTTCTTATGGAGTGCAGTTCAGCTAATAAAACTCTTTCTGCCTTTCATTGCAAGCGAGCCCGAAAGTGTTTTTATGCTTCATAATGGACTGTAAAAGCAAAGATGCAGTTTGCTGAAAACAAGTTGTTCTTTGACAGTCTTGAATACTGAGTGCGGTTCAGTTAATAAAACTGTCTTTCTGGTGCTCATTGCAAACAAACCAGAAAGTGTTTTTCTGTGTTCTACTTGTTAGTATAAACAAATATGCAGTCTGCTGAAAGCAAGCTGTGCTCTGACAGTCTTTCTTATGGAGTGCAGTTCAGCTAATAAAACTCTTTCTGCCTTTCATTGCAAGCGAGCCCGAAAGTGTTTTTATGCTTCATAATGGGTTGTAAAAGCAAACATGCAGTTTGCTGAAAACAAGTTGTTCTTTGACAGTCTTGAATACTGAGTGCGGTTCAGTTAATAAAACTGTCTTTCTGGTGCTCATTGCAAGCAAGCCAGAAAGTGTTTTTCTGTGTTCCAATTGCTAGTATAAAGAAATACGCAGTCTGCTGAAAGCAAGCTGTTCTCTGACAGTCTTTCTTATGGAGTGCAGTTCAGCTAATAAAACTCTTTCTGCCTTTCATTGCAAGCGAGCCCGAAAGTGTTTTTATGCTTCATAATGGACTGTAAAAGCAAAGATGCAGTTTGCTGAAAACAAGTTGTTCTTTGACAGTCTTGAATACTAAGTGCGGTTCAGTTAATAAAACTGTCTTTCTGGTGCTCATTGCAAACACGCCAGAAAGTGTTTTTCTGTGTTCCAATTGTTAGTATAAACAAATACGCAGTCTGCTGAAAGCAAGCTGTGCTCTGACAGTCTTTCTTATGGAGCGCAGTTCCGCTAATAAAACTCTTTCTGCCTTTCATTGCAAGCAAGCCCGAAAGTGTTTTTATGGTTCATAATGGATTGTAAAAGCAAAGATGCAGTTTGCTGAAAACAAGTTTATCTTTGACAGTCTTGAATACTGAGTGCAGTTGAGTTAATAAAACTGTCTTTCTGGTGCTCATTGCAAACAAACCAGAAAGTGTTTTTCTGTGTTCCAATTGCTAGTATAAACAAATATGCAGTCTGCTGAAAGCAAGCTGTGCTCTGACAGTCTTTCTTATGGAGTGCAGTTCAGCTAATAAAACTCTTTCTGCCTTTCATTGCAAGCGAGCCCGAAAGTGTTTTTATGCTTCATAATGGGTTGTAAAAGCAAAGATGCAGTTTGCTGAAAACAAGTTGTTCTTTGACAGTCTTGAATACTGAGTGCGGTTCAGTTAATAAAACTGTCTTTCTGGTGCTCATTGCAAGCAAGCCAGAAAGTGTTTTTCTGTGTTCCAATTGCTAGTATAAAGAAATACGCAGTCTGCTGAAAGCAAGCTGTTCTCTGACAGTCTTTCTTATGGAGTGCAGTTCAGCTAATAAAACTCTTTCTGCCTTTCATTGCAAGCGAGCCCGAAAGTGTTTTTATGCTTCATAATGGACTGTAAAAGCAAAGATGCAGTTTGCTGAAAACAAGTTGTTCTTTGACAGTCTTGAATACTGAGTGCGGTTCAGTTAATAAAACTGTCTTTCTGGTGCTCATTGCAAACAAACCAGAAAGTGTTTTTCTGTGTTCTACTTGTTAGTATAAACAAATATGCAGTCTGCTGAAAGCAAGCTGTGCTCTGACAGTCTTTCTTATGGAGTGCAGCTCAGCTAATAAAACTCTTTCTGCCTTTCATTGCAAGCGAGCCCGAAAGTGTTTTTATGCTTCATAATGGACTGTAAAAGCAAAGATGCAGTTTGCTGAAAACAAGTTGTTCTTTGACAGTCTTGAATACTGAGTGCGGTTCAGTTAATAAAACTGTCTTTCTGGTGCTCATTGCAAACAAACCAGAAAGTGTTTTTGTGTGTTCTACTTGTTAGTATAAACAAATATGCAGTCTGCTGAAAGCAAGCTGTGCTCTGACAGTCTTTCTTATGGAGTGCAGTTCAGCTAATAAAACTCTTTCTGCCTTTCATTGCAAGCGAGCCCGAAAGTGTTTTTATGCTTCATAATGGACTGTAAAAGCAAAGATGCAGTTTGCTGAAAACAAGTTGTTCTTTGACAGTCATGACTACTGAGTGCGGTTCAGTTAATAAAACTGTCTTTCTGGTGCTCATTGCAAACAAACCAGAAAGTGTTTTTCTGTGTTCTACTTGTTAGTATAAACAAATATGCAGTCTGCTGAAAGCAAGCTGTGCTCTGACAGTCTTTCTTATGGAGTGCAGTTCAGCTAATAAAACTCTTTCTGCCTTTCATTGCAAGCGAGCCCGAAAGTGTTTTTATGCTTCATAATGGGTTGTAAAAGCAAAGATGCAGTTTGCTGAAAACAAGTTGTTCTTTGACAGTCTTGAATACTGAGTGCGGTTCAGTTAATAAAACTGTCTTTCTGGTGCTCATTGCAAACACGCCAGAAAGTGTTTTTCTGTGTTCCAATTGCTAGTATAAACAAATATGCAGTCTGCTGAAAGCAAGCTGTGCTCTGACAGTCTTTCTTATGGAGTGCAGTTCAGCTAATAAAACTCTTTCTGCCTTTCATTGCAAGCGAGCCCGAAAGTGTTTTTATGCTTCATAATGGACTGTAAAAGCAAAGATGCAGTTTGCTGAAAACAAGTTGTTCTTTGACAGTCTTGAATACTGAGTGCGGTTCAGTTAATAAAACTGTCTTTCTGGTGCTCATTGCAAACAAACCAGAAAGTGTTTTTCTGTGTTCTACTTGTTAGTATAAACAAATATTCAGTCTGCTGAAAGCAAGCTGTGCTCTGACAGTCTTTCTTATGGAGTGCAGTTCAGCTAATAAAACTCTTTCTGCCTTTCATTGCAAGCGAGCCCGAAAGTGTTTTTATGCTTCATAATGGGTTGTAAAAGCAAAGATGCAGTTTGCTGAAAACAAGTTGTTCTTTGACAGTCTTGAATACTGAGTGCGGTTCAGTTAATAAAACTGTCTTTCTGGTGCTCATTGCAAGCAAGCCAGAAAGTGTTTTTCTGTGTTCCAATTGCTAGTATAAAGAAATACGCAGTCTGCTGAAAGCAAGCTGTTCTCTGACAGTCTTTCTTATGGAGTGCAGTTCAGCTAATAAAACTCTTTCTGCCTTTCATTGCAAGCGAGCCCGAAAGTGTTTTTATGCTTCATAATGGACTGTAAAAGCAAAGATGCAGTTTGCTGAAAACAAGTTGTTCTTTGACAGTCTTGAATACTGAGTGCGGTTCAGTTAATAAAACTGTCTTTCTGGTGCTCATTGCAAACAAACCAGAAAGTGTTTTTCTGTGTTCTACTTGTTAGTATAAACAAATATGCAGTCTGCTGAAAGCAAGCTGTGCTCTGACAGTCTTTCTTATGGAGTGCAGTTCAGCTAATAAAACTCTTTCTGCCTTTCATTGCAAGCGAGCCCGAAAGTGTTTTTATGCTTCATAATGGGTTGTCAAAGCAAAGATGCAGTTTGCTGAAAACAAGTTGTTCTTTGACAGTCTTGAATACTGAGTGCGGTTCAGTTAATAAAACTGTCTTTCTGGTGCTCATTGCAAGCAAGCCAGAAAGTGTTTTTCTGTGTTCCAATTGCTAGTATAAAGAAATACGCAGTCTGCTGAAAGCAAGCTGTTCTCTGACAGTCTTTCTTATGGAGTGCAGTTCAGCTAATAAAACTCTTTCTGCCTTTCATTGCAAGCGAGCCCGAAAGTGTTTTTATGCTTCATAATGGACTGTAAAAGCAAAGATGCAGTTTGCTGAAAACAAGTTGTTCTTTGACAGTCTTGAATACTGAGTGCGGTTCAGTTAATAAAACTGTCTTTCTGGTGCTCATTGCAAACAAACCAGGAAGTGTTTTTCTGTGTTCTACTTGTTAGTATAAACAAATATGCAGTCTGCTGAAAGCAAGCTGTGCTCTGACAGTCTTTCTTATGGAGTGCAGTTCAGCTAATAAAACTCTTTCTGCCTTTCATTGCAAGCGAGCCCGAAAGTGTTTTTATGCTTCATAATGGACTGTAAAAGCAAAGATGCAGTTTGCTGAAAACAAGTTGTTCTTTGACAGTCTTGAATACTGAGTGCGGTTCAGTTAATAAAACTGTCTTTCTGGTGCTCATTGCAAACAAACCAGAAAGTGTTTTTGTGTGTTCTACTTGTTAGTATAAACAAATATGCAGTCTGCTGAAAGCAAGCTGTGCTCTGACAGTCTTTCTCATGGAGTGCAGTTCAGCTAATAAAACTCTTTCTGCCTTTCATTGCAAGCGAGCCCGAAAGTGTTTTTATGCTTCATAATGGACTGTAAAAGCAAAGATGCAGTTTGCTGAAAACAAGTTGTTCTTTGACAGTCTTGAATACTGAGTGCGGTTCAGTTAATAAAACTGTCTTTCTGGTGCTCATTGCAAACAAACCAGAAAGTGTTTTTCTGTGTTCTACTTGTTAGTATAAACAAATATGCAGTCTGCTGAAAGCAAGCTGTGCTCTGACAGTCTTTCTTATGGAGTGCAGTTCAGCTAATAAAACTCTTTCTGCCTTTCATTGCAAGCGAGCCCGAAAGTGTTTTTATGCTTCATAATGGGTTGTAAAAGCAAAGATGCAGTTTGCTGAAAACAAGTTGTTCTTTGACA